>NC_137823.1:3062498-3077498 GCF_963921795.1 Nannobrachium achirus
CAGTAAGTATTGATTATTTTAAATGGCAAAGCACATTACACACATAAATATACATCGATTACGCATCCTTGGGTTGATGTGCTTCGATTAGGCTTGAAAAAAACGCCTACACCTCCGGGACGAGGAGGAGACACAGACATTTATAAATTCGGATTAATGTCTTAAAAGTTGCCTTTCAGAATCCACTGTTTCAAGATTCCTACCTATTCCTGTGTATCTTTTTTTTTTTTTCTTAAAGATTTGTTTTGGGGCTTTTATGCCTTTATTGATAGACTGATAGGAAATGGGGAGAGAGTTGGGGAGTGACACGCGGCAAAGGTCATCCGGATCGGGAATCGAACCGGTGCCACCGCTAGGCATCCATGCCTATGTGGCAATGCCTAAGTGGTATGCACCTGGACCAGTAGGCCAGCGGGCATCCCCCCACCCCCCTACCTGTGTATCTTGAATAAAAACATAGAAATGAGTACAGATTTGCATGTGATTTTCCATCAGGGTCTTTTAGGTAAAGAAGTAATAGCATATAGGGAGACTTTACTATCTGTTCAAGCACATTTATCGAGGTACTTGTACTGTATCTTCATTTGGAAGATTGCCGAATGTGTCGTCATATCTGAGCGCAGTCAGCGCACTGAAGCAACCGCAGTTCAATGCCGGATCGTAATACACTGTAAAATCACAATTTAAGCTTTTGCACATGAGTTACAAATGGATAAATGAACATTTTACTGTGCAAATATATCAGGTGATATCGTGTAGGAGGGGGGGGGGGGGCAGCCGTCTGCCTTTATTTTCTGGCTTCCCATTTCAACTCTAGTTTCAACCACATTATTTGTGTGAAATTTGAAGGACTGCGGAACAACTGCATTTTTATGACTTCTCAATCACATAAAAAGAACGGCGTAATATCTAGTAACCTTTGGGGTCATTTAACTCCATTCAGAACGGGTACACTATATTGTGTATCATTATTTGCTGCGAGCTTGTAGATCTGCTATTTTTGAAAAATCGTAAAAAGTAGAATTTTGACCCGATTTTTTGAAAAACCTATCTTTCTATGTCAGCAATCTGGCCAGCCATCGTCAAAGAAAAGGTCCTTTTCACTTAACTGGAGCTCAGTTAGCCTGTTCTTGAGAGACTACTATGTCAGTGGTTCTCAAACCTTTTCATGTGAAGGACTCCCAAAATCATATATATTTGGCCACGGACCCCCATCTCAAAATATCTAGTTCCAGGGACCACCCAGAAGCAAAATTTGAGTTACAAACGTTCGCTTTGAAAAAAACACATATTCAAAGATTTGCACACAAATTTCACGACTTTTTCAAAAATAGCAGATCTACAAGCTCGCAGCGCGGCACTCGGTGCCGCGCTGTGAGCTTGTATATCTGCTATTTTTCACTGGTTAAAGCATTCAAAAATCCCAGGCCTAAATGGGTTTAATGGCTGCTTCTACCCATTGGTTTTGTCACAGTCCATTGGCAGAAAACAAAAGGTCCGTCACAGCAGACTGGACCTCGGCAAACCGTCATCTGCAGCTCCAACCAAAGCGCTCTCAGGGCCCAGAGGTTTTGTGAAGCTTGCGGCGGTGATTGGTCTGGAGAATGCAGAACACACCATTAACTGTGGTTATTCAATACAGTGTATTTTTCTCTCAGACTGTAAACTCCCCCTTAAGCCTTAAGGCTGCAGATAGTTCACATCAAGCACGTGCACACGTAGACATCAAAGGGGGCTTGAGCCCCTCTCCTTTATGCATAGGGATGGGTATTGTTCACCTTTGAATCGATACGATACTTTTTTCGATACCTGGGAATCGATACGATACCTTTTTCGATACCATTTTTGATACTTTTCATTTATTATTATTATAATTATTATTTGCCTTTTTCTATGGGCTATTTTACACACCACAATAGGTTAATAAGCCAGTTATTCAGCCATTTTAGTATAGACGTTGGAGAATCATCATATTAATCAACATTATAGGCTATTGTCAGCTATTTTCACAGTAGGCTAATGAGTGTAGCCTACTAAAGCAGTCATTAAACGTTCAGTAGTCCAACTGTTACAGATGTGACCGGCCAGGGGTGTGTTCAAGAGTATCGAAACAAGGTATCGTTCGTTTTTACCTTAAACCATTAAAAGTATCGCTGACTGTAAAAAAGTGCCCTCTCCAGACACTGTTGATTTTGTCGACTAAAACTATGACATAAAACATGTTCGTCGACTACCTTTTTTTCACTGACGAAAACTAAATTGAAACTAAGCTATGATGACTAAAACTATGACTAAATATATTGTCAATTTTGTCAACAAATAAAAACTAGACTAAATTTTCACGGTAGGGACTAGTGGAGAAGAGATCAGTAGAACTAAAAGACAAGTCATTTTATGTTTGGTTTTACTCAGGGGTTGCACTCTGAAAATAGCAGATCTACAAGCTCATAACGCGTCGCGCTGCAACAAAGTGTGTCAAATCAGCCACTACGACACCATCAAGGCCCGCCAAAAATGTTTTGGCGATATCAACTGTAGATTTAGTCGACTAAAATGTTATTATATTTAGTCGACTAAAACTAGACTAAAACTAAAACATTTCAGATGACAAAAATATGACTAAAAATAAATCACATTTTGTTCAAAAGACTGCAACTAAAACTAAATAAAAGAATTTGCTGCCAAAATTAACACTGTCTCCAGACCATGAATGCAGTTTTTACTATGGTGAAAGAAATGCAAATGCCCTCTTTCCATGCCATACCTGAAGGCAGCATTCAAGCGAATTGCCTTGTCCAAACTCTCCTGAACTTGAATGCAGCATCTTCTGTTGAAAGAATTGCCCTCTCTGTGTAGAAATCAAGCATCGAAAATAGCCGACCCTCCAAGCTCACAACGCATCGTGCTGCGACGCGTTGTGAGCTTGGAGGTCGGCTATTTTCGATATTTTCACCAAAAAGGCCCTTTTAGAAATGACAGCCCCTGCCTCTCTAACATTCTCTGCACGTCCCTGGTTCACATATACATTCCACTACGCCGGCAGTGTGTTGAGGCAAACCCATGTGCACGGCCGTCTACGGCTGGAGTCAGCATTCACAGCTGATGAACCGTGTCTTAAGGCTGACTTATATTTCATAGCACGATGGTGTGTCTTGCGCTTAAAATAGCCTTATCTGCAGTCTCACATCGTGTCACAGATGCAACGTGATGTGAGCTCGTATGACGGCAACACCGACATACAACGGAGCATCAATTATAGCATTACCACCCCGCGCCCCCCACTGTTTACATCAGTGGTGGAAAGTTACTACAGTAAGTATATTTACTTGAGTGCAATTTTGAGGTGTTTGTACTGTACTAGTATTTCCAATTTCTCCACTACAAATATTGTACTTTTGCTCCACTACAATTATTTGAAAACCTTAGTTACTAGTTACTTAGTATATTGATAAACCAAAACCTCCACCGGCTGTCTGTCTGTCTCTCCATCACACGTCACACGTCACACTTTTGCCCTGCTCATATCTCCACAACCGTTGCCCCCATCCATGCCAAATTTTGCACACACACTCCTTACCTGCCAAACTACAACCTCCAAGGACCCCCGGAGCTTCAGGGACCCCCAGGTCCCTGGGGGACCCCCAGGTGTAAAAAATGACCAAATGTGCAAAAATGACCAAATGACCACCCCAACGGGGCTGCTCACGGGGAATTCCTGGGGACCACCCACTCCTGGTGCTCCAGAACGGATGCAAAAGTGGTGGCGCCCCCAGTGGAGGACCCCCTCCACTGCAGCTCACATAAAATGCCGTAACTCGGGCTAGGAGCGTCCGGGAGAGCCGGGGCCGGTACCTATTCGTCCGCCAAGGCAACGCGGAGACCCCACCCCTCAATTCTCACATGGCCCTCTTCTAGCGCCACCTTCAGGCCAATTTTTAAAACACATTTTTGGACACTGCTCCTACAGTTTTTGCCCTAAAATCACGCAAATCGCTACACAGTATGTCTACACTCATCCCATCAACATGAATCTGTCCCATATAGCGCCACCTTCAGGCCGATTTTTAAAAACACATTTTTTGGACACTGCTCCTACAGATTTTGCCCTAAAATCACGAAAATCACTACACAGCATGTCTACACTCATGTCATCAACATGGATCAGGAAGATTTTGGAAAAACAAATTTTTGCCCTATTTGTGGAGATAAGCGATCTACGGTCGCTTATCTCCCGATTAGGGAGTCTTACTGGTAATTATTTCAAAACATACATTAGGGGCGCCCGCTGGCCTACTGGTCCAGGCACATGCCACTTGATGCCTGACCGCGTTGCCGGTTTGATTCCAGATCTGGACGACCTTTGCCGCGTGTCACTCCCCATCTCTCCCCCCATTTCCTGTCAGTCTACTGTCATGTCAATAAAGGCATAAAAGTCCAAAAAACTAATCTTAAAAAAAAAAAAACATACATTAAACACTTCAACCCTATATACATTTTGGACATTTGAAAATAGCCGATCTACAAGCTCACAATGCGTCACGATGCGATGCATTGTGAGCTTGTAGATCGTCCATTTTCACAAAAGAAAATACATTTGAAACCTTTAATACATTAAGTATGTTTCCAGACCTGTACTTGTAACAGGGTAGTTCTACATTGCAGTATTGATACTTCTAATAAGTAAAACATTTGAGTACTTTTTTCCAGTGGCGTCCGTTCAGAAAAAGCTAAGGTATGGCAACATGACTGGTGTCTTGCACACGCACCTTCGCGCGCGTGCAAGACACCAGTCATGTCGCCATACCCTAGCAACAGGCATGATACATTTGTTTTAAGAAGTACATTCTATTTTTTCCCCCGTTTCTACGATTTCTTGGGCTGGATATGGCAGCCTGGAACGGTTGTTCAAGTGCAGCTAAACTTGGCATGTTAGTAAACGTGCCGCAATTAACAATAATGCATTGCACCTGTACAGCTGACCTGCGGAACCTGGGAATATACCATTTTGTCAAGATGGGGAGAATACAAGTGTGGAGAATATAATTATAATATCTTGTTGAAGTGACCATTTTGTTAAATGTTGTAGTTATTTTACTGTAATTTAACAACATAATAACCAGCACAGATAGACAAAGAGACATTCATGGATTTATATTTAAAAGTAACTTATTTTCCCCCCTGGACCCAGGGTATGGCAGCTGCATACCCCTGCCATACCCAATTGACGCCCCTGCTTTTTTCCACCACTGGTTCTCAGCAGTCTCTGTTCTCTGCCTCAGTTCCTCCAACAGCCAGTGGATAAAGTCTCTGGAAGTGTTGCTGAGGTTTGATGTTCCAGCGGTGTGCCGTGCAGACACAGTGGGTGCAGATAATCAGGTTTGCGAGGGGGAGGAGGTGGTGAGAATTGAATTTTTGAACCCACGTCTTGTTGGGCTGATATGAATGTGCTGCGCAGGAAAAGCATCGAGCGTCTCTCTCCCACACTCTCATGCAGAGACTGAATTGCCAAATGGAGAGAGCGTGGTTGAAGATGAAAAGACTCTCCTTTTCCTAGTGTCATGCGGTGCATCAGCGTGTGACGATCCCCACTCTGCCACATTATGCACTGAGATGGAGAATGATGGTTGAATTGTTTAACATCTTTCATTTCATACTATTCAAATGTATCTTGATTGCGACCATAGGTCGCAGTTTACTGTCAGAACCAGCACAGCTTGTCCGTATGTATGTATACGTGTAATGCCTGATACTGTGGTGATGTGTCACTGTGACATCACAGGTGACATCGCAGTGATGTCAGATACTCAGAGCAGGGATCTCCATATATGGGCATAAAAGGGATTAGGGATGTCAGATACTCAGAGCAGGGGTCTCCATATATGGGCATCAAAGGGATTGTATCCCAGATGATGCCCTGTTAGGAGAACCACACCAACAGAATCCATATATGGCCAAGACAGATGGCGCGACCTCGCTTTTCGCTCTTTCGATTTTTTTCGCTCTTAGGCGTCTTACTGGTGTTAGAATTAATTCACCCACAAAAAGTATCAATTTGACATAAAAAATCTGTAGTTTTCACATTTATCCGTAGTAGTCAATTTTTTACAATCCCAACGACCTTTGCTGCATGTTGATACCCGTCGCTCTCCCTGTTTCCTGTCTACCTACTGTACCATGAATAAAGGCTGAGAAGCCCCCCAAAATATCTAATAATAATTATAAACAATTGATATCTAAATCTAGGATAGCCAAAAATAAAATAAGAGATTTTAATAAATAAGAGACGTCCCAGGAGCTTGACGGCCCAGGACATCCAGCCAATCATCTGTCAGACACCCAGAGAGGATATCTGTCTTTATGCGCTTTTAATTACACATGGCTGGCTGGGCGCCAGTCCCCAGAGCCATGACACACACACACACACACACACACACACACACACACACACACACACACACACACACACACACACACACACACACACACACACACACACACACACACACACACACACAGGGACCAGCATTCCCTGCCCCCCTATAGCAGCTCAATATCACCCTACCTAAACACACCCGAGGGGGAGAGGGACTAGACTGTGCGAGAGAGAGAGAGAGAGAGAGAGAGAGAGAGAGAGAGAGAGAGAGAGAGAGAGAGAGAGAGAGAGAGAGAGAGAGAGAGAGAGAGAGAGAGAGAGCGGAGGAGGGTTAGATGGGGATCATAAAGCTTCCCCCAGGGCGTGCGCGGGGTTAATTCAGCAGATGTACACACATATGAGCCTGCATATACAAGTGCCACGGGCAGCTGCCAGTCATTCCACAGCAGCGTGATTGACACCCGCGCCCAAGACAACTGTGGGACCGGCGGAGAACGCACTGAATGCCAACAGATCTTAACCACACACAAAAGAAAAGGTTCACTGAGTCAATTCAATTTAATTCAAAGGAGCTTTATTGGCTTGAGAAAACATACGTTTACATTGCCAGAGCAAGTGTCACAAATAAAATAAAAACAGTTGAAAATGGAGTTGGAGGGGGTACAGCATTGTATAAACAGAGCTATGTCGCATTGTGACATTTGGTATACAGTATATGATATACACTGTATATTATACAGGGTATAAAGCTTTTTGAACAAATAGATTTGTTTTAATCAAAATGCATTTAAAGGTAGCAGCTCTGTTTCATACTGTAATACCCTGTTTCATACTGTAATACCTGTAATTTATTATATTTGAAGGTACAGTATATGCTTATTTATTCAGTTTCCCTTTGGCATGCCATGCCCTACCTACAGTACACACCTACCAAGAAGGACACTACCATGTGTGTAGATGCCATGTAAATGTTAACAATTGCCTTCTAATGTTTGTTTAATAAAGACAAAATATCGTTTATTATTGAGGTTTTTATTGCTTACCTAATCTTTGTGTGTGTAATAGTTGAAGATTACTTGATAAAAAAGGAAATTACAAAAGAAAAGGTTGTTTTGTTACTTGGATATTGTGTCTTCAAATTATGTTTGCACGCTTACAGTATATCTCGAAACCAAGGAAAGAAAAACGACACTGTTTTTGTATTAAATATTGTTTTACTTCCAAGAGCAATGTACAATTAGCAAACATATGTAAACAGGAAAATCTGCCATCACTGGGCAAGAACATGACCTACAAAAGCTTGAGACAATAACATAGAAAAGAAATTAGCATAAACCTGTTTTCTCGCAATCATTCCAGAATTAATTTCTGGTAGTCCAGATATTCTGGAACAGCGCAGTCTGCAACCATGAATTTGGTCATGAATCCTTTCAGTTGTCAGAGGCCAACACTTTATCTATTCTAGATCTTTTGCTCAAATGAGCAGTAGGTCTAGATGCCTTCTAGCCTTCTTTTGTCGCAACAGTTCACAAATCTTGCTGCTGTGTTCGCGCATTGTTGTATTTCTCCCAGTAGGTATGGGAGTTTTTCATCATTGGTCATGTTTTCAAACTCACTTCGGGTGTGTGTAATCTGTGGGAAGTATGTGTCTCTGATGTCTTGGTACAGTGGGCAGGTGGTTAGAAAGTGTAGCTCTGTTTCTACTACATTTTGTGTTCAGAAACATGTGTGCATAGAGTCACTCACTATATATGTTCCATAAAGGTGTACCGTAACTCACAAAGGAACATCTTTCCGACGAGGACATGTGTGAACCCCCCTCCCCCGACAAAATCAACTGCGCTAGTACAGTATGTTTGTCTCACCGGAGCTGAGCAGAGGACACGCCCCAACGCGGAAGTGCTTCTCTCGCCGATTTGTCCGATGGAGTATAGTTATTGACCGCGAGCGAGCGACCTTGAGCTAAAGCGAGCGAGTCGCCGGGCAGAGCGATGCGAAGGTCGCTTGAGCCCACTCGGCGCCGTTCCGGTTGCGATGGGGACAGAATAGTAAATAATGTTTAGGCGAGAGCGTTTGGCTACTGGCCAATCACAGGGCGTCCTTGCACAAGCTCCTCCCTCTACTCTCCTCTGCTCTGGGTAGGAATAGCACGCTCGCACTAACTGCAGGCCTCTGTTATGGGTAACCTTCCTGGAAACAGTAAAAATGGAAAATGGAAACCAAATGGACCCTTGTACACTTTGTGACTTCGAAGACCGGGAACGCATTGCTTTAACTATTAAAAAAATAGCAGATCTACAAGGTCACAGCTCGGCACAGAGTGCCGCACTGCAAGCTTGTAGATCTGCTGTTTTTTGAAAAATCGTCTTTGAATATCTTGACCCGATTTTGTAAGTGTCTTCTAAATCCTTCTAAGGTTTTTTTAAAAACCTGGACCCCCAAAAAGGACCCCCAAAATGATATGTATTTGGCCACGGACCTCCACCTCAAAATATGTAGTTCCAGGGACCCCCCAGAAGAAAGAATTGAGTTACAAATGTTTGCTTTAAAAATACATATATTGTCACTGTCTGGCCAAAACCTCCTAACTCCATTTTCGATGTTTTTTGCATAAATCAGGGCTATTGAACACCCTTTACAGCTGAGTGTTGGTTAAAATAATATTGAACCAATGGAAAGTAGTAAAAAGTGCTTCAGTCAAAACCTCTTAATTCCACTTGAGCTCATTTTCCCCAAAATGAACATTTTGGAGTTAGGAGGTTTCGGCCCGACAGCAGAGATATTTAAAGATTTGCACAAATGTTCACGACTTAAAGGACAACTTTAGTTTTTTACAACAAGGGTTCATATTTTAGATTGTAATTAAAGAATATAAAAGATGAGTGTTAAAACGATTTCATTTACTTCTTTCTATTGTTTTAGAGATTCTTATTTCAGTGGTTGGGGGCATGCGTACAAGTGGCTAAATAGGCCTATGTCATTTTACACAGAATAAGCCCATTCCCAAGATACAACAAAACCTTTTATGGTTGGATGTGACTTATGGGGGCTAGAAGTGTTACAGTAAATAGCAATAAAGAAACTGCTGGCTTATTGTGTCTAAAAAGACATATTTAGCCACTTGTACACATGCCCCCATGCGTAAACATGCCCCACATTTTAGCACGGTAAACGCGATAAAACAATAGAACAAAGCAAATGAAAACATTTTAACACTCACTTTTTCTTTTCTCTAATTGCAATCTAAAATATGAACCCTTGTTGTAAAAAAACAAAGTTGTCCTTTAAATAACAGCTACAAATACTATCTACAAGCCTGTCTTGCGTCTGTGCTGCGCCCGTCTTGCGCTGCCATGGAGAGTGAAATGTGTGTTAACCGTGTCGGGTCTCATGACACCAATCTGTCGCTGCCTCACCTTGGTGATCAGCTGATAGAGATCAGCGTTGACGAGTAATGTGATTGGACGGACACAGTGAAGTAATGTGATTGGACGGACACAGTGAAGTAATGTGATTGGACGGACACAGTGAAGAACCGCAGCACTGTGACTGACTGATTGGACGGACAGTGCTTAGCTCTTGCTGTCTTGGAACGCCACGTCGGCTGTAGTCAGTGGTGGGAAAAAGAGTATGAGAGTTGCATTTCGCCAATGCATTTCAATGAGAATATCTATTTGCAGAAATCCTCTACTGGCATGAAAACGCTCCATTCTCATTGAAATGCATTGGAGGAATGGGGAATCCACTCTCATAGGTACTTTGGTGTGGGTGCAGCCTTACAAGTAAAAGTCTGGAATTCAAAATGTACTTGAGTAAAAGTGTGAAATTGTTGGCAGCAAAAGAGTACCAAAAAGTAAAAGTACAAAATGTTTGAAAAAAGCAGATCTCCAAGCTTGCGTTGTGAGCTTGTAGATCGACTATTTTCAAATAGCCTAGGTATAAAATAGGGCTAAAACTGGTTAATGTATGTTTTGTCTTAAAATGACATGAAATGTCATTGGAAATAGTCAAGTAAAGTATTCAACATAACTTAAGTAAATGTACTTAGTTACTTTTTACACCACTGGCTGTAGTTAGGTTTGTGTGTGTGTGTGTGTGTGTGTGTGTGTGTGTGTGTGTGTGTGTGTGTGTGTGTGTGTGTGTGTGTGTGTGTGTGTGTGTGTGTGTGTGTGTGTGGTGAGGTGCATGTGGCAGGGTTTGGGTGTGTGTTGGCTGGAACCCCCGATGATGATGACTCCATGCTTTCATTATGTTTACCTTGCTCAGTCATGCACACACACACACACACACACACACACACACACACACACACACACACACACACACACACACACACACACACACACACACACACACACACAGGTCTTCTTTCTCTCACTATCTCTCTCTCTCACGCCACCCCAACCCTATCTCACTCTATCTCTCACACACACCGAAACACTACTGAATCATCCTCACATTCCAACAGTTCAAAGAACATTTAACGTCTATTTTTACTCCATAAAAACCCCTTCCATCACATGACTGTCTGTCACTTCAACTCCGTCTGTACAGTAAAGATCTGGAGTGTTCATTTATATCCATTTGTAACTCCTGACTGTTTATGAATGCAAACCAAGTGGACCCCGTAAGGCAGGGTTCCCCAATTAGTTTTCCCCAAGGGACGAATTATGTCTAGGGTACCAAGCCGAGGGCCACAACATTACAGGGGGCGACGGTGGCGTTCCCGCTACTCCTATTAAAATCTTGTAGGCCTATGTCCAAAACCGTTCGTTTTGCATTCATCATTTTAAGAATGATTTAAACTAGTGAAAACAGCCAATCTACAAGCACACAACTGCTGTTGATCTGCTGTTTGCTTGTAGATCTGCTGTTTTCACTACTTTTGTGCGACAACCTTGTATGAAAGCCTTTGCGAAAGAACGTACACATTTGGAGATACGAGGTTTCCACCCGACGACGACGATATACTAGTGTTGTTGCTGCTCTTATACCACCATTATTACTGGGGTTGGTGGGGGCCAGACAGTATAGGGGAACCCTGCCGTAAGGAACACACAGGGTTTTACTGTAACCTCCAGGCAACGTCAAGGTGAAGGAAATGTGTCATTACATCCCTGGTGATCTTCCTGCTCTATCTGCCTCCACTTAATAACTAGATGAGAGAGAGAGAGAGAGAGAGAGAGAGAGAGAGAGAGAGAGAGAGAGAGAGAGAGCAGTGGCGTCAGTTCAGCAAAAGCTAGGGTATGGCAAAGATGGGAGTCCTCATGGAAAAGAGGCATTACATTTTGGATAACACGGTTCTGTTGTGAAAATAGCAGATCTACATGCTCACAACATGTACATTGTGAGCATGTAGATCGGCTATTTTCACAATGTCTGAAAAAATGTCTGAAAAAACAACTTTTGTCAGTTTTTTACACAGGTTTCTACGGTTTCTTGAGCTGGATATGGCAGCCTGGAATGGTTGTTCAAGTGCAGCAAAACTTGGCATGTTAGTAAACGTGCCACAATTAACAATAATGCATTGCACCTGTGCAGCTGACCTGCGGAACCCCTGTGCAGCTGACCTGCGGAACCTGGGAATATACCATTTTGTCAAGCTGGGGAGAATACAAGAGTGGAGAATATCATTATAATACCTTGTTAAAGTGACCATTTTGTAAAATTTTGCATTTGTAGTTATTTTACTGTAATTTAACAACATAATAACCAGCACAGATAGACAAAGAGACATTCATGGATTTATATTTAAAAGTAGCTTAGAGAGAGAGAGAGAGAGAGAGAGAGAGAGAGAGAGACAGACACAGAGATCTCCTATAGGCCTGACCAGACGAGCCCAGAAAAGATGGTGCTAAGCAGAGCGCAGGACAGTAATCACAGGCAATCATCATCTACTCTCACTCTGTGGGTGCTCGACTGCTCTGGCCTGGCCTGCTCTGCCCCCAGAGAACCAACCTCAAACCTGTGATTTGAGGCGTGTTGTGTGTGTGTGTGTGTGTGTGTGTGTGTGTGTGTGTGTGTGTGTGTGTATGTGTGTGTGTGTGTGTGTGTGTGTGTGTGTGTGTGTGTGTGTGTGTGTGTGTGTGTGTGTGTGTGTGTGTGTGTGTGTGTGTGTGTGTGTGTGTGTGTGTGTGTGTTGGGGGAAGGATGTATAGCATCAAGGGTCCCAAATAGTTCTGAGCAGGAGAAAATATTACAGTGGAGTTGTAAAGAGAGATAAGCCATGCTCTCTTCTTCCCACCTGCCTAAATCTAGAGTCTCTTTTGTTTCCGAGCTAAGAGATATTTCAACCTTCATGTGAGCTTGTAGATCTGCTATTTTTCACTGGTTAAAGCATTCAATAATTCTAGGCCTAACGGTGTGATGATGGCCCCGTATTCTAATCAGGTTCCTCTCTTTTCTCTTTCATGTGCCGTGTCCCTGTCCCCCTCCTCCATCACAACAGGTAAGACTCTTTATGTTCCATTTGTTGAAAACTCTTGATTCTGTCTCCCGATGAAGCAGAACGAGGAGGAACTTGGTTTTCTTGAAACAGGCAGCTGTGTCTTGGGTCATTCAGTTGGACAGAGTCAAAGTCGACCATCTATGAGCCGTCTATAAGTAGGCTTGTGTTATGACAGTTCTTTCTGGCAGTGTCCTTGTTGGTTTGGTTATGACAAGAGTCGACAAAAGACCATTACAGCAGCTTAGCAGCTTAATGTACTGATGTACATTATGTAGTGAAAAAAAAAATGAAGGGGAGTTCATTATTTGTGTTAACAGGAAACCGCTACCTTTACCACAGAAATGACTGAGTACATTTACAGGTTTTATGTGTTTACAGCACATTGAATATATACTTGATAGATTCATTGCATCGTGTTGTGTAAGTTAGTGTTTTTTTTGTTGTTGTTTATGTCAGACTTATCACTTAAACTCTCAATAGTTAGTGATATTTGACTCTCATCTCTGTACATGGAATACTTTCCTTTGAATATAATCCTATTGCTCTGCTGTAAATGATCCTGTTTGCCTAATGCAGATAGTAGTTGTGTTGCACAATGTGACAGGTTCACGCAGTCTGAGGTATAAGGAAGACTGACAGGAAATGCAAACACACAGCAAAGGTTGTCACTTGTCGCCCTGAAGCATCTTACTAGTTTATCATTCTATTGTTTAACCCATTCAGAACAGGTACACAGTATTGTGTATTATTATTTTATGCTTTAACTATTGAAAATTAGCAGTTATACAAGCTCACAGCGCGGCTGCGAGCTTGAAAAAAAAACTTGAAAATTAGAATTTTGACCCGATTCTATAAGTGTCTTTTGAATCCTTTTTTTGAAAAACCCATGTTTCTATGTCAGCAATCTGGCCAGCCATCGTCAAAGAAAAGGTCCTTTTCACTTCAACTGGAGCTCAGTTAGTCTGTTCTTGAGAGACTACTGTGTCAGTGGTTCTCAAACCTTTTCATGTGAAGGACTCCCAAAATGATATTTATTTGACCACGGACCCCCATCTCAAAACATTTAGTTCCAGGGACCCCCCAGAAGCAAAATTTGAGTTACAGACGTTCGCTTTGAAAATACATATATTCAAAGATTTGCACACATTTTCACAACTTTTTCAAAAATAGCAGATCTACAAGCTCGCAGCGCGGCACTCGGTGCCGCGCTGCGAGCTTGTAGATCTGCTATTTTTCACTGGTTAAAGCATTCAATAAGTCTAGAAAAAAACCTCCTATTTATCCTCTCAGCAGTGACGAGTGCTACAAATAGAAGCCTGCCAACATCACTTTTAGGCTCAGGCTCATCCTGCCAACATCACCTCTACGTTATAGCAGAGCCACACAAAGGATGATTGCATTCTATATCTGTTATATTATGGAAGACATAAGCGCCATATGGCAGGGTGGGGGTGCTGCCCCTCAGGCCAGTCTCCAGTGGAGTGGAGCTTCACACAGCCTGCCTGTCTCTGTTAATCAGCAGACAAGCAGCTCCACATAGCCTGCAGGGCTAGCGATAATGCCAATAAGGAATACGTAGTCCTTCATTACATACAGTACATCTCAACAGTGGTGGAAAAAAGAACTCACTATTCACTTGTTTTACTTAAGTGAAAGTATCAATACTGCAATGTAGAAATACTCTGATAGGGCCTTTCTGTGTGGAGTTTGCATGTTCTCCCCGTGTCTCCTAGGGTTGATACCCTCACAAAAACATGCAGTAATCCTGGTCTCAATAATGCCTCCCCCTGGCCAGCCGGGGTGCTTGATGGAGGGGAAAGGAACTGGTTGGAATAACGTGTTCCTTCCACGCGCTACGTCCATCCCGGGGAAATCCCCCCTGTCAGGTGAAAAGAAACAACTTGGACTACTCATGCATTGAAGGAAGCATGAGGTCAGTCCGTTGTCTCCCCAGGCGCGGCAGAGGGAGAGCAGAGCCCAGGATTACACAGGCAATTGGCACTGGGTGAAAAATGGGTTGCAAAATCGTGGGATAAAAATTATGAGAAAAATACTCTGTTAGGGTGCACACACCAAAATACCCATGAGAGTGGGTTCCCCATTCCATCAATGCATTTCAATGAGAATGGAGCGGTTTCATGCCAGCAGAGGATTTCTGCAAAAACCACTCCATTCTCAT
>NC_137823.1:3082498-3089998 GCF_963921795.1 Nannobrachium achirus
GGATATTTTACCTTTTACTTAGTGCAAACGTAATAGAGCAAGGGTCTTCAACAGGGGGTCCTCCAAATGTTTGTGTGATAGAAACCTTTTTTTTCCTCCTTCTTTTATATTAACCACTTGAACCCTAACGTCCATATTCTGAGAACTTTAGCCAAAACAATGCCTCGCAGCGCGAGGCGTTGTGAGCTTGTAGATCGGCAATTTTTTGGCAAAGAGCTTTGGTGTAGAGGGGAAAAACGAGCATACTAAGTACAGAGTGAAAGGTCTTTCTATTGACGGTTCAAGTGGTCAAATATCTGAAAACACAAATTGACATGAATCCAAAATACACTGATGATTGTGCTGTCAAACGATGAAACCATATGGAATCTATGAACAGGTTGTGGAGGTCCCTGCTTCATCTCTCTCTCATCTAAGGCCCTTAAGGGGTCCTTGGCCTGAAAACGTTGAAGACCCCTATAATAGAGTATTCACCGAATTCACTGAATTGACCTGGACTTTGTCCAGATTAGTGTGTGCCTGCGTACGTGTGTGCGTGCGTGTGTTTATACGTGCGCGCGTCTATCTGTACAGTAGGCTTTCATTATCCGTGACTGAGGTTGATGTAAATCTGACAGGCAGACATGGCCTTACTGTCATTACCTCTGATTGATCGGACAGCAGGGTTTTGAGGGGAAGTAGCAGAACATATCCCTGTTCGCTAATTTATTAAACCAGGGGAAAATATTAAGCTGACTGCATTCGGGAAATATGTGCTCTTTCCAACCGAAGAATGTCAACCGCATTTTCGGCGTGCACGTGCAAATGTAATGTTGTGTGTGTGTGTGTGTGTGTGTGTGTGTGTGTGTGTGTGTGTGTGTGTGTGTGTGTGTGTGTGTGTGTGTGTGTGTGTGTGTGTGTGCGGCTGTGCACTCGCCTGTATATCATCACTGTCGGGTAGAAACCTTGTATCTCCAAGTTTCAAATTTGTACGTTTTTTCAAAGGTAAAGTAAGCCATTTACCATTCAAGTGTCGTGGGTTGTTGGCTGATTTACCACTGTTTCAGGGTTGTGGCACGAAGCCGAGTGCCAAACCTGAAACAGTGGTAAATCAGCCAACAACCCACGACACTCGAATGGTAAATTGCTTTTCTACCACTTCTACCATATAAATGAAAGAAAACGCAGTTGTAACTTGCAAGGTTATTTAGTTACAATCATTAATTGTTTCAGTGGGCTGGGTCCATGAGCCAACTCAAGGTTGTTGACTGATTTACCACTGTTTTAAGCCAATCAGAATCCAGCATCTGAACATGCGACCACAAAAAGTGGTAGAAGCCCTGCTTCATCACACAAGACTGTCCAATAAAACTAGTGAAAATAGCAGATCTACAAGCACACAACGGCTCGCGATGCGAGCCGTTGTGTGCTTGTAGATCAGCTATTTTCACTAGTTTAGATCATTTTTAAAATTATAAATACAAAACGAACGGTTTTGGACATACAAGGTTTCCACCCGACAGCGACGATATGTGTGTGTATTCTGTGCACGTGGAACATCCTGGAGAGCTTCAATGTTTGCCATTTTTCGGATTCCATCAGTGAGAGAGTATTTACGTGAACTCTCACTCGCTGCTTCCTTCTCTAAATGTTGTGACGGCAGCTCTAAACAGGATGTTGGTCGCTCGTAAATGTTGGTTTTAGACGAAGGGATGCACATGGCGTTAAGGGAGCCACCCGGTCCATTCATGAGAACAAGGCTTTCATCGACCACGGCATCTCGCAAAGCACCGCGAACATGTGCTGTTTTAAAGGAGAATTCCGGTCTGAATGGCTTTCTTACCTTTTTTTGTTGTTATTTTATCTCCAAAAAACTCGTCCAGGTGTTATTTTAGAATAGGCAATGTTGTCCCTTTGGGCCGACCCGCAGCCACAGCCCACAACGGGAGCAGCGGGGCGTATGCAAATGATTCTGCCGTAAAACGGCACTCGCGTTCGAAATCTCGTCTCGCTAGACTTCCAAATCGTATTGAATCCAATAGGTATAATGTTGTTGCTAGGTCTTTAGTGTGTGTATGAAGGGGCGATATGAGCAGAGAAAGTGTTTTTTAAAATGATAGAAATATGTGGATTTGCGGATTTGCCCGCTGCTCCTGCTTTGTGGGCTGTGGTCCAAAATGGACAATATTTTTTTAGACAAAATGACAAAACTATTGTGACCAAAGGTCGCAGTTTAGTATGTGAAATGGCACATGCTGACTCCGTCTGGACGTGTACATTTTTTATGGTCTATGGGTTTGTCACTCTGACATCATGCTCTGACATCATTGTGATGTCAGGGAACCACTCTAACAGAATGGGTTTGCCGCTCTGACATCACGCTCTGGCTTCACTGTGATGTCACACTAACAGAATCCCTTTTATGCCCATATATGGAGTTCCCTGATGTCATCAATATTAAGCCAGGACTTTATATGGGAATGCCCATATATAATGGAGGCCACATCGACCACATACCACACTAACAGAATCCATATATGGCCAAGACAGGTGGCCAAGACAGCCCATATCTGTGTGGCTGGTTTTACAGACAGGGATCTCCAAGTATGGGCATAACAGGGTATGATGTCAGTTGTCATAGACATCATAGGACTTACACATAACGAATAACTGAGAAAGCATGTTTGGGCTCTCACAGCATATCTCCATATACAGTACATGGATCTCCATATATGGGTACCAGGGGTCTCCATATATGGGTAACTGGTCCGATATACCGTACATCACTGGCCAGATGGCCAAGACATGGCGTGACCTGTCGCTTGTCGCCCTGAGGCGTCTTACTAATATACTGCAGTGGTTCGCAGACGTTTCAGCTCAAAACACAAAAGAGAAATTAGACGTTTGCCCGGGACCCAAACTAGTGAAAATAGCAGATCGACAAGCTCACAACGCGTCGCTATAGAGCTTGTAGATCGGCTATTTTCACTACTTCTTAAAAAAAAGATAGATAGATAGATAGATAGATACCTTTATTATCCCAAGGGGGAAATTCAGTAAAGGGGAAATTCAAAAATCTAATTTGTGTACTTTGATTTTTCTTTTATTTCTTCATGAAATTACTGACAAAAAACTTTGAATTTGTTTTTAATTTGTGAAAAAATGCTTTTTAGGGAATGTTATTTGAAAACGTTTTGAAATAATAATAATAATTCAAAACAAAATGTAGGAAACAAAAACTTGAGGGACCCATGAAAATATGTCCGCGACCCACAAACGGGTCCCCGACCCACTGTCTGGGAACCAGTGACATACTGTATGTATCTGGTAAACAAAGCAAAGATAATGAAGCCTCTCCGACCACGGCTGGGTTTCTGCCAGACGTAAACTAATGCTGTGCTGTGCGTGCTAAACATTGTTGATTGAGGATGCCTGCACTCTCTGTTTCCTATTCGCTGCTGCTGTCGCCACCATCACCCACTAGCATGTCTGCAGACGGGCAGAGGCGTCAATTGGGTATGGAAAGGTATGGCCGCTGCCAAACCTTGGCTACAGGGGGGGAAAACATACTTTAATAAATGCATCATGTCTGTTGCTAAGGTATGGCAACATGACTGGTGTCTTGCACGCTCGCCTTCGCGCGCGTGCAAGACACCAGTCATGTTGCCATACCTTAGCTTTTCCTGAGCTGACGCCACTGGAGACTGGAACGTCCTGCTGGCTTAGGCCTAGTTCCGTCAGTGAGACTGGCTCGCAGTGGTGTAAAGTAACTAAGTACATTTACTTAAGTACTGTACTTAAGTACAATTTTTAAGGTATTTGTACTTTACTTGAGTGTTTCCATTATGTATACCCTATTTTATACCTTGGCTATTTGAAAATAGCAGATCTACAAGCTCGTTGTGAGCTTGTAGATCTGCTATTTTCAAACATTTTGTACTTCTACTTTTTGTACTTTAGGTACATTTTGATGCCAACACTTTCATATGTTTACTCCAGTACATTATGAATTACGGACTTTTACTTGTAACGGAGTATTTCTATAAGGTGCCGGTGCACACACACCAAAGTACCTATGAGAGTGGAATCCGCGTTCCACCAATGCATTTCAATGAGAAGCGGGCGGTTTCATGTCAGTGGAGGATATCTGCGCTCCACGCAGACCTTGCGTTTATGCTGGAGCAAATACATTCTCCACGCAGATTCTGGTTTCCCCCCCTCTGTCCAATCGGGTGAGTCGAAGGCGTAATGTTTCGAGACTCAGGAAGGGACTGGGAGATGTTTTGTTTTGAAGAGTCTCATGCACCCGTCCCAAACTCTTCTCTTTTTAGCTTGTCGTTGCATAGAGTTGACACCAGGGCAGGAATTTCAGGGAGGCCATGAAGGCCATGGCCGTCGTTGCCCCTCAGTTTGGCCTTGTGCCCCTCAAACCAATGGCATGACCTGAGGCCACAGTGGCCTTACTGCAGCTACCTGTACCCCTATCCCTATAAACTTCTTTGCCTTTTTTTTATATTTTGGAAAACATTTTAAAATACTTCAAATAGCCGATCTACATCGGTCATCAACATGTCTGTACACGGACAAACATGTCTGTGGCATGGACATGGACAAGTCCGTGGCACATTTAGTATTTTGGTTATCATGTGTACATAATCTATCCTAAATATTAAATAATAATAATAATAAAGCATTAGTTTGAATTATTTTGGGGACTGGTAAAGTGTCAGGATGATTAATAAGTCGTGTTGGCTACATGATTGCATCAGGTGAGGATGCAATGCAAGACAAGACAAGACAAGACAAGACAAGACAAGACAAGACAAGACAAGACAAGACAAGACAAGACATGAGTTTGGCAAAAGACAAAAGAATAAAACAATATTTGTTGATGGGTCAATGAATTGCAAACACTATGCCGTGATAGTGAAGAAAGGGAACTTGGAAAGACTCTTTCTGACCAACCACAAATCATTTGACTGCTAGAAGGAAGTGAAGCCTTACGTATTTGTGTACCATACATGGAACTGGATGGAGCTCTGTCAAGTATTTGTCTCATCAGCAAGATGGTGAAGGAAGAGAACTTGCGGACAAACCACACATCATTTGACGAGACATTTCCAGCAGACAGAGAACTGAGAAAAATAAATAAACTAAGGAACTGAAATTTCAACCATTTAGCCAAATATGATACAGTATATATGGGTCAGTGACGTGACGCCCCAAAAAATGTGTTTTTAAAAAAACTTTAAAATGCAGGCATAAAAGTTATTTACTTTTGTTCTACTCACTCTCAACCTTATGGAAATACATTTTGTTTTTAGATATTTTATTGGAATCAGACTTTATTCAGCAGTTTGTTGTACTTGTGCCTAAAATCGTCATATGGTGTGACATGAAAATAATTGTTTATAAAATGAAAATGGAGTACATCTTTCTTAAGTTACTTACTTTATCAAAGTCCTTTATCATAACTAACCAGTGATCCACTATAGTTTTTTGAAAATTAATTATATCTGTATATTTTTTTCATAATCGACACTCTGTGTGAGGCCCATGTTCATGATCTTACAACATATTTTAAATGTATTCTGTCAAAACTTTCTCTAAAATTACACAAATATTTGTGACTCTTCCTGATAATATTCTCTATGTAATCCATAAACATTTTTTTGGTTTAATCATTAATAAAGGTATGATTTTTCACTATTTGGAATGTCACACCAAATTATTTAGTGTCACACCGTATGATCATATCTTCATGTGTCAAAGCAAACTGTGTTTTAACCTACCTATTAGTGAGTACTGAACTTTACTGATTGATTAAACAATTACCCAGGATAACATGGCCTTAATATTTCTGAACAGGATATTATTGTAGGGCTTTAACATGGGATAAGAAAGAATTGTAGTAGTAGATGGATGATGAGGATGTGCACAGGAATGCTACGCACACCTAAGTCTTCTGCCGGCCCACGGCAGAAGGATCCTAAAGAGACAATAAGGCGCATAGCCACACTTGGAGCCAAGGCAACATTTTATTAACACCAATTAGTGGAAACAGAACTCAGCATTCAGGTAAATTGCTTTTTTCAGAAGTCTCCTGAACTTGAACACAGCATTTTGTGTTGAACAAATGTAATTAGGAATCATGACATTACACCGCATCTCCACTAGCTAAAGAGTGCTGGGTTGCGCAACTCCAAAAATAGCTGATCTACAAGCTCTCGCAGCACAACGTGTTGAGAGCTTGTAGATCAGCTATTTTCGCTAGTTTTGTCTCGGGTCCTACCTTAACACTGTCCATTGTCCAGTCCAGTGAGTGAAAGTACAAAAGTATTAGATCAGATTAGATTATACATTTAGACTGTATTGTACATCAGCCAGTCGTATCTGGTGAGGGTAGCAAACCGTCTGCCTTGTTGCGGTTCTGCTATGCCACAGACAACCTCCTGCTCTTCGTAGAAAATGCAGTCTCGCCCCTTTGGCTCCTCTCTCCTTGCTGGGTCATTGTTTAGTTTCTCCCTGTACTTTCTCGTTCTCTCAGCACTTGTCATTTTCCAGCTGACAAAAGAAAATGGAATGTATAGTTTAAGACAAAGAGAAAATATTGTTTAGATTGAAACAATATGTTAAGGTTTCTGTGAAGGGGTTTCTGCTCTGTCTGATGAATTTGAAGTATCACTGAATGAAGCTAAATTACATTTTATGTAGAAATGTTTAAAACAAATGTTTAAATGTACAAAAGAAACATGGAACTTTGTTATTTATTGTTATATCTGTAGTTAAATACAGTATAAATCATATGGTGTGACAATCAAGTCATATGGCGTGACAAGCAGATGTCACACCATTATGATTAAGTGTCACACCATATTACGTTTTTCTGCATTTAGGTTTACCTTGAGGCTACTATGTACACATTAGCATGCTAACAGCATGCTAGCTATAACAAAGCAACCTAGATCTACATGGAAATATGACCAAAACTTCAAATAACTTAAGCTTTTTTTAATGAAAAGGTGTCACACCAACAGACATCCAAAGTGGTGAGTTTGTCAAAGTTTCAACAAGATGGCATTTCATGAAAATGTTAAAATCATAACTCACCTCAGACACCTGTCTTGCAGTTGTGCTGGGAGTGCTGAATAGCCTTACAGAAGAAGGACCTCTCTAGCCAATAGGTGTCCAAATAATTGCCTGTTTAATTTGTCCAAACTAGTGTCACACCAAATGATTTTGGTTTGGGGGACAAAATGTTTTTGATCAGAAATGACTGAAAACCTTATGCTTTGACTTTGAAAAGATATAGGCTCACAAATAGACATTTTTTTAGCCTAAATTCATTTTCAAATGATTTTTAGCAATTCTTTTTCTTAGTTTTATTCAAGTTCCCACTTTGAGAAACAAGGTCAGGACAGTCACACCATATGAGTTTTGCCATGTTTGGTTGAACATTCTGAAGAAATGAGGAATGAAATGCTTTAATCTTGAGTAAGTTCACATAAAGCTTAATGTCCT
>NC_137823.1:3094998-3117498 GCF_963921795.1 Nannobrachium achirus
CATGCATGGTCCCTATCTATGCTGTTTACATGTGTGCGTGTGCTTGTGTGTGCGCGTGTGCTTGTGCTCATATACTGTTTGCCACTCTGTCTACTTAGTTCAGGGGTCTTCAACAGGGGGTCCGGGACCCCTAGGGGGTCCTCAGAGTTACTACAGGGGGTCTTCCAAATCTTTCAATGCTTTTTATATTAACACCTTGAACCCTAGTGTCCATATTCTGAGAACTGTAGCCAAAAATAGCAGATCTACAAGCTCACAACGCCTCGCGCTGCGAGGCGTTGTGAGGTTGTAGACCGGCTATTTTCGGCAAAGAGGTTTGGTGTAGAGGGAGAAAAGAGCAGACTAAGTACAGAGCGAAAGGTCAAGTGTATTAGGTAATGACAGCTCAAGTGGTTAAATATCTGAAAACACAAATTGACATGAATCCAAAATACACTGATGATCGTGCTGTCAAACAATGAAACTATATGGAATCTATGAACAGGTTGTGGGGGTCCCTGCTTAACTCATTGAGTGCCAGCGCCCTCTAGGGGCCAAAGAATGCCAGCGCATCTCTCATAGGCGAGCGCTTTAGCTTCCAGGACTTCAGCTTCCAGGACCTGACGTGCTCACGTTCATGCACGGCATGGAAATGTCCCGGATGAAGATGCTAACAGAATGGCTATTCCCATTTTGTCATCTAAAAGATCATTTTTGGGTGATTTCGCCGTGAATAAACCTCGCGCCGCTTCCCTAAAACACAAAAAAGAGATATAAGCCTTTAAAGATGCGGTCTTTCATTGGATTAGGCGGAGATTGGCGATTGCGTTCGCAAATTACGGCCGGCCGGGACGTTGTTAGCTTTCGGCTAGTAGCTACAAAAATCAAGCCAGGCTTCAGAAGGCCTCTTATCATTTTATTCATTTAATTAAATAAAGCCGAACTAGTTCGGGATCGGCACACTCGTGTACTCATCGGAAGCGGCGCCGAACATCGGGTGAACATTGGGGAGCTCAAAAATGTATTTTAAACCATTTTTAATGGAATATATCGTCGGACAGAGTAGAACGGCTAGCTGGCTAGCGGCAAGCGAGCCAGGACCACCCACGACTCTACAAGCAGCTCGGGGTAAGTGAATTAATAAAAAAAAGATTGTATTGGATTGAAATAAAGCCGAACTAGTTCGGGATCGGCACCAGATGAGTTAATCTCTCTCTCAACTAAGGGGTCCTTGGCCTGAAAACATTGAGGACCTCTGACTTAGTTCAATATGCTACTGTAGGTGTCTGCCGCCATCCATCTTTGATTAATGTTGTTTGTGGGTGGGTTTTTTGTGCGTTAGATGTAATTATGTCCTTGCTGCTGGCCTATACGTACGGTACATTACAACGTGAATGGTTGAGTGGAGTTTAGGGATGGAAATCGGAATCGGCCAATATCAAAAATCGGCAGGTATGATATCAAACCGGCCAAATCGGTGACCGGCAGGTCACTGACATAAATACCGGTTTTATGCCAATTGTGTCTATGGCACTGCACAGCATGATGCTCTGGTCCTGTGACTAAAGTAAACATTAGCAAGTAGCAGCCAGTCTACTTAGTGGCAGCCTACAGAATACAGATGGTGCTGATTACCTTTGCAATGTAAGGATATATTCCATAATCCTGTGTCAATGTCGTTTCCAAAAAGAAGGGGGAAAAAAAACATGCGTCACCTGCTTTCCTCCTGCCTAGTCCAGACGGTCATATTAGACTGGATATTGTCTGTGATTTTGGATATTGTACTATTGTGATTGATTTGGCATTAGTGTTCTTCTAGCTTATTGGTACTCAAATTGAAATATGTCTTGTAGGCCTACTTGGCCTGAGAAAAAGGGTATTGGAGCAACTCTATTTTCTAGTTCTTAGCTAAAGAAATCGGTATCGGAAAAATCGTTTTTGGCAGGTCAGACCTTCATAAAACCGGTGGATCGGTATCGGCCAAGAATTTTGCAATCGGTCCATCTCTAGTGGAGTTGCTATTGAAGGGAGGGGGGCTGGAGGGACCCCCACTACTTCATTACTGTTTATCATCGTCTCTCAGGTCCTTATCGATCTTTCTGGTCGCTGATACGAGAACAAAGACCCCGGCCGAGGCCCCGTAATAAATAAGCCCACTAAATATCAACACCAAATCTCTCCGCAAGATGTTCATTGATTCCATGTACAAACACACTCTCTTGCTCTCTCTCTCTCTCTCTCTCTCTCTCACACACACACACACACACACACACACACACACACACACACACACACACACACACACACACACACACACACACACACACACACAATCAGGCCTTGTTCTCTGGTGGAGGGCCATTGTTCAGTGTGTATAATTGTTTATATGTATGTCCATGAAGGCTTGGGCCTGGGACAATGAAGTCTATCAGCAAGAGGATGTAGACCTCTCTCTCTCTCTCTCTTCTCTCTCTCTCTCTCTCTCTCTCTCTCTCTCAGGCACGTGCACACGTAGACATCAAATGGGGCTTGAGCCCCTGCCCCTTTATCCGTCTGTAAAAAGTGCCCTCTCCAGACCATGAATGCAGTTTTTACTACGGTGAAAGAAATGCAAATGCCCTCTTTCCATGCCATACCTAAAGGCAGCATTCAAGAGAATTGCCTTGTCCAAACTCTCCTGAACTTGAATGCAGCATCTTATGTTGAAAGAATTGTCCTCTCTGTGTAGAAATCCATGCCGTTACGCCACATCTCCAGTATTCACTTGATTATGCTTAGTTCAGTTTGGTATCAAGTACCGAAAACAGCCGACCTCCAAGCTCACAACGCGTCACAGCACGACACATTGTGAGCTTGGAGGTCTGCTATTTTCGATATTTTCACCAAAAGGCCCTTTTCAAAATGTCAGCCCCTGCCTCTCTAACATTCTCTGCACGTCCCTGCTCCACTGCATTGCTTGCCTGCTTTTTCCTGTTCAACTCCACATCACATCTGGATGACAAGGAACAAGGGATCGGATGAAGAGGGTGGGGGGATAGAAATGAGAGGAAGGGGAGACGGCTCCGGCCAAAAAACGTCCCCCAGCAGATTTCCCCAAGCAATGCAGAGAAGAATGAACAGCACAATATCACTGAGAACGCCAACTGTACTAGCATTCAACACTATGGAGACAACACGCACGCGCACACGCGCACGCACACACACACACACACACACAATACATGTGAGTGTTCTCTTGCACAACCATGCTTTTCCCATCAGAGTACAGTCGCACAAATGTCCAGACAGACACACACACACACACGCACGCACGCACGCACGCACGCACGCACGCACGCACGCACGCACGCACGCACGCACGCACGCACGCACGCACACACACACACACACACACACACACACACACACACACACACACACACACACACACACTCACTCTGACAATCGCACACTCCTTTGCACATAACAACGAGAGAGACCTAAATGCTTTGAAGCAAAACAAACGCCTAGTTTAGTCAGGAAGACTCACGCCTAAGTAGATTTAACCATTTATTGCATAAATGGAATACAGTTAATCTTGACGTTAAAGGGCTCCACATTCGGAGATGTTCCCTGGATTTTGTGCAAGCTTTTTGAGCATGCTAAGCAAAACCAGGGAACGCTAAGCAATACCCCCATAGGGATACAATAGCAGAACAATAGCAATACATTGACATGTAACTTAGTCAAAATCACAGTATTTGAGCTTAACAACATGGACATGTAACTTAGTCAGACAATCACAAGTATTTGAGCTTAGCCAGATTGATCGTGCAAAGGTGGAGGCTGGGGTGGAGGAGGCAGCTAGCAGCGAATGATTCTGAAGCTTCGGAACCAAGCATAGGTAGAGAAAGCAAGCCGTATTTAAAGGAGCCTTCCCTACTGATTGAGAGCTTTGATTGGAGTATGGCAGTCATGTGACGTAATGACCAGCAGATATGATAATGAGGTATGAGAACAGAGCTGACTGACAGCTGACTACAGCTGGGCGGGACGACTGCCGTGTCCTGCATAAACTAACACTGACGCTTCATTTATATTTAATTTTCGGCTATTCAAAATAGCGATGCAACACTCTCTTATATGGGGAAACCCTGGCACGAACTCCTTTCAAACGGGGGGCGGCATGGCCAAATCCAGGGACGTGCAGAGAATGTTAGAGAGGCAGGGGCTGACTTTTCTAAAAGGGCTTGTTGGTGAAAATATCGAAAATAGCAGACCTCCAAGCTCACAACATGTCACGCTGCGACACGTTGTGAGCTTGGAGGTCGGCTATTTTCGGTACTTGAAACCACATTAAACTAAGTATAATCAAGTGAATACTGGAGATGGTGTACAGCATGGATCAGGAGTTCAGGAGAGTTTGGACAAGGCAATTCTCTTGAATGCTGCCTTCAGGTATGGCATGGAAAGAGGGCATTTGCATTTCTTTCACCATAGTAAAAACCGCTTTCATGGTCTGGAGAGGGCACTTTTTACAGACGGATAAAAGGGCAGGGGCTCAAGCCCCCTTTGAAGTCTATGTGCGCACGTGCCTGGCCAAATCCATATCAATTTGAGAGACCCTGACGTGGAAGTGTTTGAGAAGCGCTGACCTGAATTCTGTGAAGCAAAGCAAACAGTCTGAGGGTGGGAAGGGAAACGGACTTCAGATGTCTGTCAGATTGTCAATAGGAATTTAGCGCCGGGCCGTAGCTGTCAAACCACGCTTTCTCCTCTGTCAATCTCTCTGACTTTTTCTCGGCCGATATGGTGGCTCGGCCTACTTCCAAGTTGAATTTCCAGACGTTTGTTTCCGGTGCTTTGTGTTCACAGCTTGATGTTGACTGACGCCCGACAAAAAAAGTCAAAAGAGGCCCATCATTCGATTTTTTTCTCTCCTCCACAGCGGGGCAAAGTAACTTAGTAGATTTACTCAAATACTGCACTTAAGAACAATTTTGTACTTTTACATTTTTCAGTACTTTTACTTCTTCTCCACTACATCTCAGAGGCAAATATTGTACTTTTACTCCACTACAATTATTTGAAAACCTGAGTTACTTTGTAGATTTTGATTATCACCATAAAACATACACTAAATCACTTCAGTCCTATATTAGGCCATTTGAAAATAGCCAATCTACAAGCTCACATGTGCATCGCATCGCAAAGCATTGTGAGCCTGTAGATCTGCTATTTTCAAAAGATTTGTATACATTTTGAACTTGTGAAAAGGGACTATTCTGCACAGTGACTACTTTTGCTTTTACTTTTTCATGCCACTACTTTTGCATTTTTAATCAAGTCAAATTTAGAATTCTGGACTTTTACTTGTAACGGTTATTTGTAGTTCTTTACATTGCAGAATTGATACTTTTACTAAAGTAAAACATTTGAGTACCTTTTTCCCACCACTGGCTGAAACTGTGCACGTCAACAGCGGGTGGTCCGTGCCAGGCCTGGGCGGGTACAGAGTACCCCAACCGTATGCCAGGCCTAGGGCAGGGCATGACGGAGCACCAGCACGTGCCAACAGGTGGCAGCGGCGGGTGACATCATCGGCATGCAGCGTCACAAGGCGTAGCTCGCAGTGCGTGTATATAATATTTAAACAGGAAATGAGAGAGAGTCTCCATCACATCTGCTTCACCGGCGCTGGGACCAGACTGAAGAGGGAAAAGTCACAGCTCCAGGGACGTGCAGAGAATGTTAGAGAGGCAGGGGCTGACATTTCTAAAAGGGCCTTATAAAGGGCCTATCGAAAATAGCAGACCTCCAAGTGAGCTTGGAGGTCGGCTATTTTCAATGCTTGATCTCTACACAGAGAGGACAATTCTTTCAACGTACGACGCTGAAGTCAAGTTCAGGAGAGTTTGGACAAGGCAATTCTCTTGAACGCTGCCTTCAGGTATGGCATGGAAAGAGGGCATTTGCATTTCTTTCACCATAGTAAAAACCTTTTACAGATGGGTAAAAGGGCAGCGGTTCAAGCCCCCTTTGATGTCTATGTGTCCTGCACAGCTCACCGGGTCCCCACATACGCAGTACGCACACATATGGGTGTGCGTGTGTGTGCGTGTGCGTGTGTGTGTGTGTGTGTGTGTGTGTGTGTGTGTGTGTGTGTGTGTGTGCGCGTGTTGCAGAAGTGTCGGTGGGGGTGGCTTTGCAATGATTAAACTTATAAAAACTCCACCCTTCCCATCCCTCGTAGTCACACATGGATCTCCACCATATGTGTGATCCCATCATCTGTGAGGCCAGTGCAGCTGGTGTGTGTGTGTGTGTGCGTGCGTGTGTGCGTGCGTGCGTGCGTGTGTGCGTGTCTTTCCCTAATGCCCTCAGCCGCACAACACATTCCAGAGTGTTAATTTAACTGTGTCGAAACGGTCCCATAATGTGCGTGTTGTTGTGCGCTAGCGTGCGTCTCCGTGTGAAGTCGCAGCTGAGCAGTAATGGATGTCTCGTTGCAGATGCTGCGAGTGGGCGTCGAGCTCAACGTCTCTGACGTGTGTTGCGAGCTCGCTTGTGGCTTCTCCTCGTGCCGTCATTCGTGAGATCAGCATTTATTATGCCTGTTCTTTCCCCCTGCAAGGCGGTTGGCTCGGCCTGGCCATACGCAGTCCCAGCTGTTCGTGTACCTCACAGTGTAGGATGCGTTCCACAATGTGAGATCAGTTTTACCATTGATGCATCTTTTTATCAATATTGGAGAGGAGTGGTATACAGCAGGGGTCTTCAACAGGTGGTCCGGAGGTCCTCCAAATCTTTGAGTGATAGAAACTTTTTTTCTCCTCTTTTATATTAACCACTTGAACCCATAATCTGAGAACTTTAGCCGAAAATAGCCGATCTACAAGCTCACAACGCCTCGCAGCGCGAGGCGCTGTGAGTTTGTAGAGGTTTGGTGTAGAGGTACTTTTGCCCCCCCACCAGCAAAAGAAATTATGAAAAAAAAAAAAAAAAGAGATGTAAAACAGTTTGTTTAGCCAGCATCATAATAAGAGTCACCAATCAGACAAAAAATTAATAACAAGTCATATATGTAATCCATTCTATAATTAGGGAGGTCAGTCAGTAGGTCAGTCAGTAGGTCAGTCAGTAGGTCAGTCAGTCAGAATATGCATTTCCACCTTTCTCTCTTCAGCAACTGATCCCAATTTCACACATTTTCACATGGCATTGGCCATTATCATTATACAGACGATGACGGAGCCCGATTTCCATTTTTCCCAAATTCAAGCTATTTATTCGCGTTTTTATACCACTTCTGTTCAACTCAACTTCAGCCTGTTGTCAGGGCTACGGTCCGTTCCTCCAGGCCATGGGATCAAATTAACAACCACTGAAAAAATACCAAGCCACATATATTGGAGCACATATCTTCAAACGGGTAAGGTCTAGTATATTATAATTGTTTATGGTATAATATTACTGTTTTGGCAGAGTAATCCCTTACACCAGTGTTTCTCAACCACTGTGCCTGGGGACCTTTGGTGTGCCCCTGAGAAGGGTCAAGTGTGCCCCTTGAAACTGCTTGAAAGCCAGTATTGTATTTATCATTTTAAAAATGATTTAAACTATAGTGAAAACAGCCGATCTACAAGCACACAACACCTCGCACCGCGAGGCGTTGTGTGCTTGTAGATCGGCTGTTTTCACTACTGTTGTGCGACAGCCTTGTGTGATGAAGCAGGGCTTTACTTTGCGAAGAAACGTACACATTTGAAACTTGGGAGATACAAGGTTTCTTCCCGACAGTGACGATATTTACACCCCCGTATTATGTTGGTGTGCCCATGGATTCTTGGGACATGAAAAGTGTGCCCATGCAGAAAAAAAAGGTTGAGAAACACTGCCTTACACTACTCGGTAAAGTAATGATATTACAGTAATATATTACTACTAACTGGTTACTGCCCAACTCTGGTCACAACACTGTGGGCAAACATTCGGCAAAAATAGCAGATCTAAAAGTTCAGTGCGTCACAACGCGACACATTTAGGGAGCCAAGGATAGACGAAGGGTTTAAGTGCTTAACCCATTTAGGCCTAGAATTATTGAATGCTTTAACGAGTGAAAAATAGCAGATCTACAAGCTCACAGCGCAGCACCAAGTGCCGCGCTGCGAGCTTGTAGATCTGCTATTTTTGAAAAAGTAGTGAAAATGTGTGCAAATCTTTGATTATGTATTTTCAAAGCGAACGTTTGTAACTCAAATTTTGCTTCTGGGTGGTCCCTGGAACTAGATATTTTGAGATGCGGGTCCGTGGCCAAATAAATATTAATAATAATATAATAAATAATATATAAACATTTTGGGGGTCCTTCACATGAAAAGGTTTGAGAACCACTGACATACCGGTAGTAGTCTCTCAAGAACAGACTTACTGAGCTCCAGTTAAGTGAAAAGGACCTTTTTCTTTGACGATGGCTGGCCAGATTGCTGACATAGAAACATAGGGTTTTTCAAAAAAATCTTAGAAGGATTCAAAAGACACTTATAGAATCGGGTCAAAATTCAAATTTTCTCGATTTTTCAAAAATAGCAGATCTACAAGCTCGCAGCGCGGCACTCGGTGCCGCGCTGTGAGCTTGTAGATCTGCTATTTTTCAATAGTTAAAGCATAAAATAATGATTCACAATATAGTGTACCCGTTCTGAATAGGTTAAACGTTGATCTTGTGTCTGGTCTGAGGTTGTAATAATGCCATGTCATTGTTTTTGCAGCAGCCTCGGTGACCAGAAGCAGCGCGCGTGACGTGGTTTCACTTGGCACAATTGCAGTGTTTTGGTCCGGCGAGTGAATCAGAGCAAAGCGGAGGAGTGAGGAGTGTGTTGATGTCACAAAGCTGACTGGATAACAAGGCAGCGGGTTGTTGTGGTCCGCGCAATAAAAGTTGTTCAGTGTAATGATTAGGGGGCGTCACAAGGGGGGAGGGGGATTGGTAAGTGGGACTGAGTTACCAGGGCCCAAGGTGGAGGGGCCTGGAATTATTTTATACTTTAGCTATTGAAAAAAATAGCAGATATACAATTTCACAGCGTGGCATCGAATGCCGCGCTGCGAGCTTGTAGATCTGCTATTTTTTTAAAGTCGTGACAATGTGTGCAAATCTTCGAATATATATATATTTTAAGTGAACATTTGTAACTCAAATTTTGTTTCTGGGGGGGGTCCCTGGAACTAAATATCTTGAGATGAGGGTCCGTGGCCAAAGACATATCATTTTGGGGGTCCTTCACATGAAAAAGTTTGACACTGAGATAGAAACATAGGTTTTTCAAAAAACCTCAGAAGGATTTGAAATATTCAAAGATTTGCACACATTTTCACGATTTTTCAAAAATAGCAGATCTACAAGCCCGCAGCGCGGCACTCGGTGCCGCGCTGTGAGCTTGTATATCTGCTATTTTTCAATAGTTAAAGCAAACATAATGCGTGATAATAATGCGTTCCCAGTCTAAATGGGTTAAACCCCCTCCTCCCCCTATGAAGAACACTCATGGGGGGCCCGCAGTGAATCCTTGTACCCAGGGCCCAGAACTTGGTGCGACACCCCTGGTAAAGATGTCAGCCCACCATCTCTAAGAATATAAATGAGTGATGCTGCTGGCAGCACTGGGCCCAGGCCCAAGGACCACATCCCACAAAGGATGAAGGGTCAAAGTTTCCAGATTGTCAACAACGATGCTAAATGCATAAATCCATATACATAAGCCACACGCACAGTGGTCTGTTTCAGTGTTTCTCAAACCTTTCAAATGTCAAGGTCTCCCCCTTAACTCTGACAGTGTACAACATTTGGTTCCATTTGTACACTGTCAGAGTTACAGACTTAATATAACAGTGTAACAACATGCAGCTTTGTGTGCACACAAACGTCCAGGTCTTTAGGATTAAATAGACTAAACTTATTCTGCTTGAATATGTTAAACACATTTGATAATAATAATTACCTACTCCCCCGGCGAGGGAAATTCAGATATTTGCAGCCCAACCCAGCTGCTTTTTTCAGCTTAACCCAGCTGAACCCAGTGCTGCCCACAAGGAGCACAAGGGGGAGGGGAGCAGTGATAGCTGGAGCGGGGAATCGTACCAGCGACCTCTGGGGCCTCCAGAGTCCTAGGTATGGACACTAACCACTCAGCCATCACTGCTCTTGATATGAATGGGCCCCCCCCCCAAAAAAAATATTCATTAACTCTAAGCCTTGCCTTTCATTTCAGTGATTTTCTGAATTGGCTTGTCTGAACGGTACTCTTTTGAAATCGGCCCCTTGCTTATGTCACAAAGGGACTCATTTCCTATTGGGCCCCCTCGAGAAGGGGAGGCTATATTCTATTGAGACTATATATATGAGGTGGAACCATGAGGTAAAGTGGTGCTAAAATTGTCTTGAATTGGATTGACTCTACATGGTTCTCATCGTGGTACCATGCTAATCCTCTCTGTATCGTTCCAATTTTAGCCCAAAGACAGCGCCCCGTTGCCAACAAAGGGCATTTTGGTATTGACCGAATTCATGTTACGCAACTTCCTGGGACTGACGTAGAAGGGGAAAAACTACTAATATCCCATAGAGTTAACACAGAAATCGCAAATTTGATGCAATTCCCGAATATTAATGTATAAAATACGGCTAGCATGATCAAGAACACAAAAAAAGAAAAAGTAAAAGGCACAAGTAAAAGGCACAAAGCGGTATAATTTACCTTACCGTTCGAAATAATGATTTGTTGGCTTTAAGTCTAGCTATTTCTATGTTATTTTACCCTCCAAAGCTGACGTCAGCACCAGGAAGTTGCTGAGAAATTCGCAGAGTGCGCATGCGTGGGCGGGCTGTGAATAGGGTCTATTGCATCTGAAACGGCTTGGAATTAGAGACAGACAGAACATGAAATTTAAATATCCGAGTGGTTGTTTGGGCTAAAACCTGTGTAAAACCGTTATTATGGACCAACATTTATATAAAATACATATTTTGAAAAGCATGGTGGGGTCCCTTTAAAACTTTCATGCCCCGTAGGATGCCTTCCAAGAAAAAGGCAAAGGCAGCAATGAAGAAACCCTGCCAAGTTTAGCGTATGAGTGCGTTTCACTGACGCTCCGCCAAACGGATGGGTCCGCATATGTTCTATCGCAACCATCTGGTGAAACGTGAGTCTTATACGGCGAGAAATCTTCACAGGCCTTTAGGTGAACCACGTTGTCTCAGCTCCGAGAGCACAATCGAACACATATGTGAGGATTCCAGATGGGATTTCCCTTCGTCCATCCATGTTTTTTGTACATTCTCTCTCATCAATCCTCTTGTTTCATTTGACCAATCTTAAACGCAGTTCAAATCTTACGTCTCTTTTTCTCCTGACCTGTGTAGCGTCGCTTCTTTCTTATCTGTCTTCACTCTTATCCGAGCACCACACTCACTCTCTCTCTCTCTCTCTCTCTCTCTCTCTCTCTCTCTCTCTCTCTCTCTCGCTCACACACAACAACACACGCACACGCGCAAGCGCACACACACACACACACACACACACACACACGCATGCACGTGCACGCACAGCCCCATTGACTAGAATCAGAGAGATCCATCACTGTCAGTGCTCACACATAAAGACAGATCACCTGCAGGAGGTGGGCTTACAGCTAGTTTAATGCTGGTGCAACACTGTGGGTCTCCTTCGCACAAAGTCAGAAAAGGAATTGGCTTCATCACAGGCATCCACACTCTAGGGATGGGACGATAAGCGATATTATCGTTTATCGTGATAAAAAACACTCACGATAATCGTACTGTGGAGATTTAATTTATCGTGATATATCATCCTCCGTCATGCACTGGGATCAATTCACCTTTTATTTGCAGAGCTGCATATCCGGTACCACTTAAACCCTCTATAATTGGTAAAAGGTACTTATAATATACGTACTTGATACTGTCTTTTTTCACTCTCTATCAAATGTCTTTGCCAAAAAATAGCCGATCTACAAGCTCACAACGCGTCGCGAGCTTGTAGATTGGTTGTTTTTCTTTTTTTGTTTTCAGTACTGCAATATAGAAATGTTCTGTTAGAAGTAAAAGTCTTGAATTCAAAATGTACTTGAGTAAAAGTTCAAACGTATTGACATCAAAATGTACTTAAAGCACCAAAAGTAGAAAGTACTCATTATACAGAATGTCCCTTTTAACAAGTTTTCAGGTGTATAAAATAGCACAGCTACACAATGCGTCGCGAGTACAGTACTTAACCCATTTAGAACGGGTACACATTATAGTGTATTATTTTATGCTTTAACTATTGAAAAATAGCAGATATAAGCTCACAGCGCGGCACCGAGTGCCGCGCTGCGAGCTTGTAGATCTGCTATTTTGGAAAAATCGTGAAAATTTGAATTTTGACCCTATTCTATAAGGGTCTTTTGAATCCTTCCAAGATTTTTTTGAAAAACCTGTGTTTCTATGTCAGCAATCTGGCCAGACATCGTCAAAGAAAAGGTCCTTTTCACTTAACTGGAGCTCAGTTAGTCTGTTCTTCAGAGACTACTATGTCAGTGGTTCTCAAACCTTTTCATGTGAAGGACCCCCAAAATGATATGTATTTGGCCACGGACCCCCATCTCAAAATATTTCGTTCCAGGGACCCCCAGAAGCAAAATTTGAGTTACAAACGTTCGCTTAAAAAATACATATATTCAAAGATTTGCAAATATTTTCACGACTTTTTCAAAAATAGCAGATCTACAAGCTCGCAGCGCGGCGTGAGCTTGTATATCTGCTATTTTTCACTGGTTAAAGCATTCAATAATTCAAACCCTTTAAGTAAATGTACTTAGTTACGTTCCACCACTGGATCTCTCCCAATAACACCAACATGTTCACCGAAGGTCCATCCCAGATCCCACCACAAAACAACATTGTGAGACTTTTTCTCGGGTTCCAGAAATGAGACTTATGGCCTGAGTGTGTTTGCTACATTTGGCTCCAATTACAGAGTGGAATTCCCCTCCCGGACACGGCCTAGACAGAGTTATGTATGAGATCCAGAGTATTCTGACATGACATGTGGGCTCCATGACAGGTCCTGTTTGTCCTCACAGCCTCGCAGACCCAAGGATGGAAGCATGTAGTTGTCGTCGTCGGGTGGAAACCTTGTACGTCCGAAACCTTCCTTTTTTTGTTGTTATTTTAAAAACGATTTAAAATAGTGGAAATAGCAGATCTACAAGCACATAATGGTAAATAAATGGTACATTTATAGCGCTTTTATCCAAGGCGCCTTACATAGATTGTGCATTACATTCACCCATTCATTCTTACACCAATGGCAGAGGAAACCATGCAAGGCACCAACCTACTCACCGGGAGCAACTAGAGGTTCAGAGTCTTGCTCAAGGACTCTTCGACATTAACTCAGGGGGAGCCCGGATTTGAACTGGGAACACTTTGGGAACCCTTTGTGCTCTAATGTCGGTTTCTCTACCCTTGAGCTATGCCACCCGCATACATAACTGTGAGGCGTTGTGTGCTTGTAGATCTGCTATGCGTTGTGAGCTTGTAGATTGGCAATCTTTTTGGCAAAGAGATTTGGTAGAGAGTGGGAAAAAAAGACATAATGTTATCAAGTACATTATGTCCAGGTCCGTTTCAGTTATACAGGGTTTAAATGGTAGTGGATATTCAGCTCAGCAAATAAAAGGTGATGAATTGATCCTAGTGCATGACGGAGGATTATTTCTCGGACGATGAAATCCCTAGTGTGCACCGTGCACATTGCCTGGTGTTGCCAGCCTCTATCACACACTTCGTTTTGGGAAGAGAGTCTGGGATTTCAGGAAGAGTTTTCATTTCTGGGGTTTGCCCCAAACCACTTGCCCCAAGCCTACAGAAACCACATGCCCCAAGCATACAACCCTGATTGGCCAACCCTTGAAGCTGGTTGAGGAAATAGAATCAATGGATCGGTGCCAGACCGTACTACAACACCACTACCGCCAGGGGGTGTTGTTGTGTTCGGTCTGATTTATTAACCAGGCAACCGTGCACATGTACTGTAAGCAACTAAGCTTGTGTAACAAACGGTATCGTTGTATCGAGTGTTTATGCCACACTGCACGGCAAAATGTACTGACACCAGGCAAACATTGTGTGCAATATGCAATATGTTCCTGGTAATACTTTTAGAATATTCGGAGCACCATTTAATATGGACTTAAGGCTCTTGTGGAATTACGTGAGAAACCTTGTTATTGACAAAGACCCGCAGCTTCAAACAGCACAGTCACGGTATTAGAGAAAGATTACCCTGCTAAAGTTGATGGTTATGATAATTACTGCCGTGTGTGTGTGTGTGTGTGTGTGTGTGTGTGTGTGTGTGTGCGTGTGCGTGTGCGTGTGCGTGTGTGTGTGTGTGTGTGAGTGTGTGTGTGTGTGCGCGCGCCCGCAGCCTTTCCTGTCCCGCTGTGCCAGTATCCAGGTTTGTGGGGCAGCAGCTGTGCCAGCGGCAATCAGAGAGCATTGTGTACACGTGTAGATCAGGGGTGTCGCACCAAATTCTGGGCCCTGGGTACTTTAACTATGGAAAAATAGCAGATCTACAAGCTCACAGCGCGGCACCGAGTGCCGCGCTGCGAGCTTGTAGGTCTGCTATTTTTGGAAAATCGTGAAATCTGTGCAAGCCTTTGAATGTTTCAAATCCTTCTAAGGTTTTTTGTGTTTTATGTGATGCCTCTATGTCAGTGGTGCTCAAACATTTTCACATGAAGGACCCCAAAATGATATGTATTTGGCCACGGACCCCCATCTCAAAATATTTAGTTCCAGGGACCCCCCAGAAGCTAAATTTGAGTCACAAATGTTCGCTTAAAAATACATCATTTATATTCAAAGATTTGCGCATATTTTCAAGGCTTTTCAAAAATAGAAGATCTACAAGCTCGCAGAGTGCTGCGCTGTGAGCTTGTATATCTGCTATTTTTCGATAGCTAAAGTATAAAATAATTAAGGCCCCTCCACCTTGGGCCCTAGTAACTCAGTCCCACGGTGGGACTCCCCCTCCCCCCTTGCACATGTAGCCCCATTGGCTGCAGTGTAATGATGGAGCGTTCTTTCACCGTGCTGATAATAACTGTAATCCTCTCACCTCAGTGTGATGGATAACCTGTGATCCCCGCACATTTGACTAAATGGGCCATTTTTGGGGGGAGGGAGGTTTATATACCTGGCCTCTGACTTTGCTTCAAAGTAGATTTCAATGATCTTTTTCAATGTCAGCCTGTGTATACGAAACGAAACAGCAAAACAGGGTGAACTAAAAGGGGGCTCAGAGCTGTCATTGTGACGGCGAGAAAGCCGTCAATTTGAGGCAATTTTCTTTTGTTTAATCCATTTAGAACGGGTACACATTATATAAAATATGTGAGTGGTTCTCAAACCTTTTCATGTGAAGGACCCCCAAAATGATATGTATTTGGCCACGGACACCCATCTCAAAATATCTAGTTCCAGGGACCCCCCAGAAGCAAAATTTGAGTTACACACGTTCGCTTTGAAAATCCATTATATTCAAAGATTTGCACACATTTTCACGACTTTTTCAAAAATAGCAGATCTACAAGCTCGCAGCGCGGCACTCGGTGCCGCGCTGTGAGCTTGTATATCTGCTATTTTTCACTGGTTAAAGCATTCAATAATTCTACGCCTAAATGGGTTAAGAAAGAGAGTTGGGACTGCACGCAGAGCCAATCAGGCCGCGTTTTGAGAGCGCCGCGCAGTAAAAGCCTCAGTGTTTATTCAACCACGCAGAGCGTAGAAATGAACCCGCGGGGACCCGTAATTAAGTGAGCACGTAATGTAAGCGCACCACGTGTACCCCAGAAACACAGAGCCACCCACCGTGCACGTCCACCCAGACGGACAGGACGGCCGTGCACATCACAATCACACCTGCACACTAGGGATGGGACCATAAGCGATATTATCGTTTATCGTGGTTAAAAACACTCACGATAATCGTATCGTGGAGATTTAATTTATCGTGATATCGTCCTCCGTCATGCACTGGGATCAATTCACCTTTTATTTGCAGAGCTGCATATCCGATACCACTTAAACCCTCTATAATTGGTAAAAGGTACTTATAATATACAGACTTGATACAATATTTTTTCTTTCACTCTCTACCAAATCTATTTGCCGAAAATTAGACGATCTATAAGCTCACAACACATCGCGTTGCGACGTGTAGATCGGCTATTTTTTGGCATGTGTTCCGCCCCAGGATAATGGATTTTGATTATTGCGATAATATCGTAAATCGCGATTTCTTTTGTCACAACAATCGTTATATGAAATTTTCATATCGTCCCATCCCTACTGCACGCACACACACACACACACACACACACACACACACACACACACACACACACACACACACACACACACACACACACACACACACTGTACAGCACTACACACTCCCAAACAGCACACAAAGGGGGGAGTCTGAGGCACCTCGCCCCGCTCGCCCTTTCATCCCAGATATGAGTGAAGGATGGAATATAATGCACAGGAAAAGGGGGGCTGAGGGACACAGGGTCTCTGTCTGTAGGAAGGGTTATGGTGTTGAAACCAGCATGAAAAGGAGGCCAGCAGGCCTAGCGTCTCTTTGATAGGACACAGCATAGTGGGAGAAACATGTAACAAAAATAGGCTAATGTGTTCACTTCCCGGCAGAAAGCGTGAAAATTTGCACCTAGGGGTATTTTTGTGCGCCGAATTCAAAGATTGACGGATCCAAGCACTTCCCTCCCTAGTGCACTGGTTCTCAACCTGTGGGTCAGGACCCCCAAATTATTTTGGGGGGTCCCCAGATGATTAACTTAATGTGCAACATTGTTTTCTCACTCAACAGTAAAAAAAAAAAAAAAAAAAAACATAAAGTTTAAGTGTATCTGCACATTTCTAAAGTGACAATTTAAAGACTTTTTAATACCTCTAAAATGGAAAATTTTACATTGGCCAAATTGTCAAATATTAGAGGCAGAAATTGTGAAAACAGCCGATCTACATGCTCACAACGCCTCGCAACGCGAGGCGTTGTGAGCATGTAGATCGGCTATTTTAACAAGAGATCCGTGTTATACAAAATGTAATGCCTCAACTCTTAGTGCTCGTCAGGTTGGGGGGGTGGTCCCCAGTTAAAATATGATTATTTTGGGGGTCGCTGAAAGGGTTGAGAACCACTGCCCAAGTGCACACGCCTGCATCTTCCTGTTTGCCGTTGCCCGTGGCAACATCTTTTGCAGAGTTTGGGCGGTGATGTCATTCATGGTGATGTATGGCTGCTGGAGGGGAGCGGGGGGGATGACCTCAGCACAGCGGGGGTCCCGGGGGGCTCGTAGCGCTGGCTAGCGCTCCACCTCAGGACTTTCTCACACTGTCAGCTGTGTTTTCGTACATGCCTTTGCCCCTCGTCCCTAAACCTTGTTGGCTTTTGTTGGTTTTACCGTTTTGAAAAACATTTTAGAATACTTCAGATAGCCGATCTACGTCGACACGTTGTGAGCTTGCTATTTTTGAACCATTAAAAAAAAAATCAAAATAGTAAAAAATCAAACCCAGTTTGAAGTGAGCGGTGGATGTGAGCAGTTCACACACACGCACGCACAAAGGCATGCACGCACGCACACCAAAATCCCCCCACGGGCAGCACAAATCACCATTGACCAAGACCTCTGACAAGCACACAGGCATACACACACACACAGGCGGAAAAACTCAACAGACTCGCAAAAACTCTGACACAACAATACACCAAATCACACAGAATTAAAGACAGGGTTGAAAGGTGGTAGGGTCCATCGAGTTTCCTCTAGAAAAGCCCAAGAACATGATATGTGAAACTTCAACGGTCAGTCTTGAATACTCAGAGTTAAGCGTTGAGTATAGCGACTAGTTTGTCCTGTGGTTTTTCTCATCAGAACCCAGTTTGAGGCTTTTGGATGTTGGCACGCATCTGCGTGTGGTTTGGGCAACATAGGTAACTATGTGTTTTGCGTATTTTGCTTGCATCCATTGATTTGTGCTGATATCCACACAATATTTACACCCTTCACGGCAGTAAGTAAAAAATATGAATACTTTTTCCACCACTGGTGGCGGTCCTCCTCTGGCCGGGAGCCACCGCAGCTCATCCTTCTCTGCTCTGTCGTGGAACGCTGGCCCGGGGCCAGGCCACTGGAGTGCTCTCCTCTCCAGCCCTGTCCGCTGGCTCCAGATCCACTCACTCCACTAATGAATGGTTCCCTCTTCCCAGCACAGCTGCCCTTACCAGCCTGGGATGGAAAGATATTCACACAGACACACCAACCGAAGCTGTGTGTGCGCGCATGTGCGTGCGTGTGCGACTGTGCGTACACATGTGATCTATACATTTATGTCTGTGCACACACTACTATACTGTGTGCATGATATACCTGTGAGTGTGTCCTGCTGTCCTGGTGTTCCTATTTTGGCAATTTAGCCAAAATCTTAAAAAAAATCGAACCTCTGTTCGAAGTGGAGCTGTGTGTGTGTGTGTGTGTGTGTGTGTGTGTGTGTGTGTGTGTGTGTGTGTGTGTGTGTGTGTGTGTGTGTGTGTGTGCAACAGCGCCCCTCCCTTAACATGTGTGGTCAGAAAAGGTTACTGCAGGCTACAGACAGACAGACAGACAGACACGGAGACACGGAGACAGACAGACAGACAGACAGACAGACAGACCCACGTATAGGGAGCTTGTGTTCCACACAGCTCCAAAAATCACACATTTTTAAAACAGTAATATATACAGTATAGTTTTACAATTGTCCAAAGTTGTGAAAATAATTTCCTAAAATGTTCTAAAATAGCACAAAAATGTTCCTTAAAGGAGTAGTTCACCCCCAAAATGACTTGTTGTTACTCATCCCATGGAGACTTGAGTTCAACATATATACATATATATTTTCTTATTCCTAAGCCAACTTCTCCTTTAAAGACGAGTTATTCTGCATGCGCGGGCGCTGTGCAAAGGAAAACAGCAGCCCACAACACTTGTGGGCTTGTAGATCCGCTTTTTCCGTGCGCGACTCTGGCACGCAAACCAAGTATAAATCGGGCATTCTGCGTTGAAACGTGCAGCAGTGGAACTGAAAGCCAGCGGTTCATCATGGGCTGAATATTTTCCCTTCCCCAGATTCCCTCTGCATTAGCATCTCACTTAAACATGAGTGTTTTAAACATGAGTGTTTAATGGCTGTTGTAAAAGCTGAGGTTGGTAAACACGTAAAAATTGCCGAAGTGAAAATGTAGTGCAAGGAGGCATGGAGAGATGAATGGCTGCGTTTCTAACAGATTACCTGAACTGAAGTGTTTTTCTCTTCTCCTGGGCATTTGGAGCCCTTGAGGGTCCATTTAGGTTATGTTTGTACACTCATGGTTACAAGTTGATGAATTAACGCTGAATATTTTACTGTGTAAGTGTTTATGCATGCATTTTTGGTGGCCAAGAGTCTCTGCATATTAAACGTCTCCAGACTCTCAAGCCAAACAGCATTACATAATACAGTGGTTCTCAACCTGTGGGTCCCAAATTATTTTGGGGGGGTCCCAGATGATTAACTTAATGTGCAACATTGTTTTCTCACTCAACAGTAAACAAACCAGCATAAAGTTTAAGTGTATAGAGGGTATCTGCACATTTCTAAAGTGACAATTTAAGGACTTTTTAATACCTCTAAAATGACAAATTAAACATTGGCTAAATTGTCAAATATTAGAGTCAGAAATTGTGAAAATAGCTCACAACACCCTAACCCTAACCCAATAGAACTGTGTTATACACAATGTAATGCCTCAACTCTTAGTGTTCGTGGGGTGGGGGGTCCCCAGTTAAAATATGATTATTTTGCGGCTTGAAAAGGTTGGGAACCACTGACATAATATACTCTGAAAAAGTTTGTTGCAGTGACTCTGACTCTGAAGTCACTGCATGAGTTAGATCCTGAGTCAGATCGTTCCACAGTTTCCAAGACAGGAGAGTTTAGGGTAGGTCAATGATTCCCAACCTCTTGAATGTCAAGGACCCCCAGTGTTATATGCTTTAGGCCACAGACACCATGTTCACCTCCGGGACCCCAACCTACACTGTAAAATCAGCAGTGTAAACATGAAAACAAAAGGAAGCGAATGTAAGGATCCATGTGTCCACTCTCAGAGACCTACAACGGACCATCTGTTGGTCCCCGGACCCCACGTTGAGTATCAGTGGAATAGGTGACCTGTATTAGCTAATAATCTCTACATACAGGTAGGGCAGTGCCTCGGCTGCCTTGAACCGTAGGTCATAGAAGAATGTGAAAGGGACAGTAAACCCACCTACCAGGAGTGGGGTTCAAACCCACAGACTTGTGTCCATCCATTGGATCACAAGTCTAACACCTTAACCACTCAGCTGCCCATTCTGGGATTGCTGTTAATTTTATGAGCCATTTCTTTATTTAATGTCAGTCTTAGTCCAGGTTCAATTGCCCTTGTTAGTTTTTAGGGTTAATCTCAATGTTAAGGAATACAGTACAACACAGTACAAGACCACACCTGGTTATAGAACCAATGATTCTAGTTCAACCAACCCAGTACAACAGTACAGTAGGCTACAACAAGACAACACCTGGTTATTCCACTACAGCCTAACATTGTCTGGTCAGAACCACCAGCCCAGTAGCTTAGATTTTGTATTAGTTTTCATTTGTTGATGAAATTGTCAGTACATTTAGTCTTAGCTTTAGTCATTACCCTTAGTGGTAACACTTTACTATAAGGTACAAAGTAATACACTTAGTTAATGCTTAACTAACACTTTATTCCTCATGAACTAATACATCAGTTAATCATGAATTCATCATGAAAAATCATCAAGTAATGTTGGAATAGCTATTACTTAACTAACTTAATCTATCAGTAGTTAAGACTATGTTAGTTAATAGTTAGTTAACATCAACCATATTATGGATGATTTGTAGATCTTATATTGGACTGGATCCAGTCCAATATGGGAGACCCCTGGAAGTTTTAGACCAACCAGTATCACCGGGTCAACACACTAATCCTACCCGCAAATGAAGCACTCATCCTGGGCATAGAATTGACCAGAAAAAACAGATCTACAAACCATCCATAATATGGTTGATGTTAACTAACTATTAACTAACATAGTCTTAACTACTGATAGATTAAGTTAGTTAAGTAATAGCTATTCCAACATTACTTGATGATTTGTCATGATGAATTCATGATTAACTGATGTATTAGTTCATCAGGAATAAAGTGTTAGTTAAGCATTAACTAAGTGTATTACTTTGTACCTTATAGTAAAGTGTTACCGTCAGGGAAAAAAGGGTAGTCGACATTTTTCGTCTTAGTGTTCATTTCGTTGACTAAAACTATCTGGGATAACGTCTCGTGGCTTTGCCCAGCAAAATGGAAACCCATTTAAAAATGGTGCATTTCCCTGTTTTTATGAGGACTATCTGTGTATTAGCTCAAGTTGTGTAGAGCAAAAACACCACCCATTTTCAACAATCAACTATATCATTAATATACCTTGGAGTTGTTGTGTGGAAATGAGAAAAAAGTCCCCCGCCCCCCTTCTGTGTTGCCTAGAACTGGAGGATTGATTGTGAGGTTGAGGGTTTGGCTTGCAAAATACATCATCAAAGTGTACTTTGCAAGCCAAACCCCACAATCGATCTTCCAGTTCCAGGCAACACAGAAGGGGGGGACGTTTTTTTTTTTTTTGTTCTTATTTCCACACAACAACTCCAAGGTATATTAAAGATAGTTCAATGTTGAAAATGGGTGTTTCTCCCCTTTAACACCAAATATGATTACCACACGATGATGGTTACCTCATACTCAAAAATAACACAGTCTTCATGATTTTGATACATTTAGACCAGGCACGCATTATTGCGTATTATTATTTGATGCTTTAACTATTGAAAAATAGCAGATCTACAAGCAGATCTACAAGCAGATCTACAAGCTCACCGAGTGCCGTGCTGTGAGCTTGTAGTAGATCTGCTATTTTTGAAAAATCGTGAGAATTTGAATTTTGACCCGATTTTGATCCCAATTCTATAAGTGTCTTTTGAATCCTTCTAAGGTTTTTTGAAAAACCCATGTTTCTATGTCAGTGGTTCTCAAACTTTTTCATGTGAAGGACCCCCAAAATGACATGTAATTGGCCACGGACCCCCCATCTCAAAATATTTAGTTCCAGGGACCCCCCCCCCCCCAGAAGCAAAATTCGAGTTACAAATGTTCGCTTTTAAAAATATATATTCAAAGATTTGCACACATTTTCACAACTTTTCTCAAAAATAGCAGATCTACAAGCTCGCTGTGAGCTTGCATATCTGCTATTTTTCAATAGTTAAAGCATTCAACAATTCTGTGTGTCAGACAGAGATGTGGAGAA
>NC_137823.1:3122498-3407321 GCF_963921795.1 Nannobrachium achirus
ATATTTAAAAGCAACTTTTATTTCCCCCCCTGGACCCAGGGTATGGCAGATGCATACCCCTGACATACCCAATTGACGCCCATGCTCTTGGTCCAGTCACATTTGCCCTGGTGGACCTCATTAGCCGTGGTATTGTCCCTGCTGTGGGCTCCGTCGCTTCCATTTGGCCACGGCGGCTCTGCGGACGTCCAGAAGCAGTGAGGGTCAGAGCAGAGGCTGTCAGGGGAAGGGGAGGAGGCTCATTACTGGTGGCTTGGCCGGGCCTCTAACTCTGCATGGATGGATGAGCAGTCAACACAAACACGAGAGGCTAATGACCGCTGACCGACTGCTTTCCCTTTGTTGGCTTGTTTGCGCTGCCGTGGTTGCATGGACGGACGCCTGTCCTACACAAGACCACCCAGGGGTGGCACCCTCCCACACAACACGTTTAGGGAGGACGTGACTGACGCAAGCAGGGGTGTCGCACCAAATTATGGGCCCAGGGTACAAGGATTCACTGCGGGCCCCCCATGAATGTTCTTCATAGGGGGAGGGGTTTGACCCATTTAGACTGGGAACGCATTATTACGCGTTATTTTGTGCTTTAACTATTGAAAAATGGGAGACATACAAGCTCAGGAGCTTGTAGATCTGCTATTTTTGAAAATTGTGAACATTTGTGCAAGAATATAGAATTTTTCAAATCCTTGGGCTAGAAATGCCCCCCCAAAACACCCAAAAGGGGCCATTTCTAGCCCAAGGAAAGTTTTTTGTGCAAAACAAATGCTTGCAATGGATTCAGAATCATGACAAACCCCTTACATCCTACTTAAAGCAGATTTTTTCCTGGGTATTTACCTCCTGTATAGAAAGTCAATGGGAGTCCAACTTGATATGGATAATTCTATGGGTAAACTTCAAAATAAAGTTTGGTACCCAAGGCTAAAATCCATTTTTAGGTCCTAAAGAAGCCTCAAAAAAAGTTTGGCGCTTTTATCCGCTTCGTTTCGATAATTTTGTTAAGCCAACCCACTAAAGCTCGCAGCACGGCAAGCTCACTGCCGCGCTGTGAGCTTGTATATCTGCTATTTTTCAATAGTTAAAGCATAAAATAATTAAGGCCTCCTCCACCTTGGGCCCTGGTAACTCAGTCCCACTCCCCCCCTCCCCTTGTGACGCCCCTGGACTCAAGTGAAGTTTTGCGGGAAGAGGAAAATGAGGAAGCGAAGGACAGTGAGATGTGTTAATTGGCTCTTAATGAATTCCCAGGCCTTAAGATGAGAGATGATGATGAGCTGTGCTCCCCACCAGCCCTTAATGAGCAACCATCGGCGCCGTTATGCCAAGCATCGTGGGCACCGGCGACCTTTCACCCCTCCTCCTGCCTCAAAGGCTCTGAGTCAGCCAATTACGGCCCAGAAGTGATATGATATGACACAAGCCAGCTTAATCCAGATCACACGTAACGTAACACACACACACACATACATACACACACACACACACACACACACACACACACACACACACACACACACACACACACACACACACACACACGTGCGCAGTCTGCGCACGTGTGTGTTGAGAGAGAGATGTTCAGTTGAGAGAGAGATGAAGCAGGGACTCCCACAACCTGTTCATAGATTCCATATAGTTTCATTGTTTGACAACACAATCATCAGTGTATTTTGGATTCATGACAATTTGTGTTTTCAGTAACCACTTGAACCAGCAATACTTAATAAACTTGACCTTTCACTCTGTCTGCTCTTTTTCCCCCTCTACACCAAACCTCTTTGACGAAAATAGCTTGTAGATCTGCTATTTTTGGCTACAGTTCTCAGAATATGGACACTAGGGTTGTTGTTAACATAAAAAGGATTGGAAGATTTGGAGGACCCCCTGTAGTAACTCTGAGGACCCCCTAGGGGTCCCAGACCCCCTGTTGAAGTTGCCTGACTGCGAGCGCCAGACATCTCACACTACGTTTCACTTCGGGATGAGAGTCTGAAATTGAGGGCAGACATTCTATTTCGGCGGGGGGGGGGGGGGGGCTAAAGCCTATTGACGTCACACACACACACACACACACATACACACACACACACACACGCGCGACGGCGACGTGGCGTGACATTGCAAAAATACGTTATTTCTCATAACATATTATATGTCTGCATGTTTACGTTAGTGCAAAATGGTATTAAAACGTGAAGAAACGGCACTATTTCATAGTTTATTAAAATAATACGAGTCGAGTCTGACTCCGCCATGACAGTTTTCACGGACCAATCAGAGTCCACTAGACTCTCACGTGGGCAGAGGACACCAATCAGAGTCCACGAGCGAGTCTCACGTGAGCTCAAGAGCTCTGTTTGGAGGGGGCTGGGACCGGAGCAGCCACACCATGTGCCCCAAGCATACAACCCTGATTGGCCCATTCAATGCGCCCGCTCTTTGGGCGCTTTCGAAATAGATTAAAATCTCTGCAGCTTCAGTCCACACTACACACCACCCACCAGCAGGGGGTGGTGATGTGCGGACTGAAGTGTCAGGCTACTGTTGAAGACCCCTGCTCTACGCCAAATCTCTTCGCTGAAAATAGCCGATTTACAAGCTCACAACACCGCATCACATCCGTTATTTTTCTGCAAATGTCCCTCCAGAATAAGGATGCTAGGTTTAAAGGAGTAGTTCACCCCCAAAATGACTTATTTTCTATTGATTAGTCACGCCATGGAGACTAGAGTTCAATAATATTTTAAGACAAAAATGTGATAACAATAAATTTACCCCCATTCGTTCCGGATGGGGACCCGTTTCGAAACGGGTCCCCATCCGGAATCAATGGGGGTAAATTTACTCGAATCAGATTTTTGTCTTGGAATGTGACAAAAAACTAAAAATATTATTGAACTCTACTCTCCATGGCATGAGTAATCAATAGAAAAAAAGTCATTTTGGGGGTGAACTACTCCTTTATGAACCTTATAAATCTGTTTTCTACAGTCATGGTAGGCGCAGTTATTACCATACGACTATGAATATTCTTCACCAGTCAACAGAACACTTATCAGGCTCCAGTTCAGTCCTCGGCCGGAGGAAAGTTACAAGCATGACTCATGAACATGAGCATGTGACTTAGAAACAAATGCAACAGCATCATAACCTTCAGCTCCCAAACTTTATGTTTCTGCCTCATAAAGGCTGCTGAAGACACCGAGGAACCCATCGTCCTCATGTTTGAACGGAACCAGTGTAGCACTTTTCCATGTGAACCTGTTTAATCCATTTAGGCCTATAGAATTATTGACTGCTTTAGCTATTGAAAAATAGCAGATATACAAGCTAGCTTGTAGATCTGCTATTTTTGAAAAAGTCGTGAAAATATGTGCAAATCTTTGAATGTATGTATTTTTAAAAGTGAACGTTTGTAACTCAAATATTTTCTTCTAGGGGGGTCCCTGGAACTAAATATTTTGAGATGGGGGTCCGTGGCCAAATACATATCATTTTGGGGGGGTCTTCACATGAAAAGGTTTGAGAACCACTGACATAGTAGTCTCTCAAGAACAGACAAACAGAGGTCCAGTTAAGTGAAAAGGACCTTTTCTTTGACGATGGCTAGAAACATAGGTTTTTCAAAAAACCTCAGAAGGATTCAAAAGACACTTACAGAATCGGGTCAAAATTCAAATGTTCACGATTAAAAAATTTATAGCAGATCTACAGCTCGCAGCGCGGCACTCGGTGCCGCGCTGTGAGCTTGTAAATCTGCTATTTTTTCAATAGTCAAAGCATAAAATAATAACACGCAATGATGCGTACCCGGTCGAAGCGGCTTAAGTAATTAGGAAAATATACAAGTTTTTGTTTTGTTTTGTGTTTTGCGGGTAAGGACTGCCACTGGGCTCATATTCTGCCAAGCTAAGCAGGAACCGACTCGGGCTGAAACGGAGGGAAATTCCTGTGAAAGTGGAGGGCTAGGGCGGTTAGCGCTGAGCTTGCACTATGTTTGTGTGTTGTGTGGTTGGGTTTCGTGTAGACAGGCAGACAGAAAGACGGACACAGATGGAGACAGTCCCACGTGCACACACATACACACACACACACACACACACACACACACACACACACACACACACACACACACACACGCACACACACGCGCACACACACACACACACACACACACACACACACACACACACACACACACACACACACACACACACACACACACACACACACACACACAGGGGCGTCACAAGGGGTAGGAAAGTGGGACTGAGTTACTGGGGCCCAAGGTGGAGGGGCCCTAATAACTTTATCTATTGAAAAATAGCAGATATACAAGCTCACAGCGCGGCAGTGAGCTTGTATATACACACACACGCTTGTATATACACACACACACACACACACACACACACACACACACACACACACACACACACACACACACACACACACACACACACACTGCACACACACACACAGAAACCATTGTATAGCAACCAGAATGTTTGTTTTGAGAGGTGTCGGAGACACGGCCCATCCCGGCATCTGGTTGGCTGGGCCGCCTGCCAGTCATCTGTAATGTCAAGTGGCTTAACTTGTCTCATAGTCGAGGTCGCGCGTTGACCCCAGCTCGGCGCGTTTTATTTTTTTCGGTACTTCATAACACATTAAACTAAGCATAAAAAAGGCAATACTGGAGATGTTCAGGAGAGTTTGGACAAGGCAATTATTCTCTTGAACGCTTTCTTTGCATATGCCATGGAAAGAGGGGGCATTTGCATTTCTTTCACCATAGTAACTGCTGCATTCGTGGTCTAAAGAGGGCACTTTTTTTGCAGACAGATAAAAGGGCAGGGGCTCAAGCCCCCTTTGATGTCTATGTGTGCACGTGCCTGGAGTCACCCAGGTTTCAGACGGGACTGAACTGGCCGGTGAGGTCACCGGCAGGGACGTGCTGGCCATTGGGAAAAGCAGGACAACTCCCGAACGGCCGGTTCATTCCCGGCCGGTCCAGGCCGGCCATTAGGAAAAAAATAAATACAAAAAATGTTGGCCTTCGTTCCATTTTGGGGGCTGGGAGGCCAACAAAGTAAATCGTCACTGTCGGGAAGACACCTCGTATCTCCAAGTTTCAAATGTGTAATTTTTTTTCGCAAAGCAAAGCCCTGCTTCATCATACAAGGCCGTCGCACAAAAGTAGTGAAAACAGCCGATCTACAAGCACACAACGCCTCGCGGTGCGAGGCGTTGTGTGCTTGTAGATCGGCTGTTTTCACTAGTTTAAATCATTTTTAAAATGATAAATACAAAACAAATGGTTTTGGACATACAAGGTTTCCACCCGACAACGACGAAATATAACTCATGTACAGTAATTGGCCCACTGGCTTGTCACTTGTCATGATCTGAAATGGCAAATCTTTGAGTAGCAGCAGCAGCGCTATAGAGAGAGATCTCTCTATAGTGCGCAATGAGGGCCTCTCCAACTCTCTTTCCCGGGCTGAATCAGGGGCCCAGCACGTCCCTGGCCACCGGTGTCGTCTTATATAACAGGCTTCACCAGAGTCAAATCCAGAGGATGCTGTCAGACCAGAGACAGCTTCCCAATCCAGCTCTGCAGTCAGTGAACCAGCTGTCTGTTTAACCACAATTAGGAATGTATCGCTGCTGTATCTTCATCCCACTATTTAATAGTGGAATAAAGATGCTGCGGCCATACATTCCTAAAAAATCTCTTTCTCCAGATATTTTTCCATTCAAAGTGGATGGTAGATACAGATAAAAAAAATATGATGCAAATATCTGTGGTAGATATTTTTTTTTATCTGTACCTACCATCCACTTTGAATGGAAAAATATCTGGAGAAAGAGATTTTTTTTATCTGTTATCTGGCACAGTGGGAATGGGCCTTAATTCCTAAATGGTTATTTTTTTTATGATCCATGAAATGGGTCATAGGCCTATAACCCTATGTTTGGGAAACATAGGGTTGTGACCCATTTTTATATAATAATTTTATAATAATATTTATAAAAAATAAATATATATTATGCCATTTTTGTACCATTACAACAACATTATTATTATTTTGTTTTTCAAACATATTTCTAAAGATTTTCAGAAATAAAGTACAAATACTGGGTCAAAAATACTGACCAGGATACTGACACCAGGATATTGTCAGTAATTTTCTTTGCCTCTTTTGACCCTATTAAGAGTCCACTGGCATTGGCTTGGTATTTTAATAGTTCTGAACTAAGGCTGGGTGATATTAGGAAAACCTTCGATATTCAATAATGTTGTTGAATACCTCGATATCGATATTACTCACGATATTAGTGAAAACTATTGCATTATATCATTTTTAATATATTTCTGCTTTAGGTCCAATGCCTGCCTAACCCAGATAATGAATAGCATATCCATGCATGCACACTGCACAGACATTGCAAGACATTAAATGCATAATATCCATTTTCCAACAATGGTTCTACGTGCATGCATAGTGTATTAATTCATTTGACACATACACCAATACATCATTTCAAGCTATTTTCGTCGATATGTATATCTTGAATGGTAATACCTCAATATCGATACAATTTCCATATATTGCCAGGCCTTATTCTGAACACAATTGGGGTTCCGTTTAACTAAACGTTCTTCCGTGAATGTGCTTCAGCATCGAGGCCGTCGATCTCCCCGCTCTTCCGTTCCATCGCGACTCCCGAAACATTCGACTTGTCGCACGTCAAGCGTGCATTTTGTAACGTGTCTCGTGCATTCTCATCTTAATATGCAAACGGCCACGTTATGTGTGACGGATTATTATGTTTCAAGGGGTTGTGTGTGAGATATATGACGGCTGGGCGAACGCTGACAGTAATTACAGAATACCGTACCACAGAGCAGCCTGGGGGCTGGCTGGAGGACAAGTTCTTATAATGTTTAATACATTCAGAACGGGTACACATTATCGTGTATCATTATTTTCTGCTTTAACTATTGAAAAATAGCAGATATACAAGCTCACAGCGCGGCACCGAGTGCCGCGCTGCGAGCTCGTAGATCTGCTATTTTTGAAAAATCGTGAAAATTTGAATTTTGACCCGATTCTATAAGTGTCTTTTGAAGTTCTAAGTTTTTTTTTTTTTTTTAAACTATGTTTCTATGTCAGCAATCTGGCCAGCCATCGTCAAAGAAAAGGTCCTTTTCACTTAAATGGAGCTCAGTTAGTCTGTTCTTGAGAGACTACTATGTCAGTGGTTCTCAAACCTTTTCATGTGAAGGACCCCCAAAATGATATTTATTTGGCCACGGGACCCCCATCTCAAAATATTTAGTTCCAGGGACCACCCAGAAGCAAAATTTGAGTTACAAACGTTTGCTTTGAAAATACATACATTCAAAGATTTGCACACATTTTCACGACTTTTTCAAAAATAGCAGATCTACAAGCTCGCAGCATTCAATAATTCTAGGCCTAAATGGGTTTAATACATAACCAACTGTCATGTCAGACATGCCTGCAGATCTTCGCTACCGCCAGTATAAATCTTACCGCGGACGCCTCGGTCTTACGGCGGGGTAAATGACGTGTCAAAGCCCGTCTGTCTGTGTGACACATGGGTTGATGGTGTGAAACCAATTCTGTGTACAGTGAAACTATAAACATGGATTTGTGGTGTTGTGTTTAATTTGTTGGTTTTGAACACAGCTGGAGCCCCTCGTCGTTTTCGTCAGCGAGTGCAAGTCAGACTTTCTGTCTGTGTGTGTGTGCGTGTGTGTGTGTGTGTGTGTGTGTGTGTGTGTGTGTGTGTGTGTGTGTGTGTGCGTGCGTGTGTGCGTGTGTGCGTGCGTGCGTGCGTGCGTGCGTGCGTGCGTGCGTGCGTGCGTGCGTGCGTGCGTGTGTTAGGGCATTAGCGAAAAAGTCGACAAGTCGACTCAGTCGACTTCATTACACAAGTCGACTCCCACCAGAGAAAGTCGAAAGTCGAGGTTGTAAAAAAATAAAATAAATTCTATTGTGAAAATAGCAGATCTACATGCTCACAACGCCTCGCAACGCGAGGCGTTGTGAGCATGTAGATCGGCTATTTTCACAATTTCTGCCTCTATATATTTGACGAATGTTTAATTTGTCATTTTAGAGGTATTAAAAAGTGCTTAAATTGACACTTTAGAAACGTGCAGATACCCTCTATACACTTAAACTTTATGTTGGTTTGTTTACAGTTGAGTGAGAAAACAATGTTTCACATTAAGTTAATCATCTGGGGACCCCCCAAAATAATTGGGGGGTCGTGTGTGATGTGATGACGTCATAAACGATAAAGTCGACTTCAACTCAACTTTTTTACTGAGTCGAGTCCCAAAGGTTAATGCCCTAGTGTGTGTGTGTGTGTGTGTGTGTGTGTGTGTGTGTGTGTGTGTGTGTGTGTGTGTGTGTGTGTGTGTGTGTGTGTGTGTGTGTGTGTGTGTGTGTGTGTGTGCGCGTGCCAGTGTTAATTTTGTCGACTAAGACTAAGACTAAAAGACTAAAAAACTACAAGATTTTGATATTTTGTCGATAAGACTAGACTAGACTAAAAAAGTTCCAAAAGACTAAGACTGAAGGTGGTTGCACACTGCTGCGTTTTTCGTTGCGAAATGCGTTTTTCAGGGCAAGGAGAGAGAGAGAGATAGAGAGAGCAAGGGACCGAGTGGTGCGCGAAACGGGCGGCAGTGTGCAAACGTGACTGACATAACGTGATGTTGATTTTTTATTTGCGGGCTCCGAAATTCACTCCGATATTCGGCCCGAAAAACGCAGCAGTGTGCAACCAGCTTAAGACTGTTATTTGTGTTATTCAAAAGACTAAGACCAAGTCCAAGACTAAATCTAAGTCTAAGACTAATGGCTGCAAAAGTTGACATTGGTATGTAACTGCAATGAAATTAAAGCCAATTATATCTTTTATGTATGGTTTATTTTGACCAAGTGACAGGCAGTAGAAGACAATGACTTGTTCAGAGTTATGTGGTTATATTAGGCAAAAAAAACGTATCCTAAAAGACGAAGACTAAAAGTCTGAGACTAATCCCAAAAGACTAAGACTAAGACTAAAATGTTTTGATATTTAGTTGACTAAGCCTAGACTAGACAAAAACAATTTCAGAAGACTAAGACAGGACTAAGACTAAATGGTGTGTTATTCATAAGACTAAGACTAAATCAAAATTTGCTGAAAAAATTAACACTGGTGCGTGCGTGCGTGCGTGCGTGCGTGTGTGTGTGTGTGTGTGTGCGTGTGTGTGTGTGTGTGTGTGTGTGTGTGCGAGACAGAGACAGATGGGGTATCTCTAGTGCTGGCACCCCTCTCACACCACAGTCATTCTATCCACAAACTCTCACTTTTCTTTTTCTCTTTCTCTCTCTCTCTTCTTTCTCTCTCTCTCTCTCTGTGGGAACTGAACTTTATTTGTCTTTAAGTTTCCACTGGGGGAAGTTTTAAGTTTAAACAGCCAACAAAATGTTGCTCAAAGCTTCCCTCTCAAGCGAGGAGAGATTCTTTCATGAAAGCCATTATTCAGCATAGCATTTCAAGATGAACATTTTCAGGTTTGCGGTCTTTGCTTCCTTCCATGCTGCTGTGGACATACGGCGAGCAGATGAGAGTGTTTAGGAAGACGCATCATGCTGAAAGAGACCTATAAAACCTTAACCCATCCCCACTGGCTACTGTAAACTGTTTAACTAAAGATTTATTTTGGGGCATTTTGATGCTTTATTTCAGACAGGTCAGACAGGAAACCAATGAGAGCTATTATACTAGATAGAACAGGGGTCTTCAACGTTTTCAGGCCAAGGACCCCTTAGTCGAGAGAGAGATGAAGCAGGGACCCCCACAACAGATAGTTTTGTTCAGGGCTGTATTAACCATTGGGCCGGTGGGGCCGTTGCCAGGGGCCCTTGGCTCTCAGGGGCCCTTGGGGGAACTGGCCTGCGTGGTCAATGACAATTTACAAAAATTAAATGTATATTTTAAGCAAAAATCAAATGTGTGGGCCCCTCCTCTGTTGTCTACAGGTGCTTTCTTGGTCCACAGATGATCATCATGGCTTAAAGGTGATACACCATGCATTTAAAAAGTATTTATGTCATATTGTTTATGTCCCAAAAACGTTTTTCAAAAGGTTTGAGGCTAAATTACCACTCCTGAATAGAGAGCCTCTCATTTTTGAATGGCTCTCAGAGCATTTTCAGCTGCAGTACCACCTTTGGCCTGACCTTTGCCCCCCCCCCCCCCCCCCCCCAATTCAAAAATATTTGAAAAAAAATATATATATATATATATATATATTTTTTTTTTTTTTTTTTTTTTTTGGGGGGGGGCCCTAAAAAATTATCGGCCAGGGGCCCTCGCGGGGGTTAATCCGTCCATGGTTTTGTTTGACATTACAATCATCAGCGTATTTTGGATTCGTGTCAATTTGTGTTCTCAGATATTTAACCACTTGAACCGTCAATACTTAATAAACTCGACCTTTCACTCTGTACTTAGTCTGCTCTTTTTCACCTCTACACCAAACCTGTGAGCTTGTGGATCTGCTATTTTTGGCTAAGGTTCTCAGATTATGGGTTCAAGTGGTTAATATAAAAGAGGAGAAAAAAGTTTCTATCACTCAAAGATTTGGAGGACCCCCTGTAGTAACTCTGGGGACCCCTTAGGGGTCCCGGACCCCCTGTTGAAGACCCCTGAGATAGATGAATAGATAGAGAAGATACTCTCTGTCTGTCTGTCCTTCTCTCTCTCTCTCTTCTATCGCTGTTCAAGCGTGTGTGCGTGTGTGTGGTGCGCGCGTGTGCGTGCGCAAGTGCGTGCGTGCGCAAGTGTGTGTGCGTTTGTTAGTTTTCCATAAAGAGGAGACACTATAAAAGGTAGTTATGAAATTCACCATGGTTGACACTGGAGGCGATAATTATCCAGTGTGTTCACAGCACATGGTCATTAATAACAGCAGGGACTAAGCTATTTTTACTGTACTTTACTGTACTGTGCTTAGAGGCGAACATATGGAGTCCTGACTTCCTCGGTAGGACAGGATATACGGTCGTGATACACATGACTTTACTACTGTGTGTCTGGCATGGAGTTATGGTCTGTGCTCGGGGGCATGCAAGTGTATGGGACAGCAGCAGGGGGCGCTATTAGGTCCTAATTTACTGCTACATGGACCAAGGAAAGCTTTTTCTGAGATAGCAAATTGTCCCCATGGGAAAGTGTGGCATTCAGGTCACTATTAGACCTGGGACATGCAGGAAAACAATGTTTCTATCAGTGTACATCACCTTGACCTGCATTAATGTCCCCAGCAAGCTCTCACAGCTCTAGATATAGTCACTGTCCGGCAGAAAGCTTGTATCTCCAAGTTTCACATTGGTATGTTTTCTTTGTCAATTAAAGCCCTACTTGATCATACACAAGTGACGCACAAAAGTAATGAAACTAGCAGATCTAGAAGCACAAAACACCCTGCGATGCGAGGTGTTGTGTGCTTGTAGATCGTCTATTTTCAATATTCAAAATATTTTTTTTAAATAAACCACAAAAAAGGACGTTTGTGGACATACAAGGTTTCCACCCGACAACTCCAATATTTCTGAAGCCGAGCCGTGGTCAATTCACTCCAAGTTGTGAAACAAAGTGCAGTTCACATAAGTACAGTGGATGAACTTGATCAGATTGAAAGCAAAACGAGGATCAGATAAACAACTTCCTGAATTCTTTACATAGAAAATGAATTGAAAACACTGTAGAGCAGTGGTTCTCAAAGTGGGGAGACTGTGGGTTCCTTTAGAGGGGTCTAAATTGACCCATACAGGTCTGTAACTCTGACAGTGTACGAATGGAACCAAATGAACCCTGAAGGGTCCATTTGGTTCCATTTGTACACTGTCAGAGTTAAGGGGACACCTTGACATGTGAAAGTTCGAGAAACACTGGCGTAGAGAACACAGCATTTCTGGACAAATCCAGTCTTCTTTTTGCACTGTGAATGGAGTGTATACTGTCTCAGTGGATGACCCAATGCAGTGTACAGTATATGACTCAGTGGGGTGGCATTAGCTGTCTGCCTGGCACTGCCACGCTGACGCCACAGCTGCCTGGCCAGCCTCGCTGACCCACTGCCACTGGTGTAAAGTAACATTTACTTAAGTAGAATGTTGAGGTATTTGTATGTTGTACTTTACTTGAGTATTTCCAATTTTCAGCACTTTTACTTCTACTCCACTACTTATTGGATCCAACCATTGTAAAACTTTAGTAACTAGTTACTTTGCAGATATAAATTGTAATATTATAAAATATACATTAACCACTTTAGCCCTATATTTAGCCCCCACTTTAGCCCTATACATATGCTATTTGAAAATAGCCGATCTACAAGCTCACAACGCGTCGCGACGCGTTGTGTGCTTGTAGATCTGCTATTTTCAAACAGTTTACTTTTACTTTTGCTACTTTAAGTACAAGTACAAGTAAAGAACACACACGCGCACACGCACGCACACACGCACGCGCACGCGCACACACACTCACACGCGCACACGCACACACACGCACACACACGCGCACGTGCGCGCACACACACACACACACACACACACACACACACGCACACACACACACACACACACACACACACACACACACACAATCACAGACATTCTGAAACAATGTGAACATCACATATTTTGTCTAGAACTACAATAAAAAATAAAAATAAAACGTTTCTACCACAGTCATAACCCCCCCCCCACACACACACACACACACACACACACACACACATTTCAGCACCCTGGCATTTCACACAGTATTGCGCATACCTTTGGGAGATTGCTTTTGTCCAAAACAACATCTGTCCTCTTGGTCTCGCCTGATTACAACACACTGGGATCTCTCACACACACACATGCACACCCGCGATTGTGTGCACACACACACGCACAAACACACACACACACACACGTAATATAATCAGCTACCACATGGGGCCTTGCTCTGCGTGGATAATCTAGGAATCCGGGGCTTAGCAGAAATATGCCTTGGTTTTGCATTATGGGTTCTCATTACACAATGCGCAAATTATGGATGATATTTCATAATGCGGTGGTGGATGATGACCACTGCTAGAGGCACGCTGGTCTGGACGTGCTTAGTGTGGGAGGGATTCTGAGGCAAAGGCTGCACAGGACAGGTGTAGAAACCCTGCACATGCACGGAACCCACATGCACTTTTCGGAGAGCAGAATCGAGCATCAAATATCACACAACCAGTGGCGTCAGTTCAGAAAAAGCTAAGGTATGGCAACATGACTGGTGTCTTGCGCGCGCGCGCCTTCGCACCCGCGCAAGACACCAGTCATGTTGCCATACCTTAGCAACAGGCATGATACATTTATTTTAAGAAGTACATTCTATTTTTCCCCCTGTTTCTACAGTTTCTTGGGCTGGATATGGCAGCCTGGAACGGTTGTTCAAGTGCAGCTAAACTTGGCATGTTAGTAAATGTGCCACAATTATCAATAATATATTGCACCTGTGCAGCTGACCTGCGGAACCTGGGAATATACCATTTTGTCAAGATGGGGAGAATATAAGTGTGGAGAATATAATTATACAATTTTGTTCAATTCTGCATTTGTAGTTATTTTACTGTAATTTAACAACATAATAATCAGCACAGATAGACAAAGAGACATTCGAGGATTTATATTTAAAAGTAACTTTTATTTTCCCCCCTGGACCCCGGGTATGGCAGCTGCATACCCCTGCCATACCCAATTGACGCCCCTGCACACAACATAACCGGTACAACTGCTCACCACAAGATGCTAAAGTATGTCTGCCATAATGAAGGATGTGCAACACAGATAAACCCAGTGAAAGATGTTTTGTGTTCAGCTAACAACGCCATCAGCCTTTCTACATGTTACTACAGGCCTCAAGCTGTAGACCCCTCCAGACTGGAGGGTCTACCTCCTTTGGGTCTACCTCCTTTTTAATCTGCCTGATCTTCACACTGGAAAAGGAGTAGAGTTAATTTAACTCTGATAGTGTACAGATGCAGTGGTGTAAAGTAACTAGTAAGTACATTTACTCAAGTATACAATTTTAGGGGCACGGTGGTGCAGTGGTTAGCACTTCGCCTCACAGTTGGAAGGTCCTGGGTTCGATTCCCGCCGGGGGAAGCTGTGGGCGCTGGGGGCGTGTACCTCCACCCGCGTCATCAGCGCCCACACCCTAGGTGCGGTTGGCGATGGGGCCTCTCTGTGGTGAGTTTGCATGTTCTCCCCGTGTCTCCTTGGGCATAGGCCCTCGCACAAAAACATGCAGTAGTCCTGGTTTCTATACTACCCCTAGCCAGCCAGGTGCTCCCCAATGTCCCCTGGCGCGGCAGGGGGAGAGCGGAAACCAGGACTACAGGTTAGGTAGTCACCGGGTGAGAAAAATGGGTTGCAAAAATGGTGGGATAAAAAACATAAAAAAAAAAAAAAGTAGTACAATTTTGAGTTATTTGTACTTTACTGGAGTAGGCTAATTCCAATTTCCAATATTTTTACTTCTACTCCACTACATCTCAGATCCAAATATTGTACTTCATTTATTTGATAACGAGTAACTTTGTAGATTATTATTATTACAAAACATGCATGAACAACCTCAGCCCTATACCGGTATATATTTAGGCCATTTGAAGATAGCCAATCTACAAGCTCACAATGCATCGCGACTTTTACTTTTGGTACTTTAAGTACATATTTGATGATACTTTTGTACTTTTACTCAAGTACATTTTGAATTCCGGACTTTTACTTGTGCCCTGAAACATGATGGTTGCATTGTGTTCTTTTTTATGCGATCGTTTTTTTTCCCCCCATGCATTTCCTGGCGTTCCCCATGCGCACAAACCCCATCTATTGAACACTGAAATGTGGGCGTGTCCTTGCCAAAATGGGTCTGGAAATGCATGGGAAAACAGAAAAATATATGATGAAAAGGCTTCTTATTAAAAAACACAATGCCGGCCAGTAATTATACAACGCCGGCTAAGATTTATAGTCTAGTAGCCAGAAAGTGAACCCAGACATTTTGAGTACCCTAAAGTTTTATGTTAGAAATGTTGAGTATGGTTCCCCAGCAGTTAGAAACTGCTGGATGCTAACTTGCATATGTTGGGCAATTTTCATAATTAGCATAATTAGATTAAATTGGCATAATCACCTATAATAATGAAAAATATGTCAAAAACTGATTGGCCGATTTGAACAATATTGGAGTGGTTTTGGGGGTTATTGAGGATGCTGAATCCATTTCTGACATTTTCTAAATTCAAAATGGCCGTTTTAAACCGTAAATGGCCATATACCAACTTAAATTGGGATGATTTTGATACTTTTTTGTTGATTTTCCAAATGATGAAGTGACTATTTTTGATAGGCTATTGTGGCAGTCATTGTTCTAATAATTTGTGTGTATTGTCTATATTTTGCTTTTGAAATGCAGATAATCTATAAGCATATAAATAACCACATTTATAATTTAATTCATAATCAAAATCAACAAAAAAGTATCAAAATCATCCCAATTTAAGTTGGTATATGGCCATTTCCGGTTTAAAACGGCCGTTTTGAATTTAGAAAATGTCAGAAATGGATTCAGCATCCTCAATAACCCCCAAAACCACTCCAATATTGTTCAAATCGTCCAATCAGTTTTTGACATATTTTCCATTATTATAGTTGATTATGCTAATTTTATCTAATTATGCTAATTATGAAAATTGCCCAACATATGCAAGTTAGCATCCGGCAGTTTCTAACTGCTGGGGACCCATACTCAACATTTCTAACATAAAACTTTAGGGTACTCAAAATGTCCGGGTTCACAATGGGGCTCTATGGGCTGGCTACTGGACTATTATAACTGGTTGTGACTTTATAAAGCACTTTGTTTGTGAAATCTGAATGTTGGTGTAGTTTGTAAAGGCTTTTGAATTCGCCTCCACCAACGCAGGTAAATCCTGACACATGAAGTGGGTCTTATGTCATGTTATCAGTGACCGTCATGTTTCAGGGATAGCAGTATTGATACTTTTACTTAAAGCTATACTCTGTAACTTTTCCAATAGAACTGATCTTAAAATTGTCCTAACTATTAAATCGCTAAAGTTTTATAACACCCACTCCGTTAATTTCAGCCCCTAAAGCCTTCTCTTTATATGTTTTATGAGCCGTGAGGGGGGTTGCATTTCGCGGCAAAATTACGTCATCTGCATCTTTCCGTATACGTTGTATATACGTTGGCCAATCACAGCGCAGATCATACAATACCGGCCAATCACAGTGCGTCTTGCCGTCTCTTCAGGAAGTAGCTTGCCAAAGCAACAGTGTTTACTCTGGTGTTGGAGTCTTGCCTGTTACTCCCCAATGCCTGGTCGCAGAGGAAGGTGAGACCCCTCTAAAGATACGTATCGGTCCCGGTGTTCCGGCCCTGCCCAGGTGGTCCGCGGCGACCCCGGGCGAAAAACGGCCGAAAAAAGCAATACCGCTACTGACCAGTTTAAGTAAAACATGTGAGTACTTTTCCCACCACTGTACGAATGGAGGCGGTTGTAGTTTGTACACTCTCTGAGTTACAAAGGGATACACTAACAATGATTTTTACCGTGCACTTCTGCTACTAAAGAATGTCATGTTGCTATCGACCCAAATTCCCACCACAAACCCAAATGCTCCCCAGTGTTTGCGCGGCGTTCAGGTTACCACGCTGCTTTCCCGAGGTGCAGGTATGCGGGTCTTGAAAGCTTTATATAACAATGCCCCCGATGTGGCTTGTTTTTGTTGTCATACCATACACTGTGTGCTGTTTGGCTTTGTCATTCCTGGCAGCATGCGTTGTGCTACACACAGCTGGTTATCGCGCGCACACACACACACACACACACACACACACACACACACACACACACACACACACACACACACACGCGCACGCACACACACGCACCCATGCTGACATTTGCCTCTTTCTTTGTATTAAAATATTAATAAATCCATCGATGTCTTCCTTTCTATTTATTTATTCACCTCTTTCTCTCTATGTATTCTCAGTCTCCCTGTCTCCTCCCTAGCTGTCTCTCCCCAAAGGCAATTCCTTGCGTCGGTATTTGGTGTTGAAATGTTGGCCCTGGGCCTTCAAAATCATATCACCCTACACATTCTATTTTTTTTTTTTTTTAATTTATAATTTTTATCCCACGATTTTGTAACCCATTTTCACCCAGTGCATATGTAATCCTGGGCTCTGCTCTCCCTCTGCCGCGCCTGGGGAGACAACGGACTGACCTCATGCTTCCTTCTATGCATGAGGAGTCCAAGTTGCTTCTTTTCACCTGACAGTGGGGATTTCCCCGGTTTGGACGTAGCGCGTGGAAGGAACACGTTATTCCAACCAGTTCCTTTTTCCCCTCTACACCGAACCTCTTTGCCGAAAATAGCCAATCTACAAGCTCTGTAGATCTGCCATTTATTAACACTTAAGTTGCAATCAATTAAATCTCTTTGAAGGTCCAAGATGCCATGGTCTCCATAGACTTCCATGTAATTCATAGTGCACGGATTGTGCACGCCCATGCCTAGATCATGCACCACGTGTGTGCACGCTGTTCACAGCTTTCAAACAAAAAAATCAGCTTGGAAATCCGTTCAGGCATTCATGATCATGATATAGCAGCCATTCTGTTTTCTTCAGATGTAAACAAACATGGCTGCCATGTTTGAAAGAATGGGTTGGTATGGGGGTTAAACATGCAATTTCGTGATCGCGATCATGCCTAATACATTTTTTGAGGTCCAAAAATGTTTTCTTCAGAAACGGCCCAAACTCGGGAAACTCGGGGTTGGCACAGGGGGGGTACCAATACAAACTCAGGAAACTCGGGGTTGGCAAGAGAAGTGTAATATAAAAAATCACACCCGTGTGAACTGAGCGGTGGTTCTCCCCCCCCCCCCCTGTGTGTGTGTGTGTGTGTGTGTGTGTGTGTGTGTGTGTGTGTGTGTGTGTGTGTGTGGCCTGGACAACAGCGCCCCTCCCTTAACATGTGTGGTCAGAAAAGGTACTACACAGGCTTGAGGCTACATACAGACCCACCCACATACAAACAAACTAACTAACAAACAAACATACCTACACACACGGCCACGCTATGGAGACGGTGTGACCACCGCTCAAAAAGGAGAAAAAAAGTTTCTATCACCCTTTAGTAACTCTGAGGACCCCCTGTTGAAGACCCTTGTTCTAAAGTAATACCCACAGAACACAAGACAGGGAGCAGTGCGGACATTCATCATTAAGTCTCAGAAACCTTGATGCTTGGTGGAAAGAGAGCGTGTTGATCTAATTTAATGTGCTGGTTAGCAACGGGGGGCGGACACACACACACACACACACACACACACACACACACACACACACACACACACACACACACACACACACACACACACACACACACACACACACCCACACACACACACACACACACACACACACACACACACATACACACACACACCCACACCAAAGAAACTGTAATTAGTTGTCGTGCTAATTGGGTTTGTGTGTGATAGCTCCCACGCAAGGCTCAGCAGTGCATGAAGCACGGAGCACCCACACACACACACACACACACACACACACACACACACACACACACACACACACACACACACACACACACCAATAGATAAGGATACAGAGGAGTTCAAATAAGGCGCCTGGGGGACAGTGTGTTGGCCTTTGACCCCTCCCACAAAACTGAATTAATAACAAGAAAACCTTGATCCCAATTATCTACAGAGAAGACACAACCTGAAAACTAAGACATTAGGATTCATGCAGGGACGTCTTTTAAACACAGATCTAATTAAGCGTTGGTGATTGGAATCATGTGTGGATAATGATATAAGGAAGGGATTGCTACAGCGAGTGCAAGGATTTATGAGATTCAGGATGGTGAAAATAAATGCATGATAAAAAAAAGATGAGGCCACACACATTTTTTTATTGGGATATTTGTGCGGGAAAGCATTATGTAGTTGATATTACCAGGATATTGAAATTGCAGTTAATTTCAAAAGCACGTTATGCCTTATGGAAAACGAAACGTGTGGATCATCGTGTTGCTTCTTGTTGCTTTCTATGTATGAGACATTGCCATACAAATACATACTGTAGATACAGACAAGATATAACAGATCAATGTCTGTGGAAGTAATATCTTAGATTTGCCTTTTAATGTTTTAAAATGCATTTTGCAATTTGCAATTTAAAAATAATGGGTTGTGACCCATAAAGATTGTTCCGCGTCCCCACAAATGGGTCCTGAATCAATGTTTGGGAAACCGTAACAGACATTCCTGGTGAAGGGGTGTCCGATGTACATCTGTCCTCCAGGCTGTTAATCACCCCCGCCAGCAGGGGGCCGTGAACCCCTCCAGGGGGCTATTTTTAAGGCCTGGGTCAGTGAGAGTGATGACCTCTGAAGGTCACTTTCACTGACTCTCTCTATCAGCAGAGGTCCAGCAGCTCCTCTCTAGTCTATCTCTGAGGGGGATTGGATTCCCTTCCTTCTCTACCCAGGGGCGTCACAAGGGGGGGGGGGGGGGGGGGGGGGGGGGAGTGGGACTGAGTTACTAGGGCCCAAGGTGGAGGGGCCTTCATTATTTTATACTTAAGCTATTGAAAAATAGCAGATATACAAGCTCACAGTGCAGCATTGAGTGCCGCGCTGCGAGCTTGTAGATCGGCTATTTTTGAAAAGTCGTGAAAATGTGTGCAAATCTTTGAATATAAGTATTTTTGAGCGAACATTTGTAACTCAAATGTTGCTTCTGGGTGGTCCCTGGAACTAAATATTTTGAAATAGGGATTTGAAATATTCAAAGACTTGCACAAATGTTCAAGATTCTTAAAAAAATAGCAGATTTACAAACTCGCAGCGCGGCACTCGGTGCCGCGCTGTGAGCTTGTATATCTACTATTTTTCAATAGTTAAACGTGTAATAATGCATTCCCAGTCTAAATGGGTTAAACCCCCTCCCCCTATGAAGAACATTCATGGGGGGCCCTGCAGTGAATCCTTGTACCCAGGGCCCAGAGTTTGGTGCGACGCCCCTGCCTCTATACTACCCATTCTGCATTCTTTCCTCATCTCAGATTCTCCTCCTCCTTTTCCATAAGATCCTCTCTTCCTCTTCATGAATGACGGGCCACCTCTCTGTCTAGCTCTGCTCTGACCTTCTCACATTGTTCCGTGGGCCGTGTTTAGATTTGCAGTCAGTTTTCAGATATGGCTCGTTGAAGTAGCATAATAGGACTCAGTTATGAAATGCAATAACATTCCATTTCCAAGGCACTGGTCTTCATATGCACCCTAAACAAAAGAAAAGTAAGTTCACCTCTCCACTCTCCCAACTGTATAGACCATGGGTCTTCAACAGGGGGTCCGGGACCCCTAGAGGGTCCTCAGAGTTACTACAAGGGGTCCTCCAAATCTTTGAGTCATAGAAAGTTTTTGTCTCCTTTTTATATTAACCACTTGAACCCTAGTGTCCATATTTTGAGAACTTAAGCCAAAAATAGAAGATCTACAAGCTCACATGAGCTTGGCTTTGTGAGCTTGTAGATTGGCTATTTTCGTCAAAGAGCTTTGGTGTAGAGGGGAAAAAGAGCAGACTAAGTACAGAGTGAAAGGTCAAGTTTATTAAGTATTGGCGGTTCAAGTGGTTAAATATCTGAAAACACAAATTGACATGAATCCTATATAAACTGATGATTGTGCTGTCAAACAATGAAACTATATGGAATCTATGAAAGGGTTGTGGGGGTCCCTGCTTCATCTCTCTCTCAACTAAGGGGTCCTCGGCCTGAAAACGTTGAAGACCCCTGAATAGACCTTCTGCGGCCTGTGGGAGTGTGTGAGTAGGTTAATGAATGTACTCAGGTGCAGAGCAGACATGTAGCTGATTCTCTGCAGATATAGGGACTCTCTCTCTAATGTCTTTGTGTCTGCGCTGATCCCTGCAGGGTCTATAGGGGGCTAATGCTCTCCAGAGGCTCCGCTCTTCGCAGGTGGGAGAGATTATAAGAGAAAGGCCCCCGTCGTATATGATTCTGCTGTGTGTGTGTGTGTGTGTGTGTGTGTGTGTGTGTGTGTGTATGTGTGTGTGTGTGTGTGTGTGTGTGTGTGTGTGTGTGTGTGTGTGTGTGTGTGTGTGTGTGTGTGTGTGTGTGTGCGTGTGTGTGTGCGTGCGTGCATGAATGTGTGTGATCTATAGCTATTAGTACGCAATATAGATAGAGCTATTTAACACTTATTTTAACCAAAGAAAATCACTTATCCTACCTTTAAGGATAAAAAGCTTCTACATTTTACTACTCAATATTTGTTTTCCATTTCTATTATTTTCCTTTTCTGTTTGCATGTTTGGTGTTTTTAGATAATGTTTTCACAGTGCTGAGTGTATGTTTGTTAGCTTTAGATGAGAGTAATTACATGATCTTTATTTAACTGTTTAAATAAGAAGGAGGCTGGGAAATCCTTTGAGCTGCCTTCAATTCCTGCACTGTAATTACTGTATTTTCTACTGAATGTAAATGACTTTGTATCCTCGTCATTGTGCAAATAAAAGATAAGTGTGTGTGTGTGTGTGTGTGTGTGTGTGTGTGTGTGTGTGTGTGTGTGTGTGTGTGTGTGTGTGTGTGTGTGTGTGTGTGTGTGCGCGCGCGTGCGTGTGCGCGTTCATTGCCAATAGAGGGGAGATAAAATGTTCTTAGTTATCATAATAATGATATGAGCACTGGTCTTAGTCATACAAAGAGACAAAGCGTGAGAGCGATGCTAGCGGGCATAAATAAGGGCTGAAAGATCTAATGTAAGACATCACAGTGTAACAGCGGTTCTCAACCTTTTCAGGCCGCAACCCCCAAATAAACATATTTGAACTGGGGACCCCCCCCCCCCCCCCCACCCTGACGAGCACTAAGAGTTGAGGCATTACATTTTGTGTGACGCGGTTCTATTGTGAAAATAGCAGATCTACAGCCGAAACCATGTTATAAAGCTTTCAAAACTAAACTCGAAGTGTAACAGTGGTTCTCAACCTCTCAGGCCGCAACCCCCACGTAATCATATTTGAACTGGGGACCCCCCCACCACCCTGACGAGCACTAAGAGTTGAGGCATTACATTTTGTGTGACGCGGTTCTATTGTGAAAATAGCAGATCTACAGCCGAAAACCATGTTATAAAGCTTTAACATCTAAACTCACACTAACCTACCTACAGTAGAGCCTACATACCGTAGGTGTGATTTATAATCATGACATCATCTGTTTCGCACACCGGCCGATCTTGAAAGCCATGGAATCAATTTAACGTTCTCATCCCACCTTGAGAGTTATTCACATTTATAGGGGGTGAGAATGGGTTCCAGGTGTATGTTGTTCATATCGTTGTTGTCGGGTGGAAACCATTGTATGTCCAAAACCGTTCCTTTTGGATTTATCATTTTGAAAATGATTTAAATAGCGAAAATAGCTAATCTACAAGCTCACAACGCCTCGCAGTGCGAGGCGTTGTGTGCTTGTAGATCTGCTATTTTCACTAGTTTTGTGCGACAGTCTTGTATGATGAAGCAGGGCTTTGCTTTACGAAAGAACATACACTTTTGAAACTCTGAGATACAGTACAAGGTTTCTGCCCGACAGTGGCTATATAAATGTAGTACTCCACATTTTTAGCCTCACATCCCAGAGCACTTTGAGACACAAGGACCGTTTGCAGATAGTTCACATAATAAAGAGACCAGTCTACCATGTTTTAGTTCAATGGTAGTCTCACGTGGCCAGACAACTATTCCACAATCTCCGAACGCTATATAGCAGGGGTCTTCAACGTTTTCAGGCCAAGGACCCCTTAGCTGAGAGAGAGATGAAGCAGGGACCCCCAGATTCCATATAGTTTCATCGTTTGACAGCACAATCATCAGTGTATTTTGGATTCATGTCAATTTGTGTTTTCAGATATTTAACCACTTGAACCGTCAATACTTAATAAACTTGACCTTTCACTCTGTACTTAGTGTGCTCTTTTTCACCCTCTATACCAAACCTCTTTGCCGAAAAAAGCCGATCTACAAGTTCAAAACGCCTTGCAGCGTAAGGCGGTGTGAGCTTGTAGATCTGCAATGTTTGTCTAAAGTTCTCAGAATATGGACGTTAGGGTTCAAGTCGTTAATATTAAAAAGGAGAAAAAGGGTTTCTATCAAACAAAGATTTGAAGGACCCCCTGTAGAAACTCTGAGGACCCCCTAGGGGTCCCGGACCCCCTGTTGAAGACCCCTGCTATATAGAGTCTGGAACTACAGCTCCTGAACGGCGAGTAATGGAAACTGGCATTTCCGTTCAAGAAAATATATTTTAAAATGTCATTTCTGCTAAGCAGCAAGCTAAATATGCTTAGATGAATTTTATTTGTATTAGGATAAATGTGCGCGAGGAAGGCTTCACTTCAGCTTTAACCGGGTACTCGTCGTTCTTCTAACGTTATTCCAGACTGTATGAAAGGAGCAGTGTTGTTTTTGACAGCAAATCTTGATTTAGTTTTAGTCATAGTCTTTTGAATAAAATGTCATATAGTTTTAGTCATAATTTAGTCACCTGAAAAGTTTTAGTTTTTGTCTAGTTTTAGTCGACTAAATATCATAATATTTTAGGCGACTAAATCTACAGTTGATTTAGTCAACAGAAATGTATTTTGGCAGGCCTTCATGGCATCGTAATGGCAGATTTTTTTTTTTGCTGCGACGTGTTGTGAGCTTGTAGATCGGCTATTTTCAGCACGCAACACCGGAGAGCAACCAAACCTAAAATGACTCTCTTCTCCACTAGTCCCTCCCTAACGTTTTAGTCTAGTTTTTATTTTGTTGACGAAATTGTCAATATATTTAGTCTTAGTTTTAGTCATCACGGCTTAGTTTTTATTTAGTTCTTATTTCGTTTTCGTCAGTGAAAAAAACACAGTCGACAAACATGTTTCGTCATAGTTTTAGTCGACGAAATCAACACTGGACGGGAGCATTTCCAAATCGCGGAGTCAACAGTCTGGCCACGCCAGACTAGTTCAATGGTAAACTGGCCAACTGGCGAAACGATAAAACGACCCTCGTGACAAAAGAGTGTTTCCTCTTGACTAGCATTAGCAACATGACACTTGGATTAGCGTTGAGTGTGTGAGTGTGAGAGGGTTGGGGGGTTGGCAGGGATCTTCTAAAACTCTCACACACACGCACACAGGCACACACACACACACACACACACACACACACACACACACACCTACACACACACACACACACACACACTCTGTCTCTCTCTCAGTCTCTATACCTCTAGTAGTGTTTGATGAGTGTGCACTGAGTCAAGTTACAGGCCGTTCCTACTACTCTCCTCATTACCGGTCTGATCCCTCCGTGTTTGAGCCCCTCCAGGTGGGGGGCTCGCTCGCCCTGTGGGAGAGAGAGAGTGAGGGAGAGTGGGTGCCGGTGGGGGTGGGTGTGTGGGGCATTTGACTTCCAACGCCGGCCGAGGCAGGGGAAAGAGGAGGAGGGTGTTGCATCTCATGCACAACACGGTCGGTCAGGGTCGCCCCCCGGCCCTCACAGGGAAGACAAGCAAGATGGATGGCACACACACACGCACAAACGCGTGCGCACACACACACACACACACACACACACACGCGCACACACACACACACACACACACACACACACACACACACACACATGTTCCCTCGTGTCTGTAGGCTACTAGCACACACACACACACACACACACACACACACACACACACACACACACGCACACACACACACACACACACACACACATGTTCCCTCGTGTCTGTAGGCTACTAGCACACACACACAGCCAGGGGTGTCGCACCAAATTCTGGGTCCTGGGTACAAGGATTCACTCACATTTTGTGCTTTAACTATTGAAAAATAGTAGATATAAAAGCTCACAGTGTGGCTCTCGGCGAGCTTGTAGATCTGCTATTTTTGAAAAATCTTGAAAATTTGTCTCTGAAGTCGCTGAATATTTCAAATCCTTCTAAGGTTTTTTGGAAAAACCTACGTTTCTATGTCAGTGGTGCTCAAACCTTTTCATGTGAAGGACCCCCAAAATGATATGTATTGGGCCACGGACCCCCATCTCAAAATATTTCGTTCCAGGGACCCCCAAGGAGCAAAATCTGAGTTACAAATGTTCGCTTAAAAAAATACATATATTGAAACATTTGCATACGACTTTTCAAAAAAATAGCAGATCTACAAGCTCGCAGAGTGCCGAGCTGCAGATCTGATATTTTTCAATAGCTAAAGTATAAAATAATGAAGGCCCCTCCACCTTGGGCCCTAGTAACTCATTCCCATTCCCCCCCACACACACACACAGCCGCTACTACTTGCATGCCGAAGCGCTTGTGTATGTCATGTCACCCTGGGGTTTCTGTCTGGGGTCAGTTAGTGGTGACCCCTTGGGGTCAGAGTCTCACGTGGTGAACAAAGCTGCTCTTGTGTCAGCGTGTGTTCAGTGTGTTTAGACGGTCAGCAAGTCGCTGTGACGCGCCGTCGCATCTGCTTCTGGGCCTGGGCCTTCAAACGCCTTTCTTCCTCAACCACGCATGTATACACGCACTCACACGTGCACGCACACTAGGGCATTGACGTCTTGTGATTTTTGCAAGTCGACTCGACTCGGTGAAACGTTGAGTTGAAGTCGACTTTATCGTTTGATGACGTCATCACATCACACACGACCCTCCCATTATTTTTAGGGGGTCCCCAGATGATTAACTTAATGTGCAACATTGTTTTCTCACTCAACTGTAAACAAACCAACGTAAAGTTTAAGTGTATAGAGGGTATCTGCACGTTTCTAAAGTGACAATTTAAGGACTTTTTAATACCTCTAAAATGACAAATTAAACATTGTCCAAAATGTCAAATATATAGAGGCAGAAATTGTGAAAATAGCTGATCTACATGCTCACAACGCCTCGCATCGCGAGGCGTTGTGAGCATGTAGATCTGCTATTTTCAGATGCACACATGGAGCAAAAATAATGATAGAAAAAAATACAAAGGATTTTTTTTTTTTACTTCGACTTTCTTTGGTGGGAGTCGACTTGTGTAATGAAGTGGACTCAGTCGACTTGTCGACTTTTTCGTTAAAGTTGTACCATGTAACTTTTTTTATAAAACAAATCTTAAAATTGTCCTAACTGTTAAATCGCTAAAGTTTTAGAACACCCACTCCGTTATTTTCAGCTTCTGAAGCCTTCTCTTTATATGTTTTCTATGATCCTGGCCGTGGACCGGATTTCGCGCCAAAATGACGTAATCTGCATCATCTGTATACGTTGTGTATACGTTGCCCAATCACATCGCCGATCATGCACACATGGTACACTACCGGCCAATCACAGCTTATCTGCTCTGGTCTCCAGGAAGCGCCTCCGCTTGGCTACAGTGTTTACCATGGTGATGGATTTTAACCTCTTAATCCACAAATCCTGGCCAGAAAATTACGTTCTACCATGCGTTCTACCCCTCCACGGATTACTATCGGTCGCGGTGGTTTGCGGCGCCGCTCCGGTGGTCCGCGGCGGTGGTCCGCGACGAATCCGGCCGAAAAACGGCCGAAAAAAGCAATACCGCTACTGACCACTAGTTGAACTTACACAGTATAGCTTTAATGCCCTAACACACACATGTAACTGGATTGACCCGCAGGTGAGAGTCTAAAACTGGTATCGCCTTTTGATTTCATATTGTACAAAGAATAGCCTCATAACAAAATATGTGTGATGAACATTAACATCCTGTGTGTAACTGAGAGAAGGCCTCTTATTAAATGTCCAGAATGCAGAACTGGAACTTATAGCTTTTGGGTTTATGGTAAAGCTACTTTGATGTCCTTTTACAGTGTAATAGATAGCAATGTGGCAGAGAACGTAACCCCTTAAACCTTAGGTTGACCGCAGTCCCACAGGGGTCTATATGCTGGTGTAGTGAACACAGCCTAATCAGGAGTCAGGACGTAATATTTCCTAATAGTGCAATAGTATAGACAATATGAGATATGAAAATCTCAAATATTTATACCAGTAACAAGCGGCCGAAATGAGTTTTCTCAGAAGGGTGGCTGGTATCTCCCTTAGAGATAGGGTGAGAAGTTCAATCACCCGAGAGAGACTTGGAGTAGAACCGCTGCTCCTTCACTTGGAAAGGAGTCAGCTTAGGTGGTTCGGGCATCTAGTACGGATGCCCCCCGAGCGCCTTCCTAGGAAGGTCCTCGATGCTCGTCCCACTGGGAGGAGACCCCGTGGCAGACCAAAGACCAGATGGAAGGATTATATCTCCAAACTGGCCTGGGAACGCCTCTGTATACTCCCAGAGGGAGTGGAGGAAGTTGCTCAGGATAAGGAAATCTGGAAGTCTCAGTTGGAACTGTTACCCCCGCGACCCGATTCCGGATAAGCGGTTGAAGATAGATGGATGGAAATCTAGATGTTTGTACGCTTCATTTTCTCCCTGTAGGCCTACACCAAATCCCCTATAGCCCATCCATGATCTACATGAGTTTGTAGATTTGCTATTTTTGCTGAATGTTTGCCTAGAGACGCTATAGGTTCATGTGGTTAATAAAATAAGAGTTTGTTCTGTTTCCATATCTGATTTCTCTACATATATAGGATAGTGCAAACAGCAGGTGAGGCGTGGGTTATTGATTCTTATGGAGCCATGGAAAAACTGAGTGAAAAGTGAGAAGCTTAGATTTTTTTTTTTTTTTGTAGTCCTGTCTCCATATCTCACTCCCTCGGGTTCTGGCATCTGTCACGCGACCTTGGCAGCTGTTGCCGTTCACCAGTAGACAGTTCTCGGAGAGAATGCCTTTCTGGCAAAGAGCGACAGGCAGGACACAGACAGTCTCACCAAGGCATTACAATAGAGTTGCTTGGTGGTGAAGCAGAACCAGACTGTAATCACTGAGCATAAACCGTGCATGTCATGCTCATCATAACATGTTTTACTTTTTTCCTCTGATATGCTCTCTATGAATTGAGGACAAAAGGACCTCAATGTAAACAAGCCATTGTGCTTTCTTGGGTTTAAATCCTATTAGACCTTGTATCTGAACTGTACTGTCCTGTCCTTTGCTTTTCCTATGCAAACTTCTAATAAAGTATTCAATCAATGTACTGTTATTCAAATGAGATCTGTGTGTTTGGGAGCACTGCTTTTACTTAGTTATAACCAGGGGTGTCGCACCAAATTCTGGGCCCTGGGTACAAGGATTCACTGCGGGCCCCCCATGAATGTTCTTCATAGGGGGAGGGGGTTTAACCCATTTAGACTGGTAACGCATTATTACACATTATTTTGTGCTTTAGCTATTGAAAAATAGCAGATATACAAGCTCATGGTGCCCCACTGCGAGCTTGTAGATCTGCTATTTTGGAAAACTCTTTTTGCAAGTCTAATATTTCAATTCCTTCTAATGTTACTGTCAGTGGTGCTCAAACTTTTTCATGTGCCCCCCCCCCCCCCCCCCCCCCCGAAGCAAAAAAAACCTAACCCTGTTACAAATGTTTGCTTAAAAAATACATATCCACGAGTTTCCAACGCAACACTCACAACGTGTTGCATCTGCGACGCGACGTGAGCTTGTATGTCTGCTGTTAAACCGGAAGTGTGGTCCAAACAGGTCCAAATAATCTCCAGTAAACTCCCGCGGAAACAGGTGGATAGCCTATTCAAAGATTTGCACACATTTTCACGACTTTTCAAAAATAGCAGATCTACAAGCTCGCAGATCTGCTATTTTTGAATAAGTAAAGTATAAAATAATGAAGGCCCCTCCACCCTGGGCCCTAGTAACTCAGTCCCACTTTACCCCCCTTGTGACGCCCTAGCCATAAATTATAACTTCCAGTAGAGGGTGCTAATATGCGGAGGTTACGTCTCTCCTGGAGTTATAACGCAGAGTAAAATAGCTCTCGCTGGTTGAGCCTCCATGTCCCTAATCGCCTCAAAACATGTTTAAATCATGAAGTTGCTCACCTCATCGTCGAAACAGCTTTATATCTACCGATGAGCCCACTCGTTGGCATGTGTTAGTCCATATGTTTCTAATAAATTAATGTTTACTAAAACTTCTCTGAGACTCGCGTTTCCTCGTCGGAATGTTTCCGCATACAGAGCGCTTCAGAACTACAGAACGTTGGAATACTTCCGCATACAAAAACGTCATGTCCTAGTATGAGCAAATCGCAACGGCGATCAACGTCACGTGATATGTAGCCTCGCGTAGCCAGGCTTTTACTCATCTCGCGTGATATGTTCGGCCATTTTACCCAAGCAGGTCAAAAACAAGGAAAGCGATGAGACTCAAAGAAGTTTTAGTAAACATTAATTTATTAGAAACATATGGACTAACACATGCCAACGAGTGGGCTCATCGGTAGATATAAAGCTGTTTCGACGATGAGGTGAGCAACTTCACGATTTAAACATGTTTTGAGGCGATTAGGGACATGGAGGCTCAACCAGCCAGAGCTATTTTACTCTGCGTTATAACTCCAGGAGAGACGTAACCTCCGCATATTAGCACCCTCTACTGGAAGTTATAATTTATGGCTAGTGACGCCCCTGGTTCTAACATCAAATGCTTTAGTGTGTTTGTTTGAGCACCCAAGCCAAGCCTAAATAATCGCTACTTTTTAGCCAAAGCTCCAAGGTCTTTCTTGTGTTGTTATTGCGGAGGCATTCATGGAGATTTGTAACATGAATAGGGCAGCGTGTGGGTCAACCCCCCCCCCCCCCCCCTTTAAAAACATGTTCCCATGCGCCTTTGTTTTTAGTGCGCAGAATGTCGCTTTGTTCCCAAACTCCATTCAAAGTTGGTAGACGGATATAAAGTATTGGTGGAAAGAAAATAAAAGAAAAAAAAAGGTCTGCGGGCTATTCATCTGTATTTCAAAATAAGTGTTAAAAAAGTAGCATTTAGTAGGAAAATACTAGGCCTATAGGTCTACTTTTCGCTTTAAGTTATGGTGGGACAGTTTTTGCGCGCTGTAATGTTTTGCTGGGATGTGTGTGTGTGTGTGTGTGTGTGCGTGCGTGTGTGTGTGTGTGTGTGTGTGTGTGTGTGTGTGTGTGTGTGTGTGTGTGTGTGTGTGTGTGTGTGCGCGAGAGAGCACACAGAGCTAGACTGGTGCAGTGAGGGGGAGCTCACAGATCAGCTCACTTTCAGAGCAGGGAGCGTGGATAATTATCAACAAGCTCTGCGCTTCGGGCGCTTTCTTTCTTTCTCTACTCGTTGTTTTGAATGGAGTTTTGTTGTCACCATCTCTTCTGTCGCGCGTAATTAGAGCTTGTTTTCAGTCGGGTCGCCAACAAGGGATTACATTAAAGACTTTGGAATAACGCTGGCGAGTTTGTTGTTCTCCCCTGGTGGATGACTTGGTTCATGCCCGGGCAGGAGCAGCGGTGCGGTGGAGTGTGGGCTGCTTTACCGAGTGAGCCCTGAAAATTTTTCACAGAGTCAGTGATCGGTCGGCGATGGGACAGAGAGGAGGAGAAGAAGCGGATTTTGAGAAGCGCGTTGTTGGATTTAACTTTACGCATTTGTCATTGATGGCGATCTGGCGTGCGTTTCGTGGGAATGTCTCGCGCCCTGCTTCTTCAGATCGCGTCCCGGAATGTTTATTATAGGACGTTTTTTAGCCGGCGGATCAGCGACAAGGGCAACTTTCACTGAAGAAAAGTTACCTTGTTGTTGTCACCTTTCTTTCGAGGATCGACTTGTCGTCGCGATTGGACCGTGCGGGGTTTCAGGGAGTTGAAGACTTTAACACTGCCATAATAAAGCGTTATGGAGGAAGGCTCTAACCAGGGGGCCGCGGCTGGCCCTCCGGCCGCGTCCACAACGGAGCCCGGTGGGACCCCCGACAGTTTCTCCCAACTGTGGACGGACGTGATGGGGATGCTGGTGAGTTTGAGGGGGGAGGGTAGACAGGAAGATCAGGCTCTTAACAAGTAGCTGAGAAATGCCTTGTTGTTGTGGCAAAGCGACAGACATTGTCTAGCCGTTGATTGTGTATTGACTTTGATTGTGTGCGTATGCAAATCGCAAAAATCCACAACACTTTGGAGAACAGAGCGCGCCTGGCTTGACGCAGGGGCCGAGGCTTAAAGTTGATCGATCCTAACCCACATGTGGGGATTGGAGTTGGAGTCAGTTTGTTGTTTCTCTAGCAGTTTGCAAGGAGCGTTCAAAGCCCGGTCGGATTTCATTGCAAGCTGGACCCGTTTATAACATGGTAGGCTTCTCTCTAGGCTATGTTTCTTGAAAGATGCATCTCAATGCTCATTTTCCAGATTTCCAGTTTCAACAACAACAAAAAGTCGTACATCTTTTAGTGAAACAAACTCCATGCAGCGTTGTTTGCAGGGAAGCTAAAGAGAGAAACACTTGTTCTGCAAGACTGCTGTGCTGGAATGTCTGTCTGTGTGTATGTGGGGAAGGTTACAGGGGAAAACACTGTGAAGAATTACTGCTTTTAGAAGTCCGAAGGTCTGACTTGCAATATATTAATTCACACATATCAATTCCTCATATAACATATACTTTGAGAGCAAATGCTGGCCAGCAGACATGGCCTACTGCCTGCCAGGCTTTCTCAAATTGTGTGTTATCTTATGTCACTTCGGTGAACATTTGATTAAGTTTATTTGCAGTGTTACACTGAACCCCATCATTCCCCCAGTGATGTGCAAATGCATGTTGGCATTGAGAAGACAGTGGTTCTCAACATGTGGGTCAGGACCCACAGGGGGGTCCTCAAATTATTTTGGGGGGGTCGCCAGATGATTGGCCTATAATTATGTGAAACATTGTAAACAAACCAACACACATATGTGTATAGAGGGTATCTGCACATTTCTAAAATGACCATTTTAAGAACCTTACTTTTAATACCTGTAAAATACACAATTAAACATTGGTCATATTGTTAATGTCAAATATTAGAGGCAGAAATTGTGAAAATAGCAGATCTACATGCTCACAACGCCTCATGTAGATCTGCTATTTTCACAATAGAACCGTGTTAAACTAAATGTAATGCCTCAACTCTCCGTGCCCGCCAGGGTGGGGGTCCCCACTTAAAATATGGTTATTTTGGGGGTCGCAGCCTGAAGAGGTTGAGAACCACTGATGTCAAGACAAAACACATGTGCAGTGGTCAGTTTTCACACAAGCAGCGTTTGAAAAGTGAGGTGTTCATTTGGTTTGGTTTGGTGTGTGACCTGACCTGGGAGTTGTGAATGGCCTGTGTAGGATGACATTTTGATGAATTTACACTCCTGTCCCGTCCCACTCCTGCAGAAAAAATCCTGTCCCATCCCAATCCTGGGCCAGAGTGGGGAAAAAAATCCCGTCCTGTCCCACTCCTGTAAAATGGCTCCTGGTCCCATCCCGCTCCTGGTCAAAATCACTCCCGTTCACATCCCGCTCCCGAAAAAAAATAAAAAAATAAAATCGTGCAGATATTTTGATCCATATTATATTTGATATCATGTTTATTATTATATAATGTATAATTTTATAATGTTCGCAGTTCAAAGACCTCACTTTCTCGTGCAATTTATTTCTGCGATTTGATGAACTGGTCTGGGATGATTCCCGCTCCTGCCCACTCCTGTTGATTTTCAATCCTGTCCCGTCCCGATCCTGGCATTAATACAAATTTGACTCCTGTCCCACGGGAATCCTGCGGGACCCACGGGACTCAGGGGAACGGGAATAAAATGTCATCCTCTAGTGTGTGTGGGTGTGTGTGTGTGTGGGTGGTTGCGTTGCCTGTACACAGAGGCAGGAGAGGGTGAAAGACAGAGGCTGGATTTATTTTGCCCCCTGACACTGAGTGGGAGACCTGGGCTTCCCAGTCAGGAGATGGGACCAGATTTATTGTTCTTTGGGGCAAATGTCAAGCTGCCAGCATTGGTCATCTTCAGCATCCTGAAACTCAATCACACACAGGCAGCGATATATAGATAGATAGATAGATAGATAGATAGATAGATAGATAGATAGATACCTTTATTATCCCAAGGGGGAAACTCAGTTGCCCAGTGGTAGCACAGCAGTATACAATTATTTACAAAGTTACAGAGAAGTAAGAAAAAGGTAGGAAGAAACAAGAACAGTACTGTAACAGTAAAGAGAAGGTGCATCAAGAGAGGGGGGCGAATAATATATAAATATATATATATATATATATATATATATATATATATATATATATATATACATAGTGTCTTAGGGCACAACTATCAAAATAGTACAGTGTCCACAGAGATCCAGAGTCCAAAGTGCAAGTGCAACAAGTATCTCACTGTCATTGTTAAACAAAGCAAAATACTCAGAAACTAGCGATGGCAGATAACATCAGTCTCCCCTTGATCAAAGTGTAATAAAAAAAAAAAAAACGACAATGTTAATGTTAATTAATATTTAAAGATACAGGTTCCTATACATTTATTCTCAAGTCTTTTGAGTAATTATCATTAGCAGATGGCATAGACATTGGGTCTCTATGTATCTTTATGCAACCTGTCCAGGACAATGAACACCCTATCTCCCTGGAGGCCTAAAGGCCATGCTATATATAGCCATGGCACCATGTAATGTGTTTCAATAGCTTTTGTTTTGCTGGGGGCCCGGTGTGGGAATGCCCTTTTGAATTTGGTTCGCCCCGAGCCGACACACAGTAAATCCTCAGTGTTTTTTCTTTTTTACTTTTTACTTACTCTGAGTGTAAAAGTGGACCAAATGGACCAACACTCTCAGAGTTAAATTAACATTAAGGATGTTACTGTGCATTGAAGGAACTCGACTTGATACAAGTGATGACATGCATTGCTTACATGCCATTTCAGACAGATACAGATCTAACCATCAGGAGATAAGCGATCGTCAGGTCGCATACACAAACTTTAGAACTGTTGTTCTTTCATTTTCTTTTCTTTACATATCTACTGCATAGTACTGTGTTCTATTCGTCTGTCATTCAATGTTATATGAGATACTTAAATGGTTTCCTGTGGAAATAAGCTTAGTCTTTTCTAGGATCTCCTTTTAGTAGACCTTGTACCAGTGAACTGTACCGTCATGAAACTGTACCTTTTCCTATGCAAACTTCTAATAAAGTCTTCAATCAATCAAATCAATCAATCAGGAGGGAATATGGGAAATGGGACAGAACCATGTTGATGACATGACTTTAGAGATACTGTGTTCCGCTTTGCGTGATTTTAGGGCAAAATCTGTAGGAGCAGTGTCCATGAATGCGTTTTGCAAAGATCGGCCTGATGGTGGGGCTAGAAGAGGGCCATGTGAGAAATCAGGGGCGGACGTTGTGGTTTGCCATCCGAGGAGTGTGTGTGTGCAAAGTTTGGCATCGATAGGGCCAACGGTGGCAGAGATAAGAGTAGGGGCAAAAGTGTGACGTGACATGACGTGACGGACATAGGGACAGCCGGGGGAGCTTTTCATAGTAACTTGCGACCTGACGGTCACAAACAACATGTATACTCCGCTTTACAGAATAAATGGTAAATGGTGCATTTATATAGCGCTTATATCCAAGGCGCTTTACATAGATTGTGCATTACATTCACCCATTCACGCACACATTCATACACCGGTGGCGGAGGAAAGGCACCAACCTACCCACCAGGTAGCAACTAGGGGGAGTAACTAGGGGTTCAGAGTCTTGCTCAAGGACTCTTCGACATTAACTCAGGGGGAGCCTGGTTTCGAACTGGGAACCCTTCGTGCTCTAATAACGGTTTCTCTACCCCTGAGCTATGCCGCAGGTCAGGCCAAAGTGTGTCAGCAGCAGCAGCAGCGATTGGTACGATTAGAAACAGTTCTATAGTGAAGATAATATGACATACCAGCATTAGTAGTATACAGTGTCATTGTACCTTCATAATGAGAATCATCATGTTTTACTCAAAGATCAAAGAGGCAGAATGCATGGTTTTATTCTGAGAAGCCCCTGAGGTTAACCATACTGGAGGAATGTGTTTAATGAGAATACCTCAGTGTGCCAGTCATGTATTTGTGGTTTAAATCCAAGTAAACACTAAACAGCCCTTGAGCTAATTAAGAGCGTCACCATGTTTAGGAGCATATAGAACTGGGGATAAATTAAGCTGCCCTGCTTGGAAAAGTTTGAATTAAAGCCGTCTGAACAGGGATTTAGTATTTATTACCCTCGAACCCAGTGGACTTGTGGAAGCTATCATTTTCCTTGACCCGGAGTCTTCAGATGTGAACAAGTATTTGTTGAATGTTAAATTCAATCTCACACTGTCTGCCGCACCTCAATATCACACACCCCTCATTTCCTCCTCCTCTGAAACAATTTAGTTTTACGTGAAAAGTGGTTGCATCTCCATAGAACTGAATTTAAAAAGAAAAAAGGAAAAAAGTTAAGTACCCATTTCCAGATGAGACTTTAAGGCAAGGCTTGGCAAGCCTAAAACAAATAGTGTTTCCTCCAAGCCCAGTTGATGTTCTCACATACCTGGACAGCTGAGAGAGACTCTGTATTCCTTATGTCCTCTGGTCCTCTGAATGGAAGTTGGTCTTCAGAATAGGCTTAACCCATTATTTTATGCTTTAACTATTGAAAAATAGCAGATATACAAGCTCACATAGATCTGCTATTTTTGAAAAATCGTGAAAATTAGAATTTTGACCTGAAGTGTCTTTTGAATCCTTCTAAGACTTTTTGAAAAACTCTGTTTCTATGTCAGCAATCTGGCCAGCCATCGTCTAAAAAAAGGTCCTTTTCACTTAACTGGAGTTCAGTTAGTCTGTTCTAGAGAGACTACTATGTCAGTGGTTCTCAAACGTTTTCACGTGAAGGACGCCCAAAATGATATTTATTTGGCCACGGACCCGCATCTCAAAATATTTAGTTCCAGGGACCCCCCAGAAGCAAAATTTGAGTTACAAACGTTCGCTTTGAAAATACACACATTCAAAGATTTGCACACATTTTCACAACTTTTTCAAAAATAGCAGATCTACAAGCTCGCAGCGCGGCACTCGGTGCCGTGCTGTGAGCTTGTATATCTGCTATTTTTCACTGGTTAAAGCATTCAATAATTGGGTAAGATAAATCAATTCCAAAGTCATTTAACTTGCCCCGTAGAGAAGTCTTATCGGTTTAAAGAGTTTTCTAGTGTTTTGTTGTGTGGGTGTCGGTCCACTCGGATAGCTGACTGTGGGACATTAAAGTAGACAAGCATTCATTTCTAAAACCGTATTGCCCTTGAGGTGACAAGACTATTGATCGTGTCTGGGAAACATATGGTTGGATGAAGTAGTGAAATCCCTATCTGCTTCTCCCGCCCACACAACACTTACATGCTAGCCGTGTCTGCCTCAGATCTTGGCAGCAGAACCAAGGCTATGAGGCCATTCTCTGTAACCCGTCCAATCTTTGTTCAGCGTTAACTCGATTTCTTTCCCACTGTAGCACAAACTAACCTCAGACTGAGCTGAGCCTATAGTTCCGATCACCCCCCTCCCACCTCCTCCCTCCCTGACGCGACAGCAGTTTTCCCGGTGAACCTGAGCGCAACGGTGGGGGCGCGGTAGTGTGGGGAACACACACCACTGACTATTGCCGATGATGGAGAGGGTATATAGCTTTAGGCCTATGTATTGAGAGGCACTCTTTGGCCAATTTCGGAAGAGACTCGTCGCCAATTGCAATATATGTAAAAGTTATTTGAGACCATGATGATAACCTCTTCTTCCCACTACTAGAAATGTATATTGTTCTTCCCACTACTAGAAATGTATATTGTCTGTGTTATTGTTTACAATCACAAACATTATTCACGTGTGGCAAGATCACGGTTCCACTAGTTTTACTTGTAGAGCGTAGGCTTGGAAGCCTTTTCAGAAGTTAATTTAATGTTTTCCATTCAATGATTTCCTTTATCGTCATCTTGCGCTAATGCACGCAACTGTTTTCGCCAGGTTTTAAGGTCTTATTTTAGTTGTTTCTCATAAGCTCGCGACCCTCCTTGCCCATCGGCCCCCACCATTGCGCACAGGTTCACCGGGAAAACTGCGGTCGCCTCCCTGACTGGAATCTGTTGCTGAGGTCGTGCGGAGCCTGAGCAGGTTTCCTCTGTGTGAGGCTAGCGGTGCCCTGTTCTTCTGGAGACCCACGGATATCCTCAGGAAGCCCTTTCAGAGGGGGTGGGCCGTGGCCCCCTGGCCTGCCCTTCCTCCACCGTCTCCCCCTTTGCCTCCCATGGCCTGAACATACAAGCCCTGACTCTCTCAGTTAGTCAGGGCTTAAACGTAACCAAGTTCTGCACTTGCTCTCTGCCCATTATTATTCTTGTGTACTTGAAATGTGATGACCTGTGTTCATTTGCATGCATGACCAATAGGGCTGTCACATTTTACATGACGATTAATTGTCACTCAAATAATTGCCATTAACGATTTAATTGTGTATTTGTCGTTGACAATTACATTTCTGTTTGGCTTTTAGGCTTTGAAGTTGCACATGGCAGATATGACACATAACCTAAATATACAAAGAAATTACTGACATATTTGACTTTATACTTAAAAAAAGAACATTGATAGTGCAAATAGTGATGCGTTGTGAGCTTGTAGATCTGCTATTTCCACAACTTTTTGTAACTAACTAATTAACATGTCTCTACATGGAAACGATGAGGAGGCACGAAACAATGCCTCCTCGTCTTTCTCTTCTTCCTGCTCTCGTTGCCTTATGCATCACGGTCATGCATATCATCACACCGGCCCCAACCCCTTCCGTAACCGCGTATTTCCCGGTGAACCTGTGCGCAAAGGTGGGGGCCGATGGGCAAGGAGGGTCGCGAGCTTATGAGAAACAACTAAAATAAGGGAAGAAAAGGATATCATCATGGCCCCAAATAACTTTTAAATATCTTGCAATTTGGCGACGAGTCTCTTACTAAATCGGCAAGAGTGCCTCTCATTCTCAATACATAAAGGCTAAGCTATATAACCTCTCCATCATCAGCAATAGTCAGTGGTGCGTGTTCCCCACACTCCCAAGCCCCCACCGGTGCGCTTAGGTTCACCGGGAAATACGCGGTCGCTGCAGCTGCACTCCTGCGCTCGATGCCAGTCCAGGAAGCTCTTTTCAGAGCTCCCCGCGGTGGCGGTAAGGTGCTGATGGCTGCTGGGTAGGAATGGTTGGAACAGGAGGCAGGAGGAGGCCATTGTCCTCACGCCGGCAAACCCTGGCTCCTGGGAGAGCCTCGGGGGATGGAGGGGCAGAGGCATGGGTGGAGTGCGGGCCCACAGTATTGTGTATCATTATTTTATGCTTTAACTGTTGAAGAATATCTACAAGCTCACAGCGCGGCACTTGGCGAGCTTGTAGATCTGCTATTTTTGAAACATCAGGAAAATTAGAATTTTGACACGATTCTATAATAAGTGTCTTTTGAATCCTTCAAAGACTTTTTGTTATGTCAGCAATCTGGCCAGCCATCGTCCAAAAAAAAGGTCCTTTTCACTTAACTGGAGCTCAGTTAGTCTGTTCTTGAGAGACTACTATGTCAGTGGTTCTCAAACGTTTTCACGTGAAGGACGCCCAAAATGATATTTATTTGGCCACGGACCCCCATCTCAAAATATCTAGTTCCAGGGACCCCCCCCCCCCCCCCAGAAGCAAAATTTGAGTTACAAACGTTCGCTTTGAAAATACATACCGGTATATATTCAAAGATTTGCACACATTTTCACGACTTTTTCAAAAATAGCAGATCTACAAGCTCGCAGCGCGGCAGGAGGCCATTGTCCTCATGCTGAACAAACCCTGGCTCTGGGGAGAGCCTCAGGGGATGGAGGGGCAGAGGCATGGGTGGAGTGCAGGATTGCTTTACCCGCCCTCGCCCTTTTATGATGGCTTGCGTGGGGAGTGACAGTAAAGAGCAGTTTCTCGTGGCTCAGGTTGGTATCTTATTCTAAGCGACTACGGGAAGAAAACAGAAGAATCCTGTTGGCTCCTTTTCTCTGAAGCGAGACGTTGTTACTAGGGGTGTAACGATATAGTAACTGTATCGAAATATCGTTTTTAAGTTAAAAAATCGAAGATTATCGAAATGAAAAATCGAATCGTATCGTTTTATTTTGTATAGTATCGAACCGGCAGTGCAAAGAATCGATTGTATCGATACTACCTACTTGTGCATTGTATTTAGTATTTTTAATAAGAAAAAATGATAAGGAGGGGTTTAATTGCTTTTCCTTTCCATATAGCTACACTGGTCTATCGATAAATGTAATCTCTGGGTTCATGTCAAGGTGCAGGTTTGTCAATATGTCCATGTATTTGGCTGATAATCACTGTGTTTACTTATTTATATCCATAATAATACATGTTTCCCTTATTACCTGCACTATCCACAGCTTTCACACAGATTTAATGTCTTTGCTAAATAGTTACTATATCGATTTAAATCATTGTATCGTATCGTATCGTCATGAATGAACCAATATCGTCCATGTATCGTATCGTCAACCATTTATCGTGATATGTATTGAATCGCTATTAAAATGTATCGTTACACCCCTAGTTGTTACAGTGTGATACGATGCGTGTGCGTGGGTGGCAAGTTGAGCCCACACCGCCCTCATCCTATGGTTGGTTATGTATCGAGTGAAAGTGATCCTTTCTACTTGTCATTCTTACATTACATCAGCTGCATGTGCTGTTGTCATCGTCCCTCCCTTTGAGGACAGCGAGTCACAAGGCCAGGCCTGTAACAATACCAGGGACGTGCAGAGAATGTTAGAGGGGCAGGGGCTGACATTTCAAAAAGGGCCCTTTTGTTGAAAATATTGGAAATAGCCGACCTCCAACCTCACAGCGCGTCGCAGCGAGACGCGTTGTGAGCTTGGAGGTCGGCTGTTTTCGGTACTTGATAATCAAGTGAATACTGGAGATGTGGCGTAACGGCATGGATTTCTACACAGAGAGGGCAATTATTTCAACATAAGATGCTGCATTCAAGTCCAGGAGAGTTTGGACAAGGCAATTCCAGTGACGTCATTACGTGCGCATCCCGCGTCTCTGACGCATTCACGTTGCCTAGAGACGCATTCACGTCAGTGTTCTGGGGTCCCACGGACGCATCGCCTCCATTGGAGTCCACGTGAAAATAATTTACCACTCGCGAAAAAAAATATATTTTAAAAAGTCCACAGACGCCACCATTGTTCATGGGTGAAGGCATGCTACTGTACCCTACGTTAACACAAATGAAATCCGCGTAGAAAGTCTTAAAACAGACGATAGAACTAACGACAGTGTGTGTTTGGAATCCACCGACGCTATTGTGTGCTCCATGCATGGTCACAGAATTCAATGGGTGCCTTAGTTTTAGCGTAGCACCGGGCCGCTCTCTGACCATAGTGGCACAGCGTGTTAGGTGATACACCAAGAAGGGTTCCCCCACCGAACGTGGGTTTGGCTTGTCGAGCCTGTTATCGGGTAAGCGTCACGTCATGGGCTGCTATAGCGGCCGGGGGCCGGGAGGTACAATGTGTCATCGATAGTTGTGTGCTTTGGAAGTGCATGCGTGCCGCGGAACAACGGTGGAACGCGTGAAACACTAAAAAGTTTGGTTACCTTTTGGAAGGGGAGAGCTAAATACAATGGGCTATATGCAGCACGGTTGTTACATCATGCTCGGGAGGGAACACTGTCTTCGACAATGCAGACGGAGCCAGGCACTTGTCCATAATGCATCACATAAGACCCAAGTGAAATCAATAACTTTGCACGTCTGCGACTAGCTCTGGTCCATAGCGTTAGTGGAGGAGAACTCCACTAACGCTATGGACCAGAGCTAGTCTGAGACGAGTTGAAACAACTCCAACGCGGGCTGTTGAAGCAGCGCGACACCCGTTCTCTTCCACCCACAGTATGTGGTGCTTGAAAATATGAATGATTCCATCGATAATAATCCGTTTGGGACACTCAAAATCACTGCCATAGAGTTATAATGTATCGCTCCGTGCGAATGAATCCGTAGCGTTGCCAGCGCGACTTCTGAGTCTACCAAAAATAGCAGATGTACAAGATCACAACGCGGTGCGAGCAGACACGGTTTGAGCTTGTTGATTGGGTATATTTTTGTTGCGTGACACCGTCGTACTATGCATTATAAATTACACTGTTAAAGAGACGGTACACATTTAGTTTCTTCAAATATTTTCCAAAAATAAAAAGGTTGACTTGCCTTCTGTCTGTTAAAGTACTGTATTTGAAGGCCCTGGTCAAATGTATTTAATGGAAAAAATAGATATGCATTTACTGTAAAAAAAAAAAAAAAAGGAGAGACATGGAAATGTTAGCCTATAGTTTATAGTATAGTTTTACAGTAGGCTATTATTATTAATTCATGAATAGTACTGTAATTATATATATATATTAGTGTCTCATCATGTCTTTCCACAAAATAACAGAAAAAAGCTCAATAGTGGGCTCGATAAAAGCCCGGCTCGATAAGCAACATCGATAAGGTGCTCATTATCAATAAAAATTAACGAGCTCCATCCCTAGTGCTTCTTCATCACAAGGTACTATTATAGTTTAATTGTTTCATTCGTTTTTGTATGTATTTTGTAAGATAAACAATGTAAATAACCATATAATAACCAATTCAAGTTAAATGCTGCACTTTGTCAAAAATGACATGACGCGTTGAATTTTTGTGGGACCCATAAAATATCCCTGGGACTCATCCGAAAGACCCTCCTTGGGTCCCGGGACTCATTACATTAAAAACCTATTAACATCACTGCAATTCTCTTGAACGCTGCCTTCAGGTATGGCATGGAAAGAGGGGCGTTTGCATTTCTTTCACCATAGTGAAAACTGCATTCATGGTCTGGAGAGGGCACTTTTTTACAGACGGATAAAAGGGCAGGGGCTCAAGCCCCCTTTGATGTCTTTGTGTGCACATGCCTGAACAATACCCTCTCTGCCGTGAACACCAAAACGCAGCCCCACGTGAGCGAGCCTCCAGTGTGACAAACGGCGTTGTCAGGAATGTGTACCTAAAAGGCTGGACCGGAGCAAACACGTTGGGCCCGGGACTAATGGTTTTGAGGCCTTTTGGAACGCCTGCCCTGCCCTGCTTGGTTATGACAAACAACCTCTTTCTTTTGGAGGGAGTGCACATCATCCAGCGTGTTGTAACAAACAGGAATTGAGTTTAATTCGATTGAGAGATTAGCTCTACAACCTTTCTAAAGCACGCGAGAAGGCCCAAGAGGTCAGAGACTCATGAGTTCTAGACCGGCATCATGCCCTGCCTGTGCTGGCTGTGGAATAAATACTTGAAAAGTTTGATCTTGAATCATGTGGGCAATTCAGCTATATGGAGCCATCCAGTGACTGGATGTAAGCAATCCACTCGTCCGAGACAGTTTGCCCTCCTGGCCCCAAAGTTGTGGAATAAACTCCCTGTCGCACTTAGAACAACGGACTCACTCGCTAGCTTTCGCCGTGGACTGAAGACTCACCTTTTCAGACTCCACCTAAACCCTACATGAAGCTAGTTAGCATTTGTTTTTAGGTTTTTTAGAACCGTTTTTTTCTTGACTGATTATATTGTTTTTCTAGATAGATATTCATTTGCATTTGTCATATTGCTGTTCAGATGTACTGACATATTATCTTGTTTATTATAGTGATTTATTACCTGCTTATTGTAAGTCGCTTTGGATTAAAAGCGTCTGCTAAATGCCTAAACTGTAAACTGTAAACTGTAAGCAGTTTATCTAGTCAATATGTTGAAAATATTGACTTTTACTACAATACTAGGAAATGTGTTTACCAGATAAAAGATAAAAACTTATTGGCACAGATTGGAGCTCTAGCATATTAATTGCCCACTCTAAATGTTTCATTCAGACAGTTGAGCTTGGACATCGGGTAAAATGATTACCCCTTCAGGAAAAAAAGAAATACTTCAGTATTTTTTAAATGTGGCCATGTCTTGTAGTCTGCTACTATGATTGAGGTTGAATGCAACATTTTAATATTTAGTGACTGTGGCACGGCAGCATCTGCAGATCATGTGCCTTTTTGGGCTCTGAATCATATTTTGATAGTCATGGCAGATTCTTTGGTATATATTATGAAACCTCATAGTTGGCTGCACATCACATACTGAAAATGCCGGATATACAAGACCAGAACCCGTTGCGCTGCGATGCAGATTGTCGGTGCGCGGCACCGCTATGCAACGAAGTACAAATCAACCCTAAGCTTTAAACATGTACACCTTTCACAGTAGGGCATTCACGAATAGTGATTTTTAGTATTCGAATTATTCGACGTCAAAGTATTCGAATAGCTGAATATTCGACAGGACTGGCCACACTGTCAAATATTAAGTAAGCAAGAGGCGAACATTGTGAAAATAGCCGATCTACATGCTCACAACGCCTCGCAACGCCCCTAACCCTAACCCTAACCCTATTTTCACAATATCTATCTGCGGAACCGAGTCACATTAAATGTAATACCTACAATTCCAAGTGCTTGTCAGGGCGGTGGTCCCCAGTTCAAATGTGTTTATTTTGGGGGTCACAGCCTAAAAAGGTTTGAGAACCCCTGGTATAGAGCATTAACAAATTCATCCACCAGGGGCATTGACAACTCATTCTTATGACTTCCTATCTAGCCACGCTTTATAAACGATATATTTAACAATAAAGACAACAAAAAACATTTAAAAAAAATAAAAAAGCAAATATGCGACTTCGGTGAACAATGTCGAATAGTGACTTTGATATTCGAATATTCGAATATTTGATGAATGCCCTACTTCACACTATATCGTAGTTTCACTAAAGCACCTCCGTTCAATAAGGACTTTTGTCTCTGGATCTACACACCCTGGGGAGGGGGGAATGCCAGGAATGCTATGGCTAATTGATTAAGTGACCAGGGGTCACTAGGTCTTAATTGTGTTTCCACACTCGTCTCCTCAACCGTGCCACCTCATGTGGGTGTCCAGGGCCTAGGCTGTATACAGGGTTCAATATGAAAGCAGTGGTAATTTGACTTTTCTCTATGAGGGGGGGAGGGGGTTGGAATGCAGCCACGTTCTAATCATCTACATTCCACTTCACGCTGATTATATTTTGGAATAGATCACTTGTTGTGCAAACGTCTTGGTAATGCCTGAATAGCATTCATATCATACATTGCTGAAATACTCTCGCAGTGTTTTGCAACAACAGCAGTTTGTAACCTCCGTGTTGTAAAATGCATAAACGCTTATCGTTCAGTTTTTTATCAGTGATTTGTGCCATAACTTTAGCTAAATGACTTTTACGGGAAAACTCCCTCCTGGCCTCTGACATTTTTGTTTAGACTTACGCAAAAAATCTTGGAAAAGAAAGAACGGCCTGCCCTTTTCAAACCTTCAACTGGGCAGGAAAATGCGACTGGCTTTTGTGACAGAACCTCGGTATGAAGGGCTTGGACAGAGATGGCCTGTGGTTTAATCTCAAAGATGACGCATTGACGCATGCGCACTGCATGTGGAAGCGCACCCGCACACACCCACAAACACACTCTTTGTATTTGCTTGGGTGGTGTTCTTTCTATGATGATTGTTCTTGACTCCAACTGGGGTGATGGTGTTCCAAGCTTCCAGGGCGTGGAGACGGTTACATCAGCTTTAAGCCAATTTTGGTCCCCTCCGTTCCAGGCATTCAGCCTGGTCTGTGGAAGCAACATTTGTTTGTCAGGATGGAAGCACGTTGTTTTCCCCAAACATGTGACGTTCGTTTCCCTAAAATGTACTCAAGCTACTGAAGAGCTACTTTAAAATGGGGATTTCTTTAAATGGTTATTGTTTAATCCATTGTAAGAACGGGTACACATTATTGTGTATCATTATTTTATGCTTTAACTATTGAAAAATAGCAGATATACAAGCTCACTGTGCGGCACCGAGTGCCGCGCTGCGAGCTTGTAGATCTGCTATTTTTGAAAAATAGTGAAAATTTGAATTTTGACCCGATTCTATAAGTGTCTTTTGAATCCTTCTAAGATTTTTTGAAAAACCTATGTTTCTATGTCAGCAATCTGGCCAGCCATCGTCTTTTCACTTAACACAATTAGTGCCTCTTAATCTGAAGGTTGCTTGGTGCCTCGGTGCCACGCAGTTTCCTCCATAGGCCGCCGCTATTATTTTGAAGGGCTGGAAGGGGGTTGTTTTTGTTTTTTTGGATTATCACTTGACGGCAACGATTACGTCATCTAGTCACATGACAGTGTGGGACAAGAAGACTAAGATGGCTGCGCCCTGCCTTGTGCCTTGTTTACATTTAGATCTGCTGCAAAATGTCTCAAAATGGCTATTTTGTTTAAATGAAGTTTCTTTATGGGCCTCTCCATTGACTTAACATTGAGGAGCTTCACTTCGCGTGCACGCCCAACGTGCGTTGTAAACAAATCGCCGACATTACCGATGCGGACGGGACCGGAGCGACATTAAGTAAGTAATAATATCTTTACTGTATATACAGTAAGATTCACAGTCCTCACCGTCAACGGCGCCATGGTATTAACCCTTTCAATGACGGTGAGGACTGTCAACGGTGGCGAAAAAGTTAACTGGAGCTCAGTTAGTCTGTTCTTGTTGAGAGACTACTATGTCAGTGGTTCTCAAACCTTTTCATGTGAAGGACCTCCAAAATGATATGTATTTGGCCACGGACCCCCATCTCAAAATATCCAGTTCCAGGGACCACCCAGAAGCAAAATTTGAGTTACAAACGTTCGCTTAGAAAATACATATATTCAAAGATTTGCACACATTTTCACGACTTTTTCAAAAATAGCAGAGCTTGTATATCTGCTATTTTTCACTGGTTAAAGCATTCAATAATTCTAGGCCTAAATAGGTTAAACGTGCTAAGCCTGATGCATGCGTGACCGTGTGTTGTCTGGGTCGGATAAAGCGGCACGCGATAGATTTCAGATCTTTATACACAGGGCCTTTTGTTCATAGATAAAGACTCCAGATGTGGTTTTACCCCCGTAGCCCCTCTCTCTCTCAGTAGCCCACAAATCACCGCTCAGACCATCAGGCCATGTGGGCCGCTATAGCTCTCAGACCTCTGGTCACTCTTTACACCTACGTGCTTGCGTTGGCACGCTGACTCCAATGCTGTAAAGCAGGGATTCTCAAAGTGGTGGTCCGGGGACCCCCAGGGGCCATTGAGGTGGTCCCAATGGGTCCCCAGCAGAATGAGGGAACAGTTTACTTTAAACCACATGTATTCTGCCATTTGGAAATATCCCATCTCAAAGCTAATAACTAGGGATGGAAATCGGAATCGGCCAATATCAAAAATCGTCAGGTATGATATCAAACCGGCCGAATCGGTGACAATGTGTCAATGTCATTTCCAAAAAGAAGGGGAAAAAAACATGCGTCACCTGCTTTCCTCCTGCCTAGTCCAGACGGTCATATTAGACTGGATATTGTCTGTGATTTTGGATATTGTACTATTGTGATTGATTTGGCATTAGTGTTCTTCTAGCTTATTGGTACTCAAATTGAAGTATGTCTTGTAGGCCTACTTGGCCTGAAGAAAAGGCTATTGGAGCAACCCTATTTTCTAGTTCTTAGCTAAAGAAATCGGAAAAATTGGTTTTGGCAGGTCTGACCTTCATAAAACCGGTGGATCGGTATCGGCCAAGAATTTTGCAATCGGTCCATCTCTACTCATACGGCGTCGTAGCTATGGGGCTCCCTGGCACAAAATCTTAACGAGGGTCTGCATCCAAATACATATCGATTTGGGGGTCCTTGGACATATAAAATCAGAAGAACCACTGCTGTAAAAGCCTTAGTCACCAACATTAAGGGGTCCCCATCGTCTTCACGTGTTCTCTTCAGACTCCCCCCTCCCCCCGGGCCTGTTGTTACTTTCTACACTTTCTCTCACGACACGTGCACTCTCCCCCCTCCCTAACCACATCACCCACCTTCACCATGCACATTACACACGCACACACACACACACGCGCACACACACACACGCACACACACACACACACACACACACACACACACACACACACACACACACACACACACACACACACACACACATATCTGTAATCTATTATTGCAGTGTCAGTGTTCGTGGTACATGTGCTGTTTTGTGTGTTGCCGTGGGGGTCCCTGGGCAGGCTGGACTCCATCTGGGACCAGCTGTGGAGCAACTCCTATTAGCTCATAGTAGTGGAGGAATCCCAGATATGCGCGCACGCACGCACGCACGCACGCACGCACGCACGCACGCACGCACGCACAACCACACACACATGAGCACGCACGCACACACGCACGCAGGGATGCACGCACGCACGCACCCACGCACGCACGCATGCACGCACGCACACACACACACACACACACACACACACACGACACGTAGGATTTACCTGGCCATAGCCAAGGTTTGGAACACCGTCAAACTCTAATTTCAATCCAATCCAATCCAAAGCACGTTTTACAAACACAGGGTTGCCGCACAGTAAAGGTACATAAAACAATCAAAAAAGTAGTCCGTAATGGTAAACATTTTGATAAAAGTAAAATAATAAAAGAGAAAATATAATACAATAATACAATTAGAAAACACATAAAAGTCACATAAAAGTCCACAAAAGCAGCAGTAAAAAACAGCTCAGCAAGGAGATAAAATAATGCAAGATACAATAAAGTAAGATAAAACAAATTTAAGCTAAAGCTCCTTGAAGAAGTGGGAGCAGACGTTGTAACTTGATAGCTTTCATTCGTTGTCATGTTTGCTTGTCTGTAGCGAAATGAAGTCCCGTCTAATCCATGGCTAGGTGGTATTCAGTTGGTGGGAGGTCAGAGGATATACCCCAGGGATATGGTGGTTCCTGGCCTTCTCTCGGTGGGAGCGTCCAATAGATCAACATCTTGGCATGTTCAGGCTGATTTAAACCTCCTGGGGCAGACGTAAGATGAGTCTCTCTGTCAGTGCGTAGTTAGAAGGAAAGGGAAAGCGTGCATTGCCCCAGAGAAGGGCATGTCAGGCATCTCAAAACCATATCACATCTGTAAAGTCTCAAGTTGAAGACAGCGGGGCAGGGTCATCATTTGGGTCATCATGGGACAAACCTCAAATCTGAATTGTTTCTACTTGTTTCCTCTTTGTTTCTCCTTTTATTTAGACCATGGGTCTTCAACAGGGGTCCGGGACCCCTCAGAGTTACTACAGGGCGTCCTCCAAATGTTTGAGTGATAGAACATTTTTTTCTCCTTTTTTATGTTAACCATTTGAAGTATCCATATTCTGAGAATTTACGCCAAAAATAGCAGATCTACTATTGTAGATCTGCTATTTTCGGCAAATAGGTTTAGTGTAGAGGGGAAAAAGAATGTTTTTAAGTATTTTATGGTTCAAGTTGTTAAATACATATCTGAAAACACAAATAGACATGAATCCAAAATACACTGATGATTGTGCTGCCAAACAATGAAACTATATGGAATCTATGATAAGGTTGTGGGGGTCACTGCTTCATCTCTCTCAACTAATCTCTATCTCTAAGTAGAACTCCTACTATTGGAAAGGAGTCAGCTTAGGTGGTTCGGTCATCTAGTACGGATGCCCCCCGAGCACCTTCCTAGGAAGGTCCTCGATGCACGTCCCACTGGGAGGAGACCCCGTGGCAGACCAAAGACCAGATGGAAGGATTATATCTCCAAACTGGCTTGGGAACGCCTCGGTATACTCTCTGAGGGAGTGGAGGAAGTTGCTCGGGATAAGGAAATCTGGAAGTCTCAGTTGGAACTGTTACCCCCACGATTCCGGATAAGCGGTTTTAGATGGATGGATGTATAATGCAACCATTAATTTATAAACCACTTTCAACATGGCAACCTTATTTTGGGAATGTCACTATGGGCGGACATTTTCAATCATTTTCTCTTTTTTCCCCCCAAATAGTGTGAGAGTGAACTGGACTTTTGAGTAGGGGTGGGTGATATGGTGATAATTATCGTTGAGACGATACAATGTCTCCACGATATGCCTTCTCAGAGGTATTGTATATATCGTGATACAATTGAGGGAGCCTTGTGAAAAATCCTGTTTAATCGTTAATACAGAGATTCATTGCAGAATTCAATTTAAACCTGCATTTTGGTCTAAATCAGTAGTTCTCAAACTTTAAAATGTCAAGGTCTCCAGTCTCCACTTAACTCTGACAGTATACAAATGAAACCAAATGGACCTGTAAGGGTCCATTACATACTTGTAAAGTTCAAATTACACCTCCCAAAAGGAACCCAGAGAGTCTAGTTTTTGTCAAGTAACTTGAAAAATAACTAGGGCTGGGATGCGATTAACATTTTTTATCTAATTAATTACAGACTCTGTGATTAATTAATCGCAATTAATCGCATTTTAATCGCACATCGATATTTGACCTGAGAAGCATTTTTTTCAAGTAAAACACATTTTGTTGTACGAGTGAATCAACAAGTGAGTTTTTTTAAATATAAATTTCGCATCCACTGGGCCAAGCAAAGCGCTCTGATCGGCTACTTCTCCGTTTGCGTTTGTTGTCTCTTCTTGGTTGGTGCATTGCTATGATCGGTATGCCTGAAACTGAAGGTTCTGTGGCGCAAAAACTAAGTGCGATTAAAATGCGTTAATTTTTTTAATCGCGTTAATTTTCTGTAATTAATTAATCGCAATTAATCAGTTAAAGTCCCAGCCTTAAAAATAACCATAAAAACCAATTGTGATAAAATCGTGTATCGTGATATAGCTTGAAAAAATATCGTAATATTGTATTTTTCTATATCGCCCAGCCCTACTTTTGAGTCTCGAGGTCTGAGAATATGTATTTTGTATTTAAAGCTATACTGTGTAAGTTGCTCAACTGGTGGTCTGTAGCAGTATAGCAAACCGCGGTCGCGTTTGCTTTTTTCGTCCGTTTTTCGCTCGCGGACCGGGCCGTCAGACCACCGCGTCCGCCTCGCCTCGCCGAGACGCTTTCAATGAGGTCTCCCGTGTCCTTCTACGAGCAGCGGTTGGAGAGTTACATGCTAGACTCCTCCAGTGTAAACACTGCAGTGTACTTCCTGAAGGCGTGTTTCCTAAACCCACCAGAGAGCCCGGCAGTGTATGTTCTGCGCTGTGATTGGCCGGCAGTGTATAACCCTCGCTGTGATTGGCCGGTAGTGTGATGACGCAATTTTTCCGCGAAAACCGGTCCCGGGCAGGGATCATAGAAAACATATAAAGAGAAGGCTTTAGAAGCTGAAAATAACGGAGTGGGGGTTCTAAAACTTTAGCGATTTAACAGCTAGGACCATTTTAAGATTTGTTTTATAAAAAAAGTTACATGGTACAACTTTAACTAAAAATGGAAAAGTCCTGTTCTGGTTCAACGGTGGTTAATCAGTCATTTCCCTCGCCGAGTCTCTGGGTGGTGGTGAATGATTGGCCCGCATGGCGTTTGTTTTGGTTCTGGGGTTGTTTTCCGAAAAACCCTCCAGAGCATGTATGTGCATGCTAATGTGTGACCCATCTCTGAAGATGCCCTTGTGTGTGTGTGTGTGTGTGTGTGTGTGTGTGTGTGTGTGTGTGTGTGTGTGTGTGTGTGTGTGTGTGTGTGTGTGTGTGTGTGTGTGTGTGTGTGTGTGTGTGTGTGTGTGTGTGTGTGTGTGTGTGTGTGACTGTGTGTGTGTGTGTGTGTGGCGCACACACACTCCACAGTGCCCCATTCATCTGTGGCCTGGCACTATGACTGGGGGTGTCCTGTTGAGAAGGACAGAGACTGAGAGAGAGACTGTTCGGCCCTACATCAATGCCAGCTGTCTGCCTGGCACAGATTAGATCAACACTGATGAATATTCCGCGGCGAGCCATCGCTGCTGAAATGCCCTACATTTTCTGCCCAGGCAGGAGATGTTAGTCAGTCAGTGGTCTCTTAACGTGCATCATATGGGGTGGTCCTATCTTATATTCTGTTTTTAGATCCCCTCTTCTTTGTTTCTCCTTTTATTTGGACCATGGGTCTTCAACAGGGGGTCCTCGGAGTTACTACAGGGCGTCCTCCAAATCTTTGAGTGATAGAAAGTTTTTTTTTTTTTTTTTATATTAACCATTTGAAACCTAGTGTCCATATTCTGAGATTTTGGCCTGAAAACGTTGAAGACCCCTGATTTAGACGGTAGAGTGTAGACATGCAGATATCTGTGTGGACTTGTGATCTGTGTGCACTAAATGGCTGTTCTTTTGAAAGACATCTCTGTCCGTGGCATTCCAAACGTAACGTCATTAATTCGGCTCCGGATGACACCATATCAAATTTTCCAGGAAGGGAAATGTTGTTCTATTTGCTTCGAATCCCCATTGATGTCATTGGCACAATTTGGCAGGCACCTTTCCTTACTGTCTACAACAGGGGTCTTCAACGTTTTCAGGCCATGGACCCCTTAGTTGAGAGAGAGATGAAGCAGGGACCCCTACAACCTGTTCATAGATTCCATATAGTTTCATCGTTTGACAGCACAATCATCAGTGTATTTTGGATTCATGTCAATTTGTGTTTTCAGATATTTTACCACTTGAACCATCAATACTTCATAAACTTGACCTTTCACTCTGTGCTTAGTCTGCTCTTTTTCCCGTCTACACCAAACCCCTTTGCCTAAAATAGCCGATCTGCTATTTTTGGCTAAAGTTCTCAGGAAAAAAAAAGTTTCTATCACACAAAGATTTGGAGGACTCCCTGTAGTAACTCTGAGGACCCCCTGTTGAAGACCCCTGGTCTACAACCCACCTCTTGGACACAGAGCAGAGTAGATGGAAACGGCGCCTTCTCATAATGAACATTAGGGAGAACCAATTATACGAAGAGAAGTCCGAAAATGGCTTAAAGTGCACATTTAACTAAAGACTGTTTGTTCAGCATTATCTTCCAGAAGCATTCTGTTGAGTAATGTCGTTGTTATTTGGAGCTTGTCTTCCTCTCAATCCCGAACGCATGCCGTCCACACAAAGAGCGGAACCGTGGTTGAACGTGAACTACATCTAGCAGGAAGAGTGTGTTTGGTTTATACAGTTTGGAGAATGTCAGGAGGTAAAGGGCATCCCTGTTTCAGGCCTGGATGTACCGTACACCGAGCCCAGGAAAGGAGCCATGCATTGTATACTGAGGCTGAGACCTTTTATTGAGCGCTATTCTTAGGAGGGTCGGACCACATTTTTTGTTTATATCACTCGTGCCTTTTCACCTGTGCATGTAGTTAGACGTCCTTGTGACAACGGATCTCTTGAATCTCGATGAAAGGAAAAGTACTGTACAAGTTTAGTATTTGAGTGGTCACAGCTTGTCCGTATGTATTTGTGTGTGTGTGTGTGTGTGTGTGTGTGTGTGTGTGTGTGTGTGTGTGTGTGTGTCTGTCTCTGTCTGTCTGTCTGTCTGTCTGTCTGTCTGTCTGTCTGTCTGTCTGTCTGTCTGTCTGTCTGTCTGTCTGTCTGTAATGCCTGACACTGTAGTTCTATGGGTTTGTCGCTCTGACATCATGCTCTGATGTCACTGTGATGTCAGGGGAACCACTCTTAACAGAATGGGTTTGCCGCTCTGGCTTCACTGTGATGTCACACTAACAGAATCCCTTTTATGCTCATATATGGAGTTCCCCGATGTCATCAATATTAAGCCCATATCTAACAGGACTTCATATGGGAATGCCCATATATGGAGGCCATATCATCCACATACCACACTAACGGCTGGTTCTACAGACAGGGATCTCCATGTATGGGCTTAAAAGGGTATGATGTCAGATGTCATAGACATCATAGGACTTTCACATAACAAATAACTTAGTAAGCATGTTTGGGCTCTCATAGCATATCCCCATATACAGTACATGGATCTCCATATATGCGTACCAGGGGTATCCATACATGGGTAACTGGTCCGATATACATCACTGGCCAGACGGCCAAGAATTGGCACGACCTCGCCCTTTGTCGGATTTCGCCCTGAGGCGTCTTACTAGTTTATGTATTGTTTTTATTGTGTATTATGGAGGACCCCCAACCTAAGTTTTTCACAGTCCATGTACTCGTACGTCCTCGTGACAATACATCTCTTGACTCTTGAAAAACCAAACCTTTAGAATGACTTACAGAGGCATCATGCACATGCACACCCATGCATTCTACCTTGGACAGCAGTAGTAATCTCCCTAATACCACTCAACCTGAGGAAGTGGTGTGTGAGTGATTAGATTTACCCGCGCCGCCATACTGTGATGCCCGACTTGCCCAAACTGCATGCCTGCCAGTACGGTTGGCGCCTCTCATATGCTTCTAATTACTTACATATGTGATTCTGTGGTTTTATGAAGCTGTGGCCTAGGGTGTTGAGACAGTACAGTACGCTTGTTAGACTGTATGGCCTATTTGATCCAGCTCCTGCTTCTGGCCTTGAGCGCTAGCTTGGATGAGCTGCGGGAATAAATTGTTGCTCGGCTGTAACTGGATATCGTGGGTGGAAACCTCGTCCAAAACTGTTAACTTTTCAGGATTGAAATTCAGAAATGGCAGATAGACGAGCTGAAAACGCGTCGCCTCGAGCTTGCAGATCTGCCACTTTTTTATACTTTTGTGTGACATCACGCTGTAGCGTGATCAAGTAGGCCGTTAATTTACAAAAATCATAAACAAATTAGAATATGGAGATAGGTTTCTATCCGTCGGCAACGTATGTCAACGTATGTCAAACATGTGAAATGAAATGCAAGCATGTTATCTGCTATCTGTGAGGAAGGCTTCGTAAACTGCGACCGAAATGGCACAGCTTTTCCGTGTCCGTGTAGAGGTGTGTACACATTTTTACAGTCTATGGGTTGGTTCCCTTGACACATCACTGTGACATCTGTGATATCACCTATGTAAAAGTCCATATATGGGTATTCCCCAGAATCCCTTTTATGCCCATATACGAAGACCCCTGATATATCACTGGCCAGATGGCCAAGACATGGCCCATATCTGTGCGGCTGGTTCAGATAGGGATCTCCATGTATGGGCATAACATATAGAGCATCGCAGCGGAAGTGGATGCCTGGGGTCACTTTCACTTTCACCATTCATTTTCGCCATAGACTTTTACAAAAACATTTATAACAATTATGTTAAGCCTCGAACCAAGCCATCCAGGATGGAGGTGAATCATGATCATATAACCTTTTCTTCTATGAAAAGAACATTTTGAAAATCGCTAAACAAAGGGTAGTTATTAAATGTAGTATATCAAATAATGTAATATTAAAATATGTTTTCACATAGGATCAAAGGTTATATGGTCATGATTCACCTCCATCCTGGATGGCTTGGTTCGAGGCTTAACATAATTGTTATAAATATTTTTGTAAAAGTCTATGGCGAAAATGAATGGTGAAAGTGAAAGTGACCCCAGGCATCGACTTCCGCTGCGATGCTCTATATTGTATGTTGTGATGTTATGGGAACCACTCTAACAGAATCCCTTTTTATGCCCATATATGGAGATCCCTGATGTCATCAATATTAAGCCATATCTAACAGGGAATGCCCATATATGGAGGAAGACAGCCCATATCTGTGCGGCTGGTTCAGACGGGGATCTTTATGTATGGGCATAAAAGGGATGTACCATATACAGTACATGGGTCTCCATATATGGGTAACTGGTCCGATATACATCACTGGCCAGATGGCCAAGAATTGGCGCACCCTGAAGCGTATTACTAGTATGTAATGTGTGTGTGTGTGTGTGTGTGTGTGTGTGTGTGTGTGTGTGTGTGTGTGTATGTATATGCCTCTGTGTTATGGTGGCTGACCATAATTCTGGGGTATGACTGTATGTACGTTCCTCTGGCTAACCATTGCTCCTCTGGTCTCCTTGCCAGGATGGTTCTCTGGGGAACATAGATGACCTTGCCCAGGAGTACTCCGAGTACTACAACACCTGCTTCAGTGACGTCAGCGACCGCATGGAGGAGCTACGCAAACGCCGCGTCTCGCAGGAGCTCGACATGGTACTTTTACTCACACGCACGCACACGCACGCACGCACGCACGCACGCACGCGCGCACACACACACACACACACACACACACACACACACACACACACACACACACGCGCACATACACACATAGGGCTGTCACAATTATGACATTTTACATGACAATTAATTGTCACTCAAATAATTGCGATTAACGATTTCATTGTGTATTTGTTGTTGACAATTACATTTCTGTTTGGCTTTTAAGATTTGAAGTTGCACATGGCAATCATGACACATAACCTAAATATACAAAGAAATTACTGACATATTTGACAATTTTATTCTTAAAAAAAGGAAATTGATAGTGGAAATAGCCGATCTACAAGCTCACAACGCGGGCAAGGGGATCAACGTCACGTGATTCCCTTGTTTGGCCCAGAAAAAACAGGGATGTGTGTCTCGAAGGCCGTATTATTGTCAGAATCTCGGAAGGTTTAGAATATCTGGCCGTAGCGTTTTCACTTTTCACTACATCGGTGGTTGTTGCAATTACCTGCTACTACAACACTTCACCATCTGTTGCGCTGTGACGAAATAAAACCCATAAAATGTAACAAAGTGCACGTTCCGTAATGCAATTCTAACGGAACAACAACGTGAAGTGAACAAGAGTGTGATTTAGGCTACTTTTCGATTCCCTGGACCTGAATGGGGTGTCGTGTTCTGGGTGTTGATGGGCAGGCACGTGCACACATAGACATCAAAGGGGGCTTGAGCCCCTGCCCTTTTATCCGTCTGTAAAACGTGCCCTCTCCAGACCATGAATGCAGTTTTTACTATGGTGAAAGAAATGCAAATGCCCCCTCTTTCCATGCCATACCTGAAGGCAGCATTCAAGAGAATTGCCTTGTCCAAACTCTCCTGAACTTGAATGCAGCATCTTATGTTGAAAAAATTGCCCTCTCTGTGTAGAAATCCATGCCGTTACGCCACATCTCCAGTATTGACTTGATTATGCTTAGTTCAATGTGGTAGCAATCACCGAAAATAGCCGACCTCCAAATTCGTTGTGAGCTTGGAGGTCTGCTATTTTCTGTATTTTCACCAAAAGGCCCTTTTAGAAATGTCAGCCCCTGCCCTCTCTAACATTCTCTGCACATCCCTGTCGATGGGTGTCCATTCACCAGGATATAGGGTAGTGGGGCACCCAGGGTAGTGGGGCACCCCTTTGGTTGCCAAGCTGCAAGTAAAGGTATGAAAGAATGCCGCTGGTGCTGCCAGAGAGGGCCATTCTGCCCGTGTACATGCACGTGCGCGCACACACGCATGCACACGCACACACACACGCACGCACACACGAGCATCAGGATGGAGAGATTTGAATGCATAACTATAAATCACGCAAGACTTTGTTAACTGTGAAACGTCCTTTCGTGTTCATAACATATAAAACAGTTGTGTATTTTAATTCTACCAATGAGGCACGGCTTTGGCAAGAGCAGAATCTTTGATTCTCCTCCGGCGAGTAGCAGACAATGTCACAATGGACCACTGTGTAGCCAGAGTAGATCCAGGGTGCTCTCATACATACTAAGGTGTTACTGCTGTGGTGGCTCCAGGGACGTGCTGGCCATTGGGAAAAGCGGGACAACTCCCGAACAGCCGGTTCATTCCCGGCCGGTCCAGGCCGGCCATTAGGAAGAAATTAAAAATAAAATGTTGGCCTTCGTTCCATTTTGGGGGCTGGGTGGCCAACAAAGTACATCGTCACTGTCGGGCAGAAACTCCAAGTTTCGAATTTGTAGATTTTTTCCAGCTTCATCATACAAGGCCGTCGCACAAAAGTAGTGAAAACAGCAGATCTACAAGCACACAACGCCACGCGGTGCAAGGCGTTGTGTGCTTGTAGATTGGCTGTTTTCACTAGTGGCTGTTTTCACTAGATCATTTTTAAAATGATAAATACAAAACAAACGGTTTTGGACATACAAGGTTTTCACCCGACAACAACGAAATATATAATAATAATACTAAGCTGTCAGGAAGATGCATTCAGAGCTGCCCCCTCAAAATACTAATATAATGATTGGAGCTTTCTGCCGAGCAGATACCAGTGACGTATTTCCTCTCGTTTAATTTATCCTCGACCAAAAATATCCGTGTTCATCTTTGACTGTCATTACGTCACTGCCGAGAGGTAGCAGTTAATATAGATAGTCATTAAAGGAGCTCATCTGTCCGGACTGCTCGCATGACAACCATCTGGTTTTCATAATTTCATCGGCTCGACTGGTAGGGCTTAAATGCGATCGTATCGGTGATTTATGCCGCCTAATGATTGACGACAGAGATCCTGTTCTCACAGCTCTCCAGCAAAGAGTTTAGCCTAAAGCCTTAAAGTTATGATAATGGATCAAATACAGTGATGTATGTACTGTATCTCTGCATCTGTTCCTATGGGTCCTGCTCTCATATATTTTGGGTGTTCAGTCATTTTTTTTCTTCTTTTTTTCCCCTGCCATTGCTTGTCATTACTTGCGTTCGGTTGCGTATCTGTCGCGTAGGCCTATCTGTTTGTCTTTACGCCCGTAGCCAATTCACCCTTTGTCAAGTCCCGCCCGTTGTCCCGCCCCTCTTCACACCCATTGGTTGCTGTGTCTTTTTGGGACACTCTGTGGGACACTCCATCCACTACCGGTTGAGTTCAGTTACTTCAGTTGTTCAGTTGTTATTCTGTGTGTTCAATTCTAATTTCAAACTTTGTTTCAGTCAAATGGAGCTGCTCAGTGGCAGTATAGTGACTAAGCATGTTTTTAAATGTTTTTATTTCTCCAAAAATTATGTTTGAGCAAATTCAACATAAAAAAAGCGGAACCAGGGCGGGACAAGGCAGATAGAGCCTGCTGGTTGGTCAGTCAGGGACCAACCAGAAGGCTAAAAAAGGGATGAATTAGGGACCAGCATTCCTGGTGATGGACGGTCACCATCAACAGCCAATGAGGGACCCAGCAGTCACAATCAACAAGTGCGACCTGATACAAATAACAAGACGCTCTCTGCTGGCGCACAAGCAGGCCATACATGGGCGCGAGTGCACGAGTTGGCATTTGGACAGAGTTGCGGTCTAGTTTTATCGGCGCTCGTTGCAGATGAATAGCGTGGCTTCACCTCTCGGCGCGTTACGGGGGTCGAGAAAGGTTTCATCCTGAGGAGATAAAAGTGGGAGGGGGAAAGGAAGCAATCAGGGCTGAATTTACGACCTCGGAGAGAGGAGAGAGAGGAGAGGATGAGAGAGAGAGGAGCTGACTGGGCACGGAGCCTGGAGGGCAGGGACGCGCAGAGAATGTTAGAGAGGCAGGGGCTGACATTTTATTTTTATTTTTTTAAAGATTTGTTTTGGGGCTTTTATGCCTTTTTTGGATAGGACAGTAGACTCACAGGAAATGGGGGAGAGATGGGGAGAGACATGCTGCAAAGGTCGTCCGGATCGGGAATCGAACCGGCGACGCCGTCAGGCAGCAATGCCTACAGTATGTGGTATGCGCCTAGACCAGTAGGCCAGCGGGCGCCCCACAGGGGGGGGGGCTGACATTTCTAAAAAAGGGCCTTGTGGTGAAAATATCGAAAATAGCAGACCTCCAAGCTCACAACGCATCGCGCTGCGACACGTTGTGAGCTTGGAGGTCGGCTATTTTCCGTACTTCATAACACACTAGACTAAGCATAAAAAAGGCAATACTGGGGATGTGGTGTGGATTTCTGGACAGAGAGGACAATTCTTTCAACATAAGATGCTGCATTCAAGTTCAGGAGAGTTTTGACAAGGCCATTCTCTTGAATGCTGCTTTCAGGTATGGCATGGAAAGAGGACATTTGTATTTCTTTCACCATAGTAAAAAAAACATTCATGGTCTGGAACAGGGGTGTTGTTGCCTGGATTATTCACGAAGCTTTCCCGGAAGAGAAAGATCCCATGATTGGCCGCTAGTCGCGCTGTTTTCCCCCCGCGAGGTACCAAAAAGGTTTGTTCTCCACTGGACCCCATTCATTTTCCTCTTCGATTTTCTAACCTTAATAAACATCGTCATAAATACTTTATGGTTCCTGTCGCTAGTGAAAAACTGCCTTTCAATTACCATGATATGCGTTTTGTGCAAATATGGTCCCAGTTATGTTCAAATTGATGATAAAGTTGCGGGGGGCGTGGCCGACTAAACTGATACCAGCCGGCTGTGTTCTTCTTCGTGTGCTGTATTTCGGGAGGCTCCGACCACATTCTCCCATGTATCCCTGCGGTTGCACGTGACCGTTAGCAGCCAATAAATAGTATTCCTTATGATTCCTGGGGTACCATTCAAACAATGATGGCGACACCCATACAAGGGACAAAAAAAGCGTAATTTTCACCGCATAGAAACCAATGGCTTCGCATCGTCCATATATTTTTTTTTACAGTCTATGGTCTGGAGAGGGCACTTTCTTACAGAAGGATAAAAGGGCGGCAGGGGCTCGAGCCCCCTTCGATGTCTATGTGTGCACGTGCCTGTGGGAGGATGAGGATGTAGGCAGAGGACGACGAAGGGCGGAGGAAGAGACGGAGAGGAGGGGTGTGAGAGCCTGCAGCTGTTGCTGCCCCCCCCCCCCCCCCCCCCTCCCCTACAAAGCTTGGCAACGTAAGATAGGAGAGAGAGAGAAGTGTAGGAGCGAAGCAGAGCATGCAGAAATATCTGGGGTCACACAACGGTTTATTCACCGCCCCGACAGGAAGAGAGAAGGAGGAACCCACAACATAAATCAGCTGCTGCCGCATTGATTTTTTTCAGGTGCCACGGCTCAGCCCTTTTCCAAAATTAGTTTTTTTGGTTTGGGGATAAAAACTGAAATGTATCTTTTTCACTGCTGTGCTGCTTTGACGACGGGGTAAAAGTAGGTTATAGGGCCACATTCTATTGCCTCGGCCAACAGTGTTGCGATATCGTTTAACTAAACTAAAGGGTGCTCACGGACGACTAGCTAGGGATGGGACGATGTGAAAATTACACATCGCGATTATTGTGACAAAAGATATCGTGATTTACGATGTTATTGCGATAATCAAAATCCATTATCCTGGGGCGGAACATTTGCCAAAAAATAGCAGATCTACAAGCTCACAATGCGACACGTTGTGAGCTTGTAGATCGGCTATTTTTTGGCAAAGACATTTGATAGAGAGTGGAAAATCAAGTACGTATATTATAAGTACCTTTTACCAATTATAGAGGGTTTAAGTGGTACCAGATAAGCAGCTCAGCAAATAAAAGGTGAATTGATCCCAGTGCATGACGGAGGACGATATCACGATACATTAAATCTCCACGATAAACGATAATATCGCTTTATCGTCCCATCCCTACAACTGGCCTGCCAGCTTCCATTGCTCTTGTTTTCCCCACTGGGCCGGTGGTGTCATGTGTCTTAGACTGGATACCTTCATACAGACATGTCTTAAAAAGTCTGTGGCGCAAAATATCTCAATATCTGGTGGAAAACTGGAACGGCCGAGTGTGAGAGTTGGGGTAGAGAGAGAGTCCGGACCCAGAGACGGAGAACGACCGGCAAAGACGGAGATTCGGAGAAAGAGAAAGGCAGGGAAGCAACTACTGTGTGTCTCACGGTGAAGTGTGTCCAGAAGCCAGTGGGCTGCCAGCCAGTCTCATCCAGCCATCTCCCAGAGGACCAATAGCATGTTGGGTAGAGAAGGTCAAAATGCCAAGCGTCCAGACGTATGGTGTGGCATTTAGCCGGGCGTCTCTCTGGGGGGACAGAGGGACGTGGCCTTCAGGGAGAGGACCCGTCATTGGTAAAGGACACGGTATATCGTCGTTGTCGGGTGGAAACCTTGTATGTCCAAAACCGTTTGTTTTGTATTTATCATCTTAAAAATTATTTAAACTAATGAAAACAGCAGATCTACAAGCACACAACGCCTCGCACCGCGAGGCGTTGTGTGCTTGTAGATCAGCTGTTTTCACTACTTTTGTGCGACGGCTTTGTATGATGAAGCAGGGCTTTACTTTGCGAAAAACGTACACATTTGAAACTTGGAGATACAAGGTTTCTGCCCGACAGTGACGATACAGTGCTCCTGCTATCAGGTCATCTCGTGACTTTCCGGTTATTATCGCTCCTCGTCTCTCCGTTCTCCTTTCATTTTCTATAGCCTAGTTCTATTTCCAACGTTCACGTCTTTGGCAATCCGCTTGCACTTTCTCTCCCCCGTTCCTTTGGCAGACCAACTCCTAGTTACTGGGTCGCCCAGGGATCAAATCTGGCCAGGAGGCAGATCGCCCAGTGGGTCAAAGTTCACATAAACTGTGACCCTCCCCTGACCAGAAGGGTAGACGTTGTGTGCTTGTAGATCGGCTATTTTCACTAGTTTTGTGCGACAGCCTTGTATGATGAAACAGGGCCTTTACTTTATGAAAAAAAAAAAAAAATTGAAACTTGGAGATACGAGACTCAAAATCATCTAAGCATATTTAGCTTGCTGCTTAGCAGAAATTATATTTTTACTCTGAGGTGTAGTTCCAGACTTGATATAGCATTCAGAGTAGGGGTGGGCGATATGGAAAAATACAATATCACAATATTTTCCCAAGCTGTATCACGATACACGATTTTATCACGATTCATTTTCACATTGTTTTTTTATGGTTATTGTTCACGTTACTTGACAAAAACTAGATCCTCTGGGTTCCTTTTGGGAGGTCTAAATTGAACTTCACAAGTATGTAACTCTGACAGTATAAAATGAAACCAAATGGACCCATACGGGTCCATTTGGTTTCATTTGTATACTGTCAGAGTTAAGTTTGAGAACTACTGATTTAGACCAAAATGCAGGTTTAAATTGAATTCTGCAATGAATCTCTGTATTAACGATTAAACAGGATTTTTTACAAGGCTCCCTCAATTGTATCACGATATATGATACCTCTGAAAAGGCATATCGTGGAGACATTGTATCGTCTCAATGATAATTATCACCATATCGCCCACCCCTAATTCAGAGATTGTGGAATAGTTGTCTGGATACGTGAGACTAAGCTGCACATGACAGTGGAGCGCAAGGCAGCATGGACGTCACGCTGAGAGAGAGGCTGAAGGTCACCCTGTGAGCTCCAACTGTCACTGAGGCTCAGAGGGACCTTTTTGACAGATAGGCTGACCACGGGCCATAGTTTGCTGTTGAAGTGACCACACACCAAGGGGGTTTGACCACTGAACCAATCCTACAATATCCATACTGTGGACAGAAGTCTAAAGAGAAATGGGCCGGGGGAACTGTTTCACTTTCAGTTCTCTAAAACGTTCTATTGATCTGACTCCAAGGTTACAGTTTAAATCAGGGGTCTTCAATGTTTTCAGCCCAAGGACCCCTTAAGTTGAGAGAGAGATGAAGCAGGGACCCCCACAACCTGTTCATAGATTCCATATAGTTTCATCAGTGTATTTTGGATTCATGTCAATTTGTGTTTTCAGATATTTAACCACTTGAACCGTCAATACTTGATAAACTTGACCTTTTACTCTGTACTTAGTCTGCTCTTTTCTCCCTCTACACTAAAGCTCTTTGCCGAAAATAGCCGATCTAAGTTCTCAGAATATGGACATTATAGGGTTCAAGTTCAAAAAAGGAGAAAAAAAAACTTTCTTTCACTCAAAGATTTGGAGGACCCCCTGTAGTAACTCTGAGGACCCCCTAGTGGTCCTGGACCCCCTGTTGAAGTGCTTTTTTTTGTTGTTAGGGTGCTGTGTTTGTTTCTTTGTTTCTTTAGTTTGTTCTTTTTTGTTGATGTTGGTCTCAGTCTTCCTTATTTAGAAGAATCCTTGATCAACATCGAAACGTCATGGTACGAAACATCGCCCTAGTTTGTTATCAGCCTAACACCACTTCCCGTCCCTGGCCCGGGTTAGCCAAGTGAGGGTGATCTGTGTTTTGTTTAGACGTGGGGCGCTCTTAACGCAGCTCCATTAAGAGTCGCTGATGGAGGCTCTCTGGACGATGGCTATCGCTGAACCCATTTCCTGTCCGGCCGGCCGTGAGCGTCTTCATGTTGGTTCTGCGGGCAGCAAGGATACAAAGGGTTAAAAAAAACATCCCCCTGGGGAACGAGACCCATGGATTAACTGTGTCACGCACTGTCTCTGTTCTAGAGAACCACATTTGGCTGTTTCTTGTTGTAGGTGTAGCCTATAGAGCAGTGAAGTCATGAAGTGACTCGCTCATCCCCCGGTTCATGGAAGTAATTTCTCTATGCAGAATAACATTGAGTCACCTTAAAATCATCTCATATAAGCATTGTGGTCCAATATAAACACACGGTCTTTGCGATATTGTCGGGGAGGTGGCTCTGTATGGTTTATGATAATCAGTCACTCATATTTGATAAAGCCTGTTTCTAGCGAAAATGTAACTAATTGGGGGACGGTAACATTAGTGTTTTCTCACCATCAGTTGAATCTTCACATCCATATGAGTCAAACCGCTGAGATCATTTGTTTATGTTTGGAACACAGTTCTTATATGACGTGATATGAAAAAAGTTATGGGAATTCAGAATGGGGGGGAAAAAACGTGAACCAGGTAGGATGGGTAAATTATATCAGACTTCACTGCTCTATTTGGCTACACAGTTAAGCCTCCATTTTGGAAGTACTATTGTAGCTGGAGTGATAATTCAGCAACAAATCTTTTTATTTTATTAATTGACAGACCATGAAGTAGTCTGGCTTGGAGGCAGGCAAGAAACCTTTGAATTAAAGCCCTTTGCACACAGGCGCGTGTAACCGCACGGATAAAACGGACAATATAATCTTTTGAAAAGAAAACAATGATTCTCTATGACCTCATGCACACCGGCTTCCGAATTAGCCGTGCGACGAGTGGCTGCCGCCGTGCGTTTTTTTCTCGATTGAACCCAGTTCGATTTGTGCGTCTTGTCGCATGCGGTAAAAAACTCATCACTCCTTTTATGACTCCTTTTTGGATCCGCAGCGCCGATTCCGCACAGCATTGCACACCAAATCCAATGCGTTTTATTCATGCCGCAAACAAAAAAAACGCAACTGTCCTGTGTGCAAAGGGCTTTAGTTTGGCATTTAGTAGGAATTTTTGTAATCGGCTAATAATGACTCAAAATGTGCTATTGTATCAGAGATCTAAATTGTTCCTGATATATTGCGCATATATGATGACACATTAATGATATGCCAATCACGTTGATGTGTTTGTTGAAAAACGCCTTGTGTTCAACCTACCAGGAGACAATTCTGGTTTAGAATTATGTTAAAGTGAGAGACGCATAACTCTTCAGCGTCATCATACGAGGAGACAAAAAGGAGTGACAGATCAAGACACAAATCAAACATGTAAAACCTAACTAAATAAGCCACATGATGATTTCAACATCAAAACCAAATAAAACTTTCATAAGTTGTAAAATATGTTGGGCCACTTCATGGACGGATAAATGGTATTCTTGTTGTTTTTCATTCAGGTCCTTTGCCTCTTAGAAATGTCATGCTTTAAGTGGCAATGAGGTTTTGAATGATGGTCCACTTGTAGTTCTTGACTCTTGTCAGTCATCCTGAGATCCCTTTTGTGTCCCTTATCCCTCAAATCCTTAAGCAAATCACACTTGGAGCTACAACTACTTCTCTGTTTCCAATGCAGTATCTGTAAAAAACCTTCTTTCTGCCTACGCACAAAGCAACAGACCATTTCTTTTAACTTTCTTTTAACTCTGTGGCGTTCATGTGTTGGACATTTAGAGGAAAGCTTGCCAAACATGGCTATCAAGCCTCCAGGAGTGATCTCAGAGGCACGCAGAGACTTAATGGTTGGTAGAATGAACAGCCATGGAGAGAAGACCCTCCAAGCAGATATTTGCATCACCTGCAAAGAACAGGGATACATAGGGGAGGAACAGGACATACGTTTGCTATGGATCATTTGGTCATTTGTGTCTGCAGGGTAGAAAGCATGGCAGCATGCACATTGTTCCATGCTCCATGTCTGATGAAACACTTGTTATACACCAGGGCTTGACTTTAACTTTTTGAGGCACTTGTCCTTTGGACAAGTACATTTCCCATTCACTTATCCAGGCACAAAAGTTACTTGTCCGGATAAGTGAAAGTTTTACATTTTCTCATTTCTGTTCAGTTTTTTATTTGACAAATAAATAAGACCCCCACCACTCCATAGTATTGGCAGTCCATCGCCTGAGCGTCACAGAAAAAGTGAAACCAACAGCCACTTGTCCAACGGACAAGTACATCTTTAATGAACTTGTCCATAATTGTCCCGGACAACAGGACAAGCCTTAATGTCATGCCCTGTGGGTTCATTCAACTGGGAAAGAGTTAATTTAACGCTCCAGATTTAACGCTCCAGATTTGTGTACCCAACAGAAAGATGAAACCAGCTTCCAACCAAAGTCCTACAAGTAGTGGCAGCTCTCTGTGCTTTGATGAAGCTGAACACACTTCTGTCTCTGTGAAATCACCCAGTAATGTTTTCTAGCTGAAGGGCCCGGCCTCTGCTCTGCGTGCCTCCAGTTCAGACATGCTCTCGTGTTGTTTTGCCCGTGAGGTGAGGAACAGGGTTTGTGTGATGATGGGATAATGCTCGCGTGCGGTCCGCCCGCAGAAAGTGGGTTAGTTCAACAGGTTTAGACCCTACAGCGCGCCGAAAGGCCGAAAACCCGGCCGCTCATCGAGGCTGTTTGTTTGTCCTCCTTTCTACCTTAAAGCGTTTAGGCCTGGGATTATTGAATGCTGTGCCGCGCTGCAAGCTTGTAGATCTGCTATTTTTTTAAAAGTCATGAAAATGTGTGCAAATAATCTTTGAATATATGTACTTTTAAAGCGAAAATTTGTAACTCAAATTTTTGCTTCTGGGTGGTCCCTGACTCCCTGGAACGAAATGTTTTGAAATGGGGGTCCGTGGCCAAATACATATCATTTTGGGGGTCCTTCACTTGAAAAGGTTTGAGAAAAAACTGACATGGTAGTCTCTCAAGAACAGACTAACTGAGCTCTCCAGTTGAAGTGAAAAGGACCTTTTCTTTGACGATGGCTAGCCAGATTGCTGACATAGAAACATAGCTTTTTCAAAAAACCTTAAAAGGATTCAAAAGACACTTATAGAATCGGGTCAAAATCGGGGTCAAAATTCGAATGTTCACGATTTTTCAAAATAGCAGATCTACAAGCTCGCAGCGCGGCACTCGGTGCCGCACTGTGAGCTTGTATATCTGCTATTTTTCAATAGTTAAAGCACAAAATAATGTGTTCCCAGTCTAACTGGGTTAAAGGGTTTTCCTCCCGAGCGGCCTAGTGAGTGCAGTGCATGGCCATTTGTTGCCATAAGATCTCCATCGTATGTGTGTTGGCGCGCTCCGTTGTTGGCCTAACCCTCGTGTAAGAGCCGCTTGTGTGTTTGCAGTTTCATTATGCGCTTTGTTACTCAGCACCGGGTGGGGGTTGTGACCCCCGCCATTTGTAATTTGTAATAACTTTGGTATTTGTCTTGAAATACCAAAACAATGACATTCCTCAAGGGATGTTGGTTTAGGAACGCCTTGCGCTGCATAGACGTAACACTGGCTTGAGCACGGAGAAACTCACTTTCATCTCTCTCTCTCTCTCGCACACAGGGTGTTTCACCAAATTCTGGGCGCTGGGTGCTTTAGCTGTTGAAAAATAGCAGATATACAAGCTCACAGCGCGGCACCAAGTGCCGCGCTGCGAGCTTGTAGATCTGCTATTTTCTTGAAAAATCGTGAAAATTTGTGCAAGTCTTTGATTATTTCAAATCCTTCTAAGGTTTTTTTTTAACTGTTTCTATGTCAGTGGTGCTCAAACCTTTTCATGTGAAAGACCCCCAAAATGATATGTATTTGGCCACGGACCCCATCTCAAAATATTTAGTTCCAGGATGGGACCCCCCAGAAGCAAACTTTGAGTTACAAATGTTTGCTTAAAAAATACATATATTTGCACACGTATTCACGACTTTTCAAAAATAGCAGATCTGATCTGCAAGCTCACAGCCACGCTGTGAGCTTGTATATCTGCTATTTTTCAATAGCTAAAGTATAAGATAATGAAGGTCCCTCCACCTTGGGCCCTAGTAACTTAGTCCCCCCCCCCCCCTTGTGATGCCCTTGTAGACGCACACTGGGCTTGTGCTGTGTGCACGAAGAAACTCATTTTCATCACTCTCTCTCGCTCGTGTACACACACGCACACACACACACACACACACACACACACACACACACACACACACACACACACACACACACACACACACACACACACACACACACACACAGTCATACAGCCCTGACTAACTGGCTGGAGCCCTTCTGGAAAGGAAAGGGATTGAGGTGTTACTGTGTTTGAGCAGGCTGAGAGTGTGTTTTCCTATAAATGGACTATAAAAGCCCACAGTGCAGTTCAGGGGTGGCATGGAAGACTGTGGTCGACCCTGCACCACCTCTGCTCTAAAACCTGGATTTCCTGCTTCTGTGTGCGTGCGTGCGTGCGTGCGTGCGTGTGTGTGGTTCTAAATGTCAGTTGGATCCAGGTAGGCATGAGACGATAAGTGATTTTATCGTGATAAAAAAAAACACTCGTGGAGAGATTTAAATTTATCGTGATATCGTCCTCCGTCATGCACTGGGATCAATTCACCTTTTATTTGCCGAACTTCATGTACCACTTAAACCATCTATTGATAAAACATACTTATAATATACAGTACGTACTTGATACTTGATACTTTTTTTCACTCTCTACCAAATCTCTTTGCCAAAAAATATCCGATCTACAAGCTCACAACGCGTTGCAAGCTTGATATATATTCTAGCTAGATCTGCAATTTTTTGTCAAATGTTCTTCCCCAGGATAATGGATGTTGGGGATACTTTGATTATCGCGATAATATCGTAATTCACAATCTTTCGGTCACAATAATCGTGACATGACATTTTCATATCGTCCCATCCCTACTCCCCCACCTCTACATCTGGCTTTCCGGCTAGTCACTACCCTACCCAACATCAGACACTGCCCACCCATACTTTAGTTTAACCAGGTGGGCAGTGCCACTAAGGGGGGGGGGGGGGTCACTAAGACCCTGAAAGAATCCCCTGTTTTCTGACGGTCTGAGGTTGGCAGGTATGGGTGAAACACTCCTGTGTTTCTACGTTGACTAAATATGCTCCTACTCATGCGGCTACAGCCTGGCAACACAATACGGCTGCGGTTGAGCTCACATATGGTGGTGGCCACTGCAGTTGTTTTCCTACAAAGTTCCTATTTTTCCACTCTCTGGCAGACAGTGAAACTTCACACCACTCCCTTTCATTAAGCCATGTAGGCCGGGCACGCATTATTGCGTATTATGTTATGCTTTAACTATTGAAAAATAGCAGATATACAAGCTCACATCGCGGCACTCGGTGCCGCGCTGCGAGCTTGTAGATCTGCTATTTTTGAAAAAATCGTGGAAAATTTGAGTGTCTTTTGAATCCTTCTAAGGTTTGTTGAAAAACCTATGTTTCTATGTCAGTTACAAACGTTCACTTTAAATAAAATACATATATTCAAAGATTACACATTTTCACGACTTAAAAAAAATGGCAGATCTACAAGCTCGCCGTGAGCTTGTATATCTGCTATTTTTCAATAGTTAAATCATCAAACAATTCTTGGCCTGAATGGATTAACACTTTTCATTTGGTCCTGAAAATATCACTGTAGCCTCAGTCTGGATTCACGCTGGAAAGCTCTGTGGCGTTCTTTCAGTTGCACAGAAGCTATGCAGAAGCTTTTGATGGTTTTGATGTGTGTGTGTGTGTGTGTGTGTGCGCGCGCGCGCAGAAATCGTTTCCTTTCTGACTACAGACATTGTGATTCCTCATTAGACGAACTCTCCCTCCCTGACCCGCTTCTATAAAGTCACGCATAAGCAATCAGGGAGCTCCACACACACACACACACACACACACACACACACACACACACACACACACACACAGCCAGCTAATTTGGCATGTGCGCGCACAGATAGCCCTGTAGACATCTACAAAGGGAAAGCGCGCGTTCGCTCATAAACACTCATTCATGTGTGTGTGTGTGTGTGTGTGTGTGTGTGGTGTGTGTGTGTGTGTGTGTGTGTGTGTGTGTGTGTGGTGGTTCAGGGTAAGTAGGCCAGTATCTCAGCTGATGCTGGTACAGTAGTTTTCAGTAAGTTCACGCAGAGGATAGCGTCCTCCCTCTGGGAGTGTGCAAAAGCCAAAACTAAGTTACACTTATGCATGGACACACACACGCACGCACGCACGCACGCACGCACGCACACAAACCTCACTGGTTTTGAAATTCTCTCGGAGAAGGTACGCATTATTGCGTATTATTTTATGCTTTAACTATTGAAAAACAGCAGATCTACAAGCTCGCAGCACGGCACCGAGTGCCGCGCTGCGAGCTTGTAGATCTGCTATTTTTGAAAAATCATGAAAACTAGAATTTTGACCCGATTCTATAAGTGTCTTTTGAATCCTTCTAAGGTTTTTTGAAGAAAAAAATAAAAACCCTACGTTTCTATGTCAGCAATCTGGCCAGCCATCGTCAAAGAAAAGGTCCTTTTCACTTAAATGGAGCTCGGTTAGTCTGTTCTTTGAGAGACTACTATGTCAGTGGTGCTTAAACCTTTTCATGTGAAGGACTCCCAAAATGATATGTTATTGGCCATGGACCCCCATCTCAAAATATTTAGTTCCAGGGACCCCCCAGAAGCACTGTGAGCTTGTATATCTGATATTTTTCACTGGTTAAAGCATTCAATAATTCTAGGCCTAAATGGGTTCAAATTCTCTCAGAAACCGTTTCGACCTCAAACTTCAAAACAGACCCTCTTTTCTTTATTCTCCCGTTATTGATGCGGCAGTCAAAGACAAACAAGACTTTTTTTTACCTTTTTAGGAAGCTTTTTTCAACGTGATTTTTTCCTCTCGACGTCCTGAGCTCGCAAACACAAATTCACCTCACAGATTGAGGCGCTGAAAGGGAAAAGGGGAAGTGGGTTTATTTGTTTTGTCTTTCTTCAATCGCCCCCCCCCCCTCTCTCTCTCTGAGATGGCAGGCGTAGACGGGGAGGAAGAGGAGCTGAGGAAGAGTAGGAGGAACACAACAAGAGACGCTTTGTGTGTCCTTGCACTTCTCTGGCCTCCTATCTGCAGGAGTGTGTGTGTGTGTGTGTGTGTGTGTGTGTGTGTGTGTGTGTGTGTGTGTGTGTGTGTGTGTGTGTGTGTGTGTGTGTGTGTGTGTGTGTGTGTGTGTGTGTGTGTGTGTGTGTGTGTGTGTGTGTGTGTGTGTGTGTGTGTGTGTGTGTGTGTGTGTGCTCGCGCGCTGATGATGGGACGATAATCGTTATTATTGTTTTCGTGATTAAAAAAAAATCCGCTTACGATATCGTATCGTGGAGATTATGGTGAAATTGTCCTCCGTCATGCACTGGTATACCCTGTGCAATTGGTGAAACACCCGTAAACATACTTGTTGATAGTCTGTTTTTCTCTTTGCCAAAAAATTGCAGATCCACAACCTCACAAGGAGTCGCAACCCGACGGGTTGTGAGGTTGTAGATCTGCTATTTGTTTTGGCAAACGTTCTGCCCCAGAATATGGATGCTGGGATTAAAGTGGTTGATAAAAGTGATTTTTTTCCCCCTTTTTTTACAGAGAACATTCAAACATACTTTTTTTTACAAACATAACAGAAAAACAACACCACAATTACAAAGATAACAATAATAACAATTTACATATTTCTTTTTGACATAGAGCACACATAACAACACCACCCAGGTTCCCATGCCACAAGGCCGGGTATTGCGGGTAAGTGGTTTGCAGAGGGAAATCGTCTACCCTACTCCCGGTTCCATCATCAAATGAGAAAGGTCGTTGCCCTTGACATAATGAATAAAATTCCCCATATTTTCCTCAAATAACTCTTGTTTGTTTTTGAGAGTGTACGTGATTCTTTCTAAAGGGAGGCACAAAGATAGTTCCCTAAACCACTGAGCGATGCTAGGTTTCCCTGACTTTTTCCATGAAAGGGCGATAACCCTTTTGGCTTGTAGGAACCCAAGGTCCAGAAATTTTATCTCGCAATTTTTGAGCGGTGGTCAGCAACGCTCCTATACGTGGCCGTGTGTGTGGGTCTGTCTGTCTGTCTGTCTGTTTGTCTGTTTGTCTGTCTGTCTGTCTGTCTGTCTCCGGGTATGTAGCCTGCAGTAACCTTTTCTGACCACACAGGGGCGCTGTTGTTTCAGGATAGGCCAGCATAGGCCAGGCACACTCACACACAAACACACACACACACACACACAGGGGGCACACACACACACACACACACACACACACACACACACACACACACACACACACACACACACACACACACACACACACACACACACACACACACACAGGGGGCACACACACAAACACACACACACACACACACACACACACACACACACACACACACACACACACACACACACACACACACACACCACCGCTCAGTTCACACGAGTGTGATTTTTATCTTATGGCCAATCGGGTAAAGGCTTAATAGGAAGAGTTTTGGGTCTAGCTCAATATTAATAAGTAGTATGCGTTGTAACTCCTTTCTAACCTCCTCCCAAAACTCCTTTATTTTGGGACATGTCCACAAACAATGGAACAGAGTGCCTTTATCATCGTTACATCTGGTACAAGTGTCTGGGATATTAGGATTAAATTTGTTTATTTATTCTGGCGTGATGTACACCCTCATCAGCCAATTATATTGCAGCAATGTTAAACGAGTTAAAAGTGACATTTTAAGAGTATTAGGCATATGTCAAAAATCACGATTATTTTGGTCACATCACTAGTATGTACGCAAACATGTGCTGCTTTGTGCATGTCTTGCTTGCACGTGAGAGTTTCTGTGCAGCGGTGGTGGTGGTGGTGGTGGTGTTGGTAACGTCACTGGCGGTCCTTGGCAGTCAGTGGGCCCGGTGCCCGTGGAGATATGCAGACACAGAGACGGTTCATATCACTGCCTGTCACAGCAGACTGGAGCAGCATCAAAGAGGATCTGATAGCTAAAGACTTCAAACACCACCTTTGTGAAAGTGTGTGTGTGTGTGTGTGTGTGTGTGTGCATGCGCTGCACTGCGCATGGGGAGGGGGGGGTTGCTCACTGCACCTGGGTGTGTGGCGCCTCTACGTCTTTGTCCTTGTGTGCGTTATTATATGAGCACCCACATTGAATAATGTGGGCACAAACACAATACCAGGGACGTGCAGGGAATGTTAGAGAGGCAGGGGCTGACATTTCTAAAAGGGCCTTTAGGTGAAAATATTGAAAATAGCAGAGCTCCAAGCTCACAACGTGTCGCACTGCCACACGTTGTGAGCTTGGAGGTCGGCTATTTTCGGTACTAAACTAAGCATAATCAAGTCCATACTGGAGATGTGGCGTAACGGCCTGGATTTCTACACAGTGAGGGCAATTCTTTCAACATAAGATGCTGCATTCAAGTTCAGGAGAGTTTGGACAAGGCAATTCTCTAGAATGCTGCCTTCAGGTATGGCATGGAAAGAGGGCATTTGCAATTCTCTTATCATAGTGAAAACTGCATTCATGATCTGGAGAGGGCACTTTATACAGACGGATAAAAGCCCCCCTTTGATGTCTGTGTGCACATGCCTGCAGCTTCGCTGTGACGTATTGTTTCGTCGTTTCACTGAAGCAAACAAACTCATAATAGCCGTAGCAAGGGTTTCATCCAGCACCTTGCAGCGCAACATGGTCGGGCCCCAACCCACTGCTTTGTAGGCCTCTGTGTAAATAATGTTTTTTATGACCAGACAGCTACCTGCGCTCTGACTTAGTCCATTTAGGTCTAGAATTATTGAATGCTTTAACTATTGAAAAATAGTGCCGCGGTGCAAGCTTGTAGATCTGCTATTTTTTTTAAATCATGAAAATTTGTGCAAATCTTTGAATACATTTGTAACTCAAATTTTGCTTCTGGGTGGTCCCTGGAACTAAATATTTTGAGATGGGGGTCCGTGACCAAATACATATCATTTTGGGGGTCCTTCACATGAAAATGTCTGAGCACCACTCACATAGAAACATAGGTTTTTCAAAAAACCTTTGAAAGATTCAAAGGACACTGAGCTTGTATATCTGCTATTTTTTCAATAGTTAAAGCATAAAATAATAATACGCAATAATGCGTACCCGTTCTGAATGACTTAAGGGACTCTCTGAATTCCCCCGGACGGACAAATCTTCCGGCAGCTCTTCCGTCCTCTCGTGATTTACGTCCCAGAGAAGCTTCCGGACGGTCCCTCTCCTTCTGCTTCGCTGAGCGCTCTAACAGATAAATGCAGACGCAGGCGCACGGTGGGCTTGTTGCTTAAAATGAACCTAAAGTTACTGTAAAGTTCCAGATAAAGCCAGACAGACTGTCTCAGTAGCGTTCAGTCATGGCTGTGTCTGGCACTCTGGTGATTACTGTTGTGATAAGTGTAGGGTTCTGGCTAATTCTGAGGGCTTTTAGCTCTCTCAGCACTTTATAAGTTGTCCTAAGTTACTCACATGACCTGTAGGCTCTGGTCTCTTAGAGGACGTTATGTCACCTCTCTGACTAAGTCCCCATAAACGTCAGAGTCACTCACTACTAGCTTAGCCGGGGGTACGCGGCAGCTACACCCATGTCCGAGCCCAGTTCAAGGAAATGAAGCTGGAGTCATTGTGATTAGCAAGCATGCGTTGTTTAGTCCAGGTACAAATGTAGAGACACTGAGGCAGTTTCCTGTAGATGTCATCCTTTACTTACCCATTTAGATAATATCATAAAAAACACCTTCCTTTTCCTGAACCGTGTTGAGGAAGCCCAGCTATGATTCATCCTTTGTGATGATGCTGCGCTGTCATCAGAGATCAGCTTGAACTAAAATGCGGGGACGTGCAGAGAATGTTAGAGAGGCAGGACATTTCTAAAAGGGCCTTTTGGTGGAAATATCGAAAATGGCAGACCTCCAAGCTCACAACGCGTCGCGCTGCGACGCGTTGTGAGCTTCGAGGTCGGCTATTCTCTGTGAGTTCCAGGAGACTTTGGACAAGGCAATTCTCTTGAATGCTGCCTTCAGGTATGGCATGGAAAGAGGGGCATTTGCATATCTTTCACCATAGTGAAAACTGCATTCATGATCTGGTGAGGGCACTTTTTACAGATGGATTAAAGGGCAGAGGCTCAAGCCCCCTTTGATGTCTATGTGTGCACGTGCCTGCTGAAATGCCATACCTAGCTGTTCACAGGATGCACAGGATGCGATGTTCACTGCTCCGTCCTAGAACACCATGCCAAGCTCACCAAACACTAGAAATGTCTTGTCTCTTTAGCTATCAGATTACTGACTCTGTATGTAGGCTGAGATACATGTACTGCTACTGTAGGCTTTGACCTCAGATGCATACGCACGCACACACATTTTTATTGGTCCCTTATTTTTCTGTTTCCTACATTTAGTTTTTAATTATTTCAAAATGTTAAAAAAAAAACATGCCCCAAAAAGTAAAGTTTATAAATTAATAAATGTATACATTAATAAATAAAAGAAAAATCTAAGAAATTCCATAAATTAGAAAACAAATGTTTAAGAAGCAGTGAAAATAGTCGATCTACAAGCTTACAACGTGTCGCTTCGCGCCGTGTTGTGAGCTTGTAGATCTGCTGTTTTCACTAGCTTGTGTACCGGGCAAAAGTAAAATTTCGGTTTTTGGCCGCAAGCTAAAATGTGTGTGAACCACTGGCTCAAATGGTACTATACAGTATAGCTCTCTGCTGTACCTTGGCAGAAGTTGATGTGAAATCATTCACAGCACTCCTCTCAGTTCCCAGAGGAGGGCTGTGCGTTCAGACATCTATTGGGGAGTGACTTGACCTGCATCACCCCTGCCCCACTTGAGACGTCTGAGCTGATGTATGAATCTGTGCATTGAGCTTATATCAGCCTCTCTTCCCACATGTCAGAAAACCATGCTCTGGTAGTCATTATCCTAAGTCATAGAACTGAGATTCTCTCCCATATGAGAAAAATCCAGAACACTTTAGAAGGTTTTGTAACAAGTAAACACTATTGTTGAAAATGGAACTTGATACAAAACCTTAACATCTATTACATCCACAACATGGCATGTATCTGGGATTTTTTGAAGGGAATTTCCTCTTTTACAAAACCAAATCAGTGTTTGTAGCATGAGAATGTCTTGTGTTGTGGCTACCCTGATTACAAGGGCATGCAGTCAGACTGAAAGAGGTAGTGAGAACTCCTTTTCACTCAGTGTTTTTTTTTTCTCATAGCTTTGGGAAGTTTAAGAGGTTTAAGAACTGCCCTGCTGTTTGCACATCCTCAAAGATGTATGAGTATGACTACAGACCACTAGCCTCCACATTTCTGACATAGCTTAGAGTAAACCCTATGAACAGCATACTGGGATGCATGGCCAACTTCTCCTTTGCTAGCTCATTCCCAATTCAATTCAATTCAAAGGGGCTTTATTGGCATGAGAAAACATATGTTTACATTGCCAAAGCAAGTATCACAAATACAATAAAAAACAGTTGAAAATGGGAAACATATATACAGTTGGAGGGGTACAGCATTGAGTAAACAGAGCTATGTTGCATTGTGACATTTTATATATATACAGGGTACAAATAGCAGCATTATTCTTTCTCAAAATGCATTTAAAGGTATCAGCTCTGTTTCATACTGTGCAGTAGGTCTAGATGTCAATCCGGTTTATGGTCCTAAAGGCCCATTCCCACTGGGCCAGATAACAGATATCTGGAGATATTTCTCCAGATATTTTTCCATGCAAAGTGGATGGTAGATACAGATAAAACCACAGATATTTGCCACAGATACTTTTATCTGTGGCAAATATTTTTTTTATCTGTATCTACCATCCACTTTGCATGGAAAAATATCTGGAGAAATATCTCCAGATATCTGTTATCTGGCCCAGTGGGAATGGGCCTTTAGGGTGGTTGTGTTTCTAGCCTTCTTTTGTCGCAACAGTTCACAAATCTTGCTGCTGTGTTTGCGCATTGTTGTATTTCTCCCAGTAGATATGGGAGTTTTTCATCATTGGTCGAGTTTTCAAATTCACTTGGGGTGTGTGTAATCTGTGGGAAGTATGCGTCTCTAATGTCTTGGTATAGTGGGCAGGTGGTTAGAAAGTGTAGCTCTGTTTCTACCACATTTTGTGTGCAGTGGGTACATAGCCTATCTTCCCTTGGGAGTGGGGTCTGTCTGTGCCGGCCTTTCTCTATTGCAAGGCTGTGTTCGCACCATTCCCATGGTGCCTGTTTGTTGCATCGTCATAGCCCTTAAAGCATTATGCAATATAATATTCCTGTTCCCTAATCTTTATGGACGTTTTCACTTTCACTTATTCACATTCTATTTCCTCATGGTAGCTTACCAGTAAATTATAAAACTATTATTGTGACCGTAGGTGGCAGTTTACTGTCAGAACCGGCTCAGCTTGTCCGTATTGTGTAACGCCTCACACTGTGGTTCCCCTGACACATCACTGTGACATCACATGTGACATCACAGTGATGTCAGATACTCAGAGCAGGGATAAGGCTTGACACCGTGGTTCCCTTGACACATCACTGTGACATCACATGTGACATCACAGTGATGTCAGATACTCAGAGCAGGGATAACGCTTGACACTGTGGTTCCCTTGACACATCACTGTGACATCACAGTGATGTCAGATACTCAGAACTGGTATCTCCATATGGGAGAGTGTTTTCTGCTGGTGATTCAGTCCGAGTGTATCAAAGGGTGCGTTCGGAAATGCGCACCGGGTGTGGTTAGGGTTAGGTTTAGGTATAGTTTTACTGAGGTTAAGGTTAGGGTTAGGGTTAGGTTTAGGCATAGTTTTACTGAGGTTAGGGTTAGGATTAGGGTTGGGTTTAGGCACTCACTACACTGAGCACACACCCGGTGCGCATTTCCGAACGCACCCTTTGATACACTCGGACTGAAACACCAGCAGAAAACACTATCCCATCTCCATATATGGGCATAAACAGGTGACATCACAGTGGTGTGGCTGGTTCAGACTGGGATGTATGACCATAAAAGGGATTATATGTTGTGATGTCATGGGAACCACTCTATGCCCATATATGGAGATCCCTGATGTCATCAATATTAAGCCCATATCTAACAGGACTTCACATCCATATATGGGGAACTGGTCCGATATACATCACTGGCCAGGCGGCCAAGGGCAAGGTCGCTTGTCGCCCTGAGGCGTCTTACTAGTCTTATAGGCTACATATCTATCAATATTGCAATAAGATGACCATCAAACAGTTGAGAATGTGTCTATTATGTGATGTCATAGTATATTGAGTTAGATTTCCATACAGGACATATACGATGGATACTGTGTCAGCAAAGCCTGTCAAAGATCCTAGTCACCCCAACCATGGCCTGTTTCAGATGTGGTTCCACATCCACAAGGCCAAGGGCAGTAGGCTGCCTCGCAGCGACTTCCCCCAGGCTATCAGTACTGTGAATGACAAGACCAGGTACAAGAGCATGCAGGAAGCGCTGGAAAAGTGAATTCCCTCAAGCGTTCAGCTCTGTAGACCTGCATGTCTGTCTGTGTGTAGAGAGGCAGTCACACACACGATCACACCATAGCACCACTGACACACCTACCTCCATGTTTAAACACATACCACTGACACGTGACTTTTTGTATATTCACACAAACATGTGCACAACACTGATTACCCCTATGCGCACACACACACACACACACACACACACACACACACACACACACACACACACACAGGCTGTAGCTCTAAATAAGCTTACAGGAAAAACACAACCATGCAAGTGTGGGTGCTTTTTCATAGGACCAAATCCTTCTCTACTATTTTTAGCATGAGGGTTTGACTTTTACAGAATCACGTGTTTTTTTATGTTGAAATCTAAGTCCCAGATTTGTTGTGGTTCTCCAGACCTCCGGCCTCCGTTCCGTAGAAACGGTTCGCACCGCGGCTTGTGGACACAGTCACAGGCCACGAGGACAGCTGCTTTAGACCATTTAGGCCTAGAATTATTGAATGCTTTAACCAGTGAAAAATAGCAGATATACAAGTAGATCTGCTATTTTTGGAAAAAGTCGTGAAAATGTGTGCAAATCTTTGAATATATGTATTTTCAAAGCGAACGTTTGTCACTCAAATTTTGCTTCTGGGTGGTCCCTGGAACTAGATATTTTGAAATGGGGGTCCTTGGCCAAATAAATATAATTTTGGGGGTCCTTCACATGAAAAGGTTTGAGAACCACTGACATAGTAGTCTCTCAAGAACAGACTAACTGAGCTCCAGTTGAGTGAAAAGGACCTTTTCTTTGACGATGGCTGGCCAGATTGCTGACATAGAAACATAGGGTTTTTCCAAAAATCTTAGAAGGATTCAAAAGACACTTATAGAATCGGGTCAAAATTCTAATTTTCACGATTTTTCAAAAATAGCAGATCTACAAGCTCGCAGCGCGGCACTCGGTGCCGCGCTGTGAGCTTGTATATCTGCTATTTTTCAATAGTTAAAGCATAAAATATTGCGTCATAATGTGTTCACGCCTAAATGGGCTAAACCATGAAAACAGGCCTGACAGACGTTGCTCCCAAACTGGAGAAGCTCAAAAACATGTTTTGAGACCAAGAGTTGACAAACTTAGCTTTTTTTTTCCCTACTGCTTTTGGCACACACTGGTGGTTATTAGTATTCTAGTCGTTGCTTTGAAGCCAGGACATTACTCTTATCCATGTTGCATTCCACTCTGTTTTTTCGCAGACACTGCGCCCGCATCGTTTGCACTCATCTGTTGTCGTTTCAGTTCTGTCAAACATGGTTAGACATGTTATTTTGTATATACTCTATAGCAGGGGTCTTCAAGGTTTTCAGGCCAAGGACCCCTTAGTTGAGGGAGAGATGAAGCAGGGACCCCCACAACCTTTTCATACATTCCATAGTTTCATTGTTTGACAGCACAATCATCAGTGTATTTTGGATTCATGTCAATTTGTGTTTTCAGATATTTAACCACTTGAACCGTCAATACTTAATGAACTTGACCTTTCACTCTGTACTTAGTCTGCTCTTTTTCCCCTCTACACCAAAGCTCTTTGCCGAAAATAGCCGATCTACAGAAAATAGTGCAAGGCGTTGTGAGCTTGTAGATCTGCTATTTTTGGCAAAAGTTCTCAGAAATGTGGATGCTAGGGTTCGAGCGGTTAATATGAAAAAAGGAGAAAAAAAGGTTTCTATCAAACAAGATTTGGAGGACCCCCTATAGTAACTCTGAGGACCCCCTAGGGGTCCCAGACCCCCTGTTGAAGTGAGGTCCAGGGACCCTCAGTGTTCCTTGTGGGGGTTACAAATGGACCCTTAAAGGTCTGTAACTCTGAGATTCAAACAAAAGCGTTTGAGAGCCACTGCTCCATATGCAAGCTGGCAGGAATTCCACCGCGTGACGCAGGCGTCGTACGAGGGAGGAGCTCAACGACGCCGCTGTGTTTGCTAGTCCCTGCCTTTCGTGACATCGGTGGAGCCATTTTAATCGTTCATTGTTGTGTTGGGAAAGTCAGGTAACCTCCCTGTCAGGTCATAGTATTACCCGACACTTAGAACAAGTGCTGCCGGTTTTTAACAGCCTCAAGCGTGACTTGACACACTCTCACCAGACATTAGTGCGTCTCTGGGTGTGTTGATAACGTGTACACGTGCGTTTGTTTGTTTTTCTTGATAAGCAGGTACTGTAGTGTATATCTGCCTGTGTGAACGGCATTGATATCGCAGCCAATTAATTACTTTCACCCTGGTATCCTTATTTAGGGCAGGGGTTCCCAAACTTTTTTGTCTCAGGGCACCCCATTAATATTTGTTTTAATCCGAGGCACCCCCACATTATAATTTTCACCCCAGCACCTTATATTTATAGCATATCGTCGTTGTCGGGTGGAAACCTTGTATGTCCAAAACCGTTCGTTTTGTTGCGACCGTAGGTCGCAGTTACTTGCACACTATCCAAACCTCCACCGGCTGTCCCTCCGTCACTCCCTCCGTCACTCTGTCACACGTCACACGTCACACTTTTGCCCTGCTCATATCTCTGCAACCGTTGCCCCGATCCATGCCAGATTTTGCACACACACTCCTTGCCTGCCAAACTACAACCTCCAAGGACCCCCGGAGTTTCGGGGACCCCCAGGTCCCTGGGGGACCCCCAGGTGTAAAAAATTACCAAATGTGCAAAAATGACCAAATGACCACCCCAACGGGGCTGCTCTCTCTGTGTCACACACACACACACACACACACACACACACACACACACACACACACACACACACACACACACACTCTCTCTCTCTCTCAAACATAATGTGTGACCTGCCAAGTGGCAAGGAATGTTGCCACTGTCCTGTCCTCTCTCTCTCACACACACACACACACACACACACACACACACACACACACACACACACACACACACACACACACACACACACACACACACACACACACACACACACACACACACACACACACACACACACACACCCCTTCACACCAGGGAGTCCAGGAAGGATGAGCCTCCATGCTTAAATAAACAGACCTGGGTCCACTATCAAGATCTGCCTGTGGGTGTGTCTACTTTTAGCAGGAGAGCTTGCATCTTGCATGCTAGTATTGGCATTTCTCCCAAACTCAATGAAGCCAACACACAAGATTTCTGCTCCTACAGAATTTGCCCTAAAATCACACAAACCACTACACAGTATCTCTACAGTCACCCTGCTCCTACAGATTTTGCCCTAAAATCATGCACACCAGTACACAGTATCTCTACAGTCATGTAATCACAACGCATCTGTCCCATCTAGCGCCACCATCAGGACGATTTTGCACAAACTACTTTTTGGCCTATTTATGGAGATAAGCGACCAACGGTCGCTTATCTCCCGATTAGGGAGTCTTACTGGTATTTATCATCTATAAAATGTACTAAACTAGTGAAAACAGCAGATCTACAAGCACACAACGCCTCGCATCGGCGTTGTGTGCTTGTAGATCGGCTGTTTTCACTAGTTTTGTGTGACAGTCTTGTAGGATGAAGCAGGGCTTTGCTTTACCAAAAGACATACACATTTGAAACTTGGAGATACGAGGTTTCTGCCCGACAGTGACGATATTTGAGTGATTATGTTGCGAGGAAAACGTTGAGATAATAGCCATTTTGGTTAGAACTGACAGAAAATAACTTTGTACTTCAAGTTTAAAATGATACTAAATATTATTTCAAGTGTCCAAATAAATTATCTCGCGGCACCCCTGGACTGCTGTCGCGGCACCCCAGGGTGCCCCGTCACCCACTTTGAAAACCCCTGATTTAGGGCATGTCATTAAAGCTGAACATTTGTACATTTCTAAAACAAGTTACACATTTTCGACATTTTTTTTTTTTAATACTATTTTTATTTGGGTTTTGGGCATACCAAGGAATAATTTCACAGTTATAAACAGAATATAAAAAAGGCAGCGATATGGTACAATGAGTAATATAAGTAGTAATATTCATTTTCGACATTTTTAATTGTTTTATTTTTGAAAACAGCAGATCTAATAAGCTCATTGCATTGCGTCGTGTGGTGAACTTGCAGACGGGCTATTTTCAGACGGCCTAAGTAGATTAAAGGATTTTAATTGGTTAACCTGTAACCAGTGTTTTTTAGATGTCTTCACCCCTTCTCTTCAGTGCAGTTCTTTTTAAACACTAACATATTGTCTCTCTGTCTCAGGAGAAACTGGATGCCAGCACCACCTCCCTGCAGCTCCGCTCTGAGATACAGGTGAGAAAGCGTACATATTATGGTACACATCACACTCTTAACAGTTTGGCTGCTCTCGGTAGCCAAACACGTTCACAGACGAGATAAGGTTTCCATGGTAACCCGCATCTCAGACGCTTGCTACGGGTGCTGGTGAAAGAAAAAACTGCATACGTCATGACGCAACGCAGCCAGAAGCAACCGAGAGCGGCCATTATCCATTGACTCCTATTCTATACTGAAACATAAAAACGGCTTTATCTCGAAATAAGGTGCAAATAACGCCGAGGAGGCCGAGATCAGCTTGTCTTCACGGCGACACTATGCCGTGATGGTCGGCCCCGGTTAGGATTTTAGTTTTCGCGACCGTTTGTAAACAAACAGACGTCCATCTTGGATCGTCAGTGTACACCCACGTGCACACACACGGAGCTTCCGGGGCTCTTCAAAATAAAGCGTAAGTGAATGGTGGCGTCCTGAGTGTTAAAGGGGTCATGCAATCAAAAAAATAAAAAATATATTTATTTTTTCCTGACCTCAATTACACCCCCCAAAAAAGAACATTCAACATTCCGTGTTATTTTATAATTAGGCTCAGAAAAGTGAGTTCATGTGGTTGTAGTGGAGGGTGTATCACCTTTGATGTTACTTTCTAATGTGTTTGTATCGTTCTAATGCACCATTTACCATTTACCAGTTCAGTTGTTGCGTTCACCCTAACCCTACAACCACATCCTCCCCTGGATGATGATGCATACGTCCAGAGGCATGTCATGGCCCCTTTAACACAGGCATAAAAATACAAGAAGAAAGCACTACATCTTGGTTTATCCTTTATGGTGTGGCTGCGTGACAGGAACTCTGATTGAATCTATCTGACAGTGGTTCCTCTTCTCTGCCCCCACAGGAGTCGCTAGGCTTCAGCAGCGAGGTGTCCACACCGGAGACCGACAGAAAGTACGTAAAAACGGCCCCCGTTGGTGATCTATTGTTGTAATGTGTATGGGAGAACTGTGAAGCATCCCTTCTGCCCCTGAACTGAAAATGTGTGTCTGTTGAACAGAGGCGTCACAAGAGGCGTTACTAGGGCCCAAGGTGGAGGGGCCTTCATTATTTTATACTTTAGCTATTGAAAAATAGCAGATCTACAAGCTCGAGCTCGAGCTTGTAGATCTGCTATTTTTGAAAAGTCGTGAAAATGTGTGCAAAAGGCGTGAAAATGTGTGCAAATCTTTGAATATATGTATTTTCTAAGCGAACATTTGTAACTCAAATTCTGCTTCTGGGGGGGTCCCTGGAACTAAATATTTTGAGATGGGGGTCCGTGGCCAAATACATATCATTTTGGTGGTCCTTCACATGAAAAAGTTTGAGCAGCACTGACATAGAAACATAGGTTTTTCAAATAAACCTTAGAAGGATTTGAAATATTCGCACAAATTTTCACAGGTTTTTTCAAAAATAGCAGATCTGCAAGCTCGCAGATCTGCTATTTTTCAATAGTTAAAGCAGAAAATAATGCGTTCCCAGTTCCCCCTATGAAGAACATCCCAGAATCTGGTGCGACACCCCTGTAGCATGAATCACACTTAGCCGTTGCAGCGAGTCCACGGTTGAGGAGGGAGAGGGGGTTGGGTGGGGGGGGGGTGTTGGGGGTCCGCTTTGGCGTGGAAAGATAAGCATGCACAGATGCGCTCCATGTGATTGATAGGTATCTCATGTGACTGCTTGTGCAACGGGTCAGTGACCTCGCCCATGGTGAGCCCTGGAGGTCAGTGGAACACATGAAAAAGTTCAACTTCTGGGATGAATGGGATGCTGTGTGAGTAGCCAGGAAAACGCTACGTCTGTGAGCTGACCTCTGACCTCGGGTGTACATGTAGGTAGAAATAGGGCATTCACCAAATATTCGAATATTCGAATATCAAAGTCACTATTCCACTTTGTTCACCGAAGTCGAATATTCGCTTATTTAATTTTTTATTGTTTTCTCTTTAAAAATATATTTAGTATATAATGCTTGGCTAGATAGGAAGTCATAAGAATGAGTTGTCAATGCCCCTGGTGGATGAATTTGTTAATGCTCTATACTAGGGGTTCTCAAACCTTTTTAGGCTGTGACCCCCAAAATAAACATATTTGAACTGGGTACCCCCCACCCTGACAAGCACTTGGAATTGTATGTATTACATCCAGTGATTTTGTGACTCGGTTCTGCAGATAAATATTGTGAAAATAGCAGATCTAAATAAATATCTGTGGCATATATTTTTTTTTATCTGTATCTACCATCCACTTTGAATGGAAAGATATCTGGAGAAAGAGATTTTTTTTCCTGTTATCTGGCCCAGTGGGAATGGGCCTTTAGCCTGGGCTAGATATGTTTGTACCAGTTACGAGCGGCTGCCGCCTGTAAGTGGTTTTTCAGGACGATTTTAAAGGATGCTAGGGATTTACTCTCCTTTAAGGCCTTCGGTAAGGCCTTCCACATTTTGGTGGTATAGCAGGAGAACGAGTTTGACCCTTTGTTTGATTTGACTCTTGGTTTGAACGTGATCTGTGGCGCTGCCTCTGCTGTTGTAAATGTGGACGTCCTCAACGTTTTTAAAGTATTTTGTCAGGCACATGGGTATCTTAGTGGTGTAGTGTATATCTTGTACATCTTGTTGTACAAGATCTTGTTCATATCTTGTTTATCTTTTTTGTGCCTAAAAATAACGTTGGCGGAACGATCATGAAGAAATTCCGATGACATGCCAATGAAACAGACCACTTTCGAATGTATGCTGCACTCTGTCAGTTTCCTGAAAAGAAATCTCCTGAAAAGAAGGTCGCTCTGTACGTTGTGGCAATGTGACTTGATGTTTTGGCCTTATCGCCAAGTCGCTTGCATGCGAGCATTCCTAATTTTCTAGACATGATGGTTCACAGTTTCTCTTGCAAGAATATAAAGACAACTTGTTGAAGTTGTTATCCAGCCGAAGGCCATTGCTTACAGAATATAGTGCCACCACTTTAGGGTGGAAAACTCTAGAGTCAAACCACTTCACTGAAGAACACATCAGTTTGAAAGGAATTGGATGATCAGACAGTGGAGGGTTCTATCACCAATGAATTTTAACTCACTACACAATAGAATCAAAAACTTGATTAAATTAGGTTGACCAGACGTCCCGGTTTGGACGGGACAGTCCCGTTTTCACTACAAAATTGTCCCGGTTTTCGGCAGAATTAAAATAATAGCTGTTTTCAGTGGTTGCATAGACATTTATCATGTTCTTTTCATGTAGGCTAAACATGCTCACCTAACCAACCAGAAAACATGAACAAATTCATTGCGTGTCTGAATTCAACGCTGAGACTGTTTGTCAATCACTCACTGCCTGTATGCAACCCTGCGTGTATGTGCGCGTGCACGAACGTTGGATAATGGGCACGCACGTGCACGGTAACGTGCGCATTGCTTTGAGGGTCCCAGTTTTTGGCAGCAGTGGTTCGCTTCCCGGTTTGAACGGCTGAAAATATGGTCACCCTAGATTAAATGCTAATTGCGACCGTCAGGTCGTATTTACTACCAAAACCTCCACCGGTTGTCCGTCCGTCAGTCAGTCAGTCCGTCCGTCACACGTCACACTTTTGCCCTGCTCATATCTCCGCAACCGTTGCCCCGATCCATGCCAAATTTTGCACACACACACTCCTTGCCTGCCAAACTACAACCTCCACCCACCAATTCTCACATGCCCCTCTTCTAGCGCCACCATGAGGCCCATTCTTGCAAAACATATTTTTGGACACTGCTCCTACAATCTTTGCCCTATAATCACGCAAATCGGTACACAGTATGTCTACACTCATCTCTTCAACATGGATCTGTCTCCTTTAGCGCCACCTTGAGGCCGATTTCTTATAACACTTTTCTGGACACTACTCCGTCAGGCCGCTTTTTTCAAACACATTTTTGGACACTGCTCCTACAAATTTTGCCCTAAAATCACGAAAATCGGTACACCCCACATTCTCTGAGCCAACCAAAACTATACATTGGCCACACAACTAGGAACCAATGCCAGTTACAGCCCTCTTTGTGTATACATGTGACCTGACGGTCGCTTATCTCCCGATTAGGGAGTCTTACTGGTAAAATCAACAGAGAAATATTGCTGTCCTCCAGTCATGTCTTGGGGTTTCGCAACTCATGGCCTCTGTGATTACTTGGATACAAATATTGTGTTTCAGGTCAAATGTTTCACACACTGTCCCCGTTGCACATCATCTCAAACCTGACTCATTGGCCGGTTCCTTCCCCAGACGAGACTGACCGTCACGTACGGTCCCTGCAGTGTCTGAAGGAAACCCATGGAGGGTTTCCTCTGACTGACCCGTAACGCAGCTCAGTGGCTGTTCTGTTCTCTGCTGCGCCGTCAATGCTTCCTTCCTGGCTTTGTGTCTGTTGTGGGGAGGGAGGCTGAAAGAGAGAGAGAGAGAGAGAGAGAGAGAGAGAGAGCACTATTGTGTATCATTATTTTATGCTTTAACTATTGAAAAATAGCAGATATACAAGCTCACAGCGCGGCACCGAGTGCCGCGCTGCGAGCTTGTAGATCTGCTATTTCTATAAGTGTCTTTTGAATCCTTCTAAGGTTTTTTGAAAAACCCTATGTTTCTATGTCAGCAATCTGGCGAGCCATCGTCAAAGAAAAGGTGCTTTTCACTTAACTGGAGCTCAGTTAGTCTGTTCTTGAGAGACTACTATGTCAGTGGTTCTTAAACCTTTTCATGTGAAGGACCCCCAAAATGATATTTATTTGGCCACGGACACCCATCTCAAAATATTTAGTTCCAGGGACCACCCAGAAGCAAAATTTGAGTTACAAACGTTTGCTTTGAAAATACATACATTCAAAGATTTGCACACATTTTCACGACTTTTTCAAAAATAGCAGATCTACAAGCTCACAGCGCGGCACTCGGTGCCGCGCTGTGAGCTTGTATATCTGCTATTTTTCACTGGTTAAAGCATTCAATAATTCTAGGCCTAAATGGGTTAAGAACAATGAAGGAAAGAGCAGGGTGGGGTTCCTTTTTTTGACTGGTTCCTGTAAGTGTGGCGTTTGCGTTGCGGGGCAGCACTTCTTCATCGCCGCGGAACGATTCTCACTCCAGCTGCGCCGGCGACTTTGTCACTGTCATGTCGGGAAGTGTCTCACATGGACGCGCTGAACTGCCCGACGTTTAGCTGTCACCCCTGTGCGTTGCTATTGGAGCATTCACGAATAGTGATTTTTAGTAATCGAATTATTCGACCTCAAAGTATTCGAATAGTCGAATATTCGACAGGACTGGCCAAACTGTCAAATATTAAGTAAGCAAGAGGCGAACATAGTGAAAATAGACGATCTACATGCTCACAACGCCTCGCGTTGCGAGGCGTTGTGAGCATGTAGATCTGCTATTTTCACAATATTTATCTGTGGAACCGAGTCACATTAAATGTAATACCTACAATTCCAAGTCCTTGTCAGGGTGGGGGTCCCCAGTTCAAATATGTTTATTTTGGGTGTCACGGCCTAAAAAGGTTTGAGAAGCCCTGGTATAGAGCATTAACACATTCATCCACCAGGGGCATTGATAACTCATTCTTATGGCCTCCTATCTAGCCAAGCTTTATAAACTGTATATTTTTTAAGGAGAAAACAATAATAAAAAAAAAGCTAATTTTCGACTTCAGTGAACAACGTCGAATAGTGACTTTGATATTCAAATATTCGAATATTTGGTGAATGCCCTAGTTGCTATCCTGTTATCCTGCTATCCATTCAAACTGGTGGAACTGTTCAATTAGAGTTAATTTATAATTACACTAAAACTAAAAGTATCCCGAAAACTTTTAGTTTTTATATCATGGATTCAGATCAAAGCAACAAGCGGCAAGTCCTTGATTAGGCTTGGTCCGTTGATTAAAGTTGGCCAACAGCATGCTACTTTTATCATTAATTTTGCGGTTTGAACGTACCAAGGAGCAGCACGTGTGATTTAATGAGGAGCAGGGCATCATTTAGACATAGGAATGTGGCGGATGGGGAATCACTGAGCGAGATGGTGAAGTAAGGTCAAATGCCAGCGGCTGGGTTTGCTGTTACATGACGTCTCAGGGGTGGACCATCCTTTTTATCTGTGCCAGGCCGATGGCCTCTCTCTGTGAGTCTGTCTGCCTGGGGAGGATAATCTCTAAACCACTGGACCCATCAGGCCACATTTCTTTCTGCACTCTGACAGTATGCCAAAGAAGTCTATCCCCTGGTATTTTTATACAATTTTGAGTGAAACGTTTTCATTTCGTGGATAATCTCAGATCCACAGTCCCGTCGCTCCGCCGATGTCCGAATATATAGTTCCTTACGGAAGTCATTATTAATATTAAGTCAGAGCGAGGTTCTCTTGACAGATATAAGCGCACCTCTCTAGTTTACTGTATTGTTCTGTCTTTCTTTGATTAACTCCTAAAGCAAGAGAGAGTAACATTTTTTGGAGAGTTTAATTAACACTTACTGTGTACAATTTTACAGTGTAATTCTTTATGTTCTTGACCACAAATCCTTCAGAAAAACAACCGATCTACAACCTCGCAACCCGTCGCAGCCACCCAGAGTCGTGAGCTTGTAAATCTGCGATTTCTGGCACGCGGCACCGCTGTAGGACCGAGCATCAGTCAGGCATGACCCTGTCTTAACACCCCCCCCCCCCCTCCCCCCCACCTATCCCTGGTGGAATTGCCATGTTCACGTGAGCAGCATATGCAGCATAGGAAGCACATACCACAGACATGATCTGTTCTCCCATACGGCCGTACAGGCATGACAAGAAACCCAGAGTGATGGGAACCAGATGCCCCAAGCATGATGACGTCTGCTGATTCCTAAAGCCCCTTTTCCACTGACATGGCCCTCAGCCACACCACCCCACTTGTGCCAGGTTTTCCACTACAAGGACCTGGGTAGAGTGGTGTGAAAGTGGTGCCAAACGTGGTACTAAAAAGTATCCAATCCAGAGTAGGTCTGAGCGAGGCCAAACAGGGCCAAACACTTCAGAATGACTGATCACTCACTGACTTTTCATTTAGACCACCAGGATATTGTGTTATTATAACCACTACAATTATTATCTATTATAGTGTATTATAATTATCTTAGTAATACATTATAATAAATTATAGTGCATCATAATCACAGTTATAATCCATTATAGTGTATTATAATTAGGATAGTTGTAATACAAATTTATATTGTGTTATAATCACAGTTAAAAGGGTCAATTTGTTTCTTACTGATAGAGGTACCTTTGTGTAATGGAAATTGTAGATATTTTATGTGGTGTGGTGTAGTGTGTTGTGGTTTAGTGCAGGGGTCTTCAACAGGGGGTACCAGAGTTACTACAGGGGGCCCTCCAAATCTTTGAGTGATAGAAACTTTTTTCCCTCCTTTTTTATATTAATCACTTGAACCCTAGCGTCCATATTCTGAGAACTTTAGCCAAAAATAGCAGATCTACAAGCTCACAACGCTTCGCGCTGCGAGGCGTTGTGAGCTTGTAGATCAGCTATTTTCGGCAAAGAGTTTTTGTAGAGGGGAAAAATAGCAGAACAAGTAAAGAGTGAAAGGTCAACTTTATTAAGTATTGACGGTTAAAGTGGTTAAATATCTGAAAACACAAATTGACATGAATCCAAAAAAATACACTGATGACTGTGCTGTCAAATGATGAAACTATATGGAATCCACGAAGGTTGTGGGGGTCCCTGCTTCATCTATCTCTCTCAACTAAGGAGTCCTTGGCCTGAAAACGTTGAAGACCCCTGGTTTAGTGTGTAGTGTGGTGCTAAAGCTGCAGTGGAAAGGGGGCTTTTGAATAGTTAAAACGAGAGCGAGAGAGAGAGAGGGGCCCCCCTAGCCGGGGCCCGACTGGTTTCTCTCTTCCTCCTGCCACTCTGTTTCTCTTCCTTTTTTTTTCTCTTAAATTTTTATCCCACGATTTTTGTAACCCATTTTTTCACCCGGTGCCAATTGCCTAAGCTGTGATCCTGGGCTCTACTCTCCCTCTGCCAACCTGGGGAGGGCCCCGAACTGAGCTCATGCTTCCTTCAATGCATGAGGAGTGAGCAGGCCGCTTCTTATCACCTGACAGGGGGAGCTTCCCCGGTTGGACGTAGCGCGTGAAAGGAACACGTTATTCCAATCAGTTCCATTCCCCTCCATCAGGCGCCCCGGCTGGTCAGGGGGAGGCTTTATAGAGACCAGGATTACTGCATGTTTTTGTGAGGGTATCTACCCTAGGAGACACGGGGAGAACATGCAAACTCCACACAGAAAGGCCCTTTTGCCAACCCCACCTAGGGTGTGGGCACTGATGACGCGGAGGAGGGAACACGCCCCCAGCACCCACAGTGTCCCCCGGCAGGAATCGAACCCAGGACCTTCTAGCTGTGAGGCGACAGCACTACTGACTGCGCCACCGTGCCCCCACTGTTTCTCTTCCTACCCTGCATGCACGTGTCCAGACAGAGATCCCCTCTGTCATAATTTCACTGTCGGGCAGAAACCTCGTATCTCCAAGGTTCAAATTTGGACTTAAAGCAAAGCCCCCATTCATCATACAAGACCTTGTCGCACAAAACTAGTGAAAACAGCATATCTACAATAGAGATGTGCCGATTGATCGGTGAGTGATCGCGATCGGCTGATAATGCCTCTTATCGGCTTTGATCGGTATGGGCCTCAATCAGCTTTGCCGATCTACAAGCTAGATCAGCTATTTTCACAATATTTATCAGTGGGACTGAATGTAACCTCAGCTTCAACTCCTACAAGTTGAATTGGATACTAAAGGACCTCAGCCTGCAATCACCTAATGTTTGTACTTAACATACAATGTCAATGTTTTGTAAGAAGAATCATTAAATATATAAATATTGCTACAGTAACACAATAAATAGAAGAATTTATGGATTTGACGCTGTGATCGGAAATATGGGTATATCGGCAGATACTGATTCCTAATAATAATTCTGACAGACCTAGCAGTACCCCACAACACACACACAAAACACGCACCACACACACAGCGCACTCACTCACTGACTCGCTCGCTCACACACAGGCTCCCATCAACACCTCTTTCTCTGGGACAATAGCATCCACAGGAGATTACCCAGACTTCCTTTTGGGTGAATGTGCCACCCTCCTCCCCCCCGCTATGCCTCCTCCGTCTCTATCGCCTTTGTTGGCAGGAATTGGGCACTGCTCCCATTATGCCATGGGAGGGGGGAGGAGGGGTGCGGGGGTATACGGAGCGAGGTGTTGACGGAGCGCGCTCAGAAGACCCCGACAACGCAGGGGAGGAGGGGTCAAGTGCAGGACTTCCTGCCTGGGAAGGTGATTGATTGGTTGGTTATTGTTGCAAAGTGGGCCGCGACTCGACCTATCAATTCATTAAGGCACCGCGGAGGCAAATGGGATTGAATGAAAAGCGCTTGCATGTGTTGACGCAAATGGAGCGGAGAACGCACGCAGCTTTGGTGGTGTGTTGGGGCAGCGAGTGCATGTTCCTTGTTCGTGGATTGTTTTCTAAACCACCAATAAGATGTGAATGTAGGCTGTCCCATGACAGAGGGCTCTGTTTATGGCAACAGCACCCCGTTGGAAAGATAAACCTGCGACGTCGGCAAAACATTTACCACGCGGCGTCCGGTGTTATGACCCTCACGGAGCAGTTATTTTTGAATAGAACACAAAATAAGGTGTGCTTGTGTGCGGGTGCGGACGTGCAGAGAGGCGTTATTTCAGAAAGACATAGGGGGATCTACAAGCTCTCAATGCATCGCCAAGCGATGCGTTAAGAGCTTGTAGATCCTATACTGACATAGTGCCTAATACCATTCCCAAAATTGGGACGCCAAATTGAAAGTGGTTCATAAATTAAATGGTTGCATTAAACAACTAGACTGCTCTCCGTCGAGGTGCCAACTTGCGTCTTGTGCTCTCGTGGCCATATATGGTCATTTGCACGTGCATGCGCACAGAGGTAGTCAAAATAAACGTGTGGTTCTGTGTGACTGTACGTTTCCTGCCACGGTACCAGTGTCCTCAGGCACGTGTCGTGCACACATAGACATCAAAGAGGGCTTGAGCCCATGCCCTTTTATCCGTCTGTAAAAAGTGCCCTCTCCAGACCATGAATGCAGTTTTTACTATGGTGAAAGAAATGCAAATGCCCCTCTTTCCATGCCATACCTGAAGGCAGCATTCAAGAGAATTGCCTCATCCAAACTCTCCTGAACTTGAATGCAGCATTTTATGTTGAAAGAATTGCCCTCTCTGTGTAGAAATCCATGCCGTTACGCCACATCTCCAGTATTCACTTGGTTAAGCTTAGTTCAGTGTGTTATGAAGCACTGAAAATAGCCGACCTCCAAGCTCACAACGCGTCGCTATTTTCGGTGCTTCCACCAAAAGGCCCTTTTAGAAATTCCAGCCCCTGCCTCTCTAACATTCTCTGCACGTCCCTGGTGTCCTTGTTGGCCCTCTTCTCATCAAGGAAATCACCGTGACCTTTGACCTTTTCACGGGGTCACCTCCATGCGTGCTCTTCCTGTGGGGGCGGGGCTTGTGCCTCTCATTGTCCCTGAAGAAGACCCCGCTGGGCCCCTGCACTCCAGGTGGCCAGGCAGCGTTGCCAGGCTTTGCGAGAGAAACAAGCGAAACCAGGTCCAGGAAAACGTGCCCAAAAGAAGCAACTAGGTCACTTAAAAACCATATATGCTTTGGCCATTTTCATATGCTGTTTGAAAAGGGACGATCTACAAGCTCACAGCCTGTCGCTTCACGATGCGTCGTGAGCTTGTAGATCTGCTATTTATAAAAACTCAAACAAATCCGATACAGGGCTGCCTGGCACAAAAAACATTCAGTGAAAATATTTGAGAACCACTTTAAATAATATATACTTTTTAATATATATACTGTATATATTTTTTAAGCATGCCTAAATAAGCAACTACACTTTAGAAAGAAGCCACACAACCCACAGTACTAGTAGTAGTAGTAGTAGTAGTAGTAGTAGTAGTAGCAGTTTACCAATATTTACAAGCAACTTCACAGAAAAATCACCCCAAAGTCGCTTATAATAAGCAGACGTGGCAACAACGGTGGCCAGGCACGGGACCACACACACACGCACGCATGCATGCACGCGCGCGCACACACACACACACACACACACACACACACACACACACACACACACACACACACACACACACACACACACACACACACACACACACAGAACGTGAGAAATCACATATGCCGATTGCAGTGAAAAATACCCCCCCCCCCCCCAAAAAAATTTTTTTTTAAAATAAAACAGAAAAACGTACATCCGTGCCTGTGGCTGTGAGTGTGCGCAGCAGTCCCACAATGCATCAGGACCAGTTGGGAGTGATGTGGCAGGTGCTGGCGGCTGCACAGAGAACAGAGTCATACAATAGAGCTGCTCCAAAGCGTATCACATGATAACTGCTTATGTAATTAGTGGTTTATTAGGTCAGCCTTGCCCCCCCGTTGACTCTGTTACAGCACTGTGTGTTTTTACTGGCTGCTGGCTCGGGGAGAGTTCCTTCAATTGTGTGTGTGTGTGTGTGTGTGATACCGATAAGTAGGACGTTTTAACCCATTAAGAGCCTGAATCAGATTTAGTTCTCAAATATGATATTTTGACCTGACTGTTGTCACTGCATTTGCAAGTGACCAGATCTGATCTGTGTGTTCAGACTGATGTTAACAACTTCAACCCAAAGCTGCCCTGTGTTGACATATCTGCTTTAGTTACCGTGGTAACAACGTAGGCGTCATGACTTGACTTTTCTCTATGTGTTTTTAAAATTTTCCTCTGACATTGCAGTTAGGACCTTGTGAACCCATTTTCTGCCATGCTGTGAGATATGTCTTCATATATTGCCTTAATTGTTCCAGTACATTTCTCATGTACTCATGTAGCAAAGTGCTAGACGGCGTTGAATTTCTCCTTCTGTCTGTCCACTGAATGCTGCTCGCCATTTCTTCTGTAGTGTAAAACTTATGCAGAACTAATTTATTTTCATTACACTCTTGCACTAGATACCCTCTAAACTTTATGTTAGAGCTGTGATGGCTGAGTGGTTAGTGTCCATACCTAGGACTCCGGAGACCCCAGAGGTCGCAGGTACGATTCCCCACTCCAGCTATCACTGCTCCCCCCCTCGCGCTCCTTGTGGGCTGCACTGGGTTCAGCTGGGTTAAGCTGAAAAAAAAAGCGGTTGGGCTGCGATACCCGAATTTCCCTCGCGGGAGGAGTAGGTAACTATCAACTATCATGTTGGTTTGTTTACTGTTGAGAGAGAAAACAATGTTGCACATTAAGTCAATCATCTGGGGCACCCCCCAAAATAATGTGGGGACCCCCCCTGGGGGTCCCGACACACAGGTTGAGAACCACTCTCCTATAGACCAGGGTTATTGCCGTATGACTGCAGTAGAACGAACGGTGTCGGCGTGCATTTACCCCACACACAATTATTCCATAGCGCGCCGCCGTTCACCACACACTCATTATGAACATTAGTAACGCTACCCACCGCTGCCAGGGGGAACGTGGTCAGACATAACCCGTTTCACTTACACGCATCGTATATTCTGTACGCGTTGGCAGTTTGCACTTGGCATACGCATTATTTGCCCAATTCTCCATTCCACATGTAAATGATAGAAAATTAGCATTCGTACTCGCTCGCAGAGTGCAAGTCATTTTAGCATTTTTTTGCTTCACCTTCTCACAAGCTAGGCCACGATGAAATATGTACACACGACGGAAAGGAGTTCAACTCGTTTTTTCCAAAGCATTTAAACCAGTGTGGAGTTCACTGGCCTTAATGCTCAGTAACGCAAAGGAGTTGAACACAACTTGAAAGGCGTGCCAACTATTTCAGGCTAAACCGTTTAAGTTGCCACACAATGCCCAGATCGGCACAGTTGCCGCGGAGAGATCCTTCTTAAGGTTTATGTATGTGTGACGCTGTGCATTTGTGCAGGGGCGTCACAAGGCGGGGGAAAGTGTTACTTGGGTCTAAGGTGGAGGGGCCTTACTTTAGCTATTGAAAAATAGCAGATCTACAAGCTCACAGCGCGGCACCGAGTGCCGCGCTGCGAGCTTGTAGATCTGCTATTTTTGAAAAGTCGTGAAAATGTGTGCAAATCTTTGAATATATGTCTTTTTTAAGCGAACATTTGCAACTCAAAATTTGCTTCTGGGGGGGTCCCTGGAACTAAATAGTTTGAGATGAGGGTCCGTGGCCAAATACGTATCATTCTGGGGGTCCTTCACATGAAAAAGTTTGAGCACCACTGACACAGAAACATAGGTTTTTCAAAAAAAAGATATGCACACATTTTTTACGATTTTTATCAAGTGCTGCGCTGTGAGCTTGTATATCTGCTATTTCTCAACAGTTAAAGCACACAATGTCAGTGAATCCTTGTACCCAGGGCCCAGAATGTGGTGTGACACCCCTGGATGCTACACACACAGAGGTTAATTTATAGAGAGCGGAGCAGAAAGGAGCCCCTATTGAGAGAGTCCTATTAGCATTAGCTTCGGCCCTAGCCCGGTCTATGGGGGATGAAGGGGGGGGGGCAGAGGGCTCCAACCATACAGGCCTCCATTCAATTAGCATCTCATTACGTTACCATGGTAACCAGGCCTTCAAGGGGGTGAAGGTTTCCCACAATGCACAGAGAGAGAGGGTAAACATACTGTATTTGTCACACACACACACACACACACACACACACACACACACACACACACACACACACACACACACACACACACACACACACGCGCACGTGCACAACTCACAAGCGTGCTGCGACCTGATTAGCTTGTTTGACCCAGTCACACACCTAAATGGAGAGAGAGTAGGCTGTCATTCAAGTTTATGGCCGTGTGTAAGGAATGGACATTACAGTGACTGCTACTGTACGCCCAGTCATCTTCATTTGTGTGTGTGTTAGAGATGTGCCGATTGATCGGTGAGTGATCGCGATCGGCCGATAATGCCTCTATCAGCTTTGCCGATCTACAAGATAGATCAGCTATTTTCACAATATTTATCTGTGGGACTGAATGTAACCTCAGCTTCAACTCATACAAGTTGAATTGGATACTAAAGGACCTCGGCCTGCAATCTCCTAATGTTTATACTTAATATACAATGTCAATGTTTTGTATAATGTGCTTATTATCAGCATGGAGTGGAATATATATAACAGTTAAGAATCATTAAATATATAAATGCTGCTACAGTAACACAATAAGAAATATGGATTTGACGCTGGGATCGGGAATATCGGTATCGGCAGATACTGATTCCAGTTGATCGGTGATCAGTATCGGCCCCAACAATCGCAATCGGAGCATCTCTAGTGTGTGTGTGCAACGAAGATTGACTTAACTCATATGCTGCCATTTAACAATACCTTCGTACTCTTTAACTGCCATTCGTCTCCATAGACTTCCATGTAATTCATAGTGCACGGATCATGTACACCCATGCCTAGATAATGCACCACGTGTGTCCACATTGCTCACAGCTTTCAAACAAAAAAATCCGAATGGAAATCCGTTCAGGCATTCATGAGATAGCAGCCATTATGTTTTACACTGTTGTGAGCTTGGAGGTCTGCTACCTGAGTTGTATGGGGGTTGTATGGGGGTTAAACAAGCAATTTCGCGATCGCTATCATGCCTACTAACGTTTTTGGGGTCCCAAAAAAAATTTTTGAAAAAAAAAAAAAAAAAAAGTTTTTTTTTTTTTTTTTTTTTTTAATTTACGGGATTCACGGGCGTGGCAGGGTGGTACAACGGGATTTTTAAGGGATTCACGTTTTTGGCAGTTAATGAGTTAATAAGACCCTAGGGGTCAATTTCATATTTCACACAATCACCCTCTCTGTGATGTGTGTGCTTTATGAGGGGGAGGACAGGGCAAAGGAGGGGCTGACACTGTACAGCTGGCAGCCACTGCAGCCTCCACCCACCTATCTCTTAGTGTCTCACGCACGCACGCACGCACACACACACACACACACACACACACACACACACACACACACATACACACACACACACACACCCCTGTAGGGCATTATCCAGTGTCATGATCCACCTCTTTTGCTCGGCTCATGTAGCAGTTTTCAGTTTCAGACGTGCGGTCTCTTGATTCCTCTTTTTTCTCCTCGTGAAACTTTTTTTAGCGGGCACTTAAAACCCGAGCGTCTCATCGGAACCCCTCGAGCCTCCTGTTTTTTTTTTTTACAGCGCGGGAGAGACATTGATGTGGTGCCCCCCCCCCCCCCCCCTCCCCCCTCCCCCCCCCCCCTTCCTACCGCCCCCGGCACAAGGGAGAGCGAACCACAGGGTAACGTGTGAAACTGAGGATGTTTTTTCGTCGCTGGCGGGGTTACCGTGGAAACCTTGTATGAAACCTTGTATGTACAACTGTTGCTTTTCAGGACGTGGGGTGAAAAGACCTGTTGTTCCCATGGATCCAGTGTACAGTAGTTATTATTTAGCCACAAGCTACTTTTCTTTGGTTCAATATTTTTAAAACCCACAGATACAGAAAAAAATCACACCCGTGTGAACTGAGCGGTGGTTGTGGGGTGGGGGGGGGGGGGGGGGGGGGTGGGGTGTGTGTGTGTGTGTGTGTGTGTGTGTGTGTGTGTGTGTGTGTGTGTGTGTGTGTGTGCGTGTGAAGAAAACACAGCCTGTGTGTGACTGCCCCCTCCCCCTGTGTGTGTGTGTGTGTGTGTGTGTATGTGAGAGAGAGAGAGAGAGTATTGCAGTTGATGCTCAGACTAGACTCAAGAGCACCCTCTCTGGTCACTGAGTGGTAGTTGAGGCTACATACACACATACATACACGGATACACGGATACACGGATACACACACGGCCATGCTAGCCTGTGTGTGACTGCCCCCTCCCCCTGTGTGTGTGTGTGTGTGTGTGTGTGTGTGTGTGAGAGAGAGAGAGTATTGCAGTTGATGCTCAGACTAGACTCAAGAGCACCCTCTCTGGTCACTGAGTGGTAGTTGAGGCTACATACACACATACATACACGGATACACGGATACACGGATACACACACGGCCATGCTATGGAGCGGTCTACCACCGCTCAATAAAAAAAATGGCAGCTCTACCAGCTCATTACAAACACTACATCACAGATATAAAGAGCTAGATGCCTTGTTCTCCTCTGCAGTTAATAGAGGGTATGCACGTCCACTGGGACCCGCCCCCCTAATCTAGACTGAGTGGCAAAACATTGAGCAGAATGGAGCATTGGAGTTTGGAAGTGCTAGTTGCAAATCACTCAACGGCCCTGCATACCACCTGTTTCTAATTTGCACATAATGCAGGAGGCAGCAGGATGTTGTGTTGTAGAAAACGAGTGCTTCCAAACTCTGACACTTGGAAAAATAAAAACCTGCACAGAATGTCTTGACAGAAAGTAGCTCATAACATGCCTATGGTGGATTCTTATGAAACAAAAACTTTGCAGATAGAAAGAGGATAATTCAAGCTTTCAGTACAGCCACAATGTTGGTGAGTTTACTTTGTTTAATACAAGGACTTTTCTGTTTGGATGTATGGGATGTCAATGGCAGAAATGAGTGTTTTGCCACTCAATAGGCGTGTTCCCACATAACTTTCAGCAACAGTGATGTCACGCGCATACCCTCTATTGGAGCGATGTGCAAAAGTTCTAGTCCGGACTTCCTGAAAAAACTAAGGGAACGCTGTCAGTCAAAGTGACTACTGGCCAATCACAGCGTGTCTTTTTCGGGGACTTATCCAAGGACTACAATTCAATTCAACAGAGCCAGTTCTGATGTTGCGCGGCTCAGCTGTTCTTACAGGCTGCATACGTAAAGACCAGCCCCCACCTGCCTCTGATTGGCCTGGCAACTTCTCTATGTGTGACGCACGCGGAAGCAATGTACACGGAAGCGATGAAGATTCCCTTAGTTGCTAAATGCTAAACCCTAGCCGAAGGAGGCGTCTACCTTTCTATGTCTATGCACTACATCAGCTATTTTTGCCACTTTCTGTGTGACACTGGAGGAGTAGTTGGTTAATTAATGAAGCCCAGGTCCCGGGCTGCCGGAGTGGTGGTCCGGGCGCCCTAGGCTGCGATGCCAGCCTGCCAGCGAGTCGCGGGTTCGAATCCTGTTCCCCTAAAACCTTTGCTGTGTGTCTGACTCCCCAGTCTCTCTCACCCAATTTCCTGTCAGTCTACTAACTGTCCTATCAATAAAGGCATAAAAAGACCCCAAAATAAATCTAAAAAATAAAAAATAAAGCCAAGCTAAAACCTGGAAAATCTGGAAATACAAGTTGTTGTTTTTTTTTGTTCTAGGGAGCGCAGGGCGAGATTTCTTTAAAAGGCTCCTAGGCTGGGAGTCTCCTTATGTTTAATAAGGAAGCCTCTCCCCCCCCCCCCCCCCCCCCCCAGTTCACCGCTCTGTTTACCCAGGATGGGTGAGAAAATGACTTGCGCACATGTACAGAATACTGTAGTTATTTTCCATTCACTTTGGCTTGCTCTTGCCCTCTCTCTCTCTCTCCCCTTCTCCCTCTCTCTCTCTCTCTCTCTCCCTCTCTCTCCCCTTCTCCCTCTCTCTCTCTTTCTCTCTCCCTCTCTCTCTCTCTCCCTCTCCCTCTCTCTCCCCTTCTCCCTCTCTCTCTCTCTCTCTCCCTCTCTCTCTCTCCTCGTGACCACTGGTGTACAGTAACTAAGTACATTTACTCAAGTATTGTACTTTTTACTCCACTGAAATGATTTGACAAAGTTACAAGTAGATGGAGATACTTTGTAGATTGATCATTAATATAAAGCATTAACTACTTCAGCCCTATATATATATATATATATATATATATATATATATATATATATATAGACCGTTTGAAAATAGTAGATCTACAAGTTATCAATGCGTCGCGATGCGACGCTTTGTGAACTCGTAGATCTGCAATTTTCAGAGGACGGAAATAAGGGGACATTCTGCACATTGAGTAACGTTGTACTTTTGGTCTTTTAACTCATTGCATGCCAGGCCCGATAGTCCCGAGATTATTTCAATGTCTTTCCCTGCCAGGCCCGATAGTCCCGAGAATTTCCGCCATTTTGAAAAAAAAAAAAAAAAAAATCAAAAAAAATTTTTTTTCAAAATTTTTTTCTGACCCCAAAAAATGTAGTAGGCATGATAGAAATCGCGAAATTGCATGTTTAACCCCCATAGCAACCCCATCTATCAAACATGGCAGCCATCTTTGTTTACATTTTAGGAAAACATAATGGCTTCTATCTCATGAATGCCTGAACGGATTTCCATTCGGATTTTTTTGTTTGAAAGCTGTGAGCAATGTGGACACACGTGGTGCATTATCTAGGCATGGGTGTGCATGATCCGTGCACTATGAATTACATGGAAGTCTATGGAGACCAGAGGCACCGTAGAGTACGAAGGTATGTTAAAATGGCGGGGAATGTGTTAAGTACATTTTGATGCCAATACTTTTGGTACTCAAGTACATTTTTAACATGGGAACTTGTAACAGAGTATTTCTACATTGCAGTATTGATACTTTGACTCAAGTAAAGAATGTGAGTCGTTTTTCCAGCGCTGCTCGTGACCAGGCTGTGGAGGGAAGTGGAAACACTAACAGGCTGAGTCTGCTCTGTGGTTTATTCTGCTTCTTCTCTATGTCTCTCTCTCTCTCTCTCTCTCTCTCTCTCTCTCTCTCTCCTTTTCCTTACTTTCCCTTTCCGTTCGCTCAGTGGCATCAGTTCAGAAAAAAGCTAAGGTATGGCAACATGACTGGTGTCTTGCACGCGCGCCTTCGCGCGCGTGCAAGACACCAAGACACCAAGACACCAAGACACCAGTCAATGTACTTCTTAAAATAAATGTATCATGCCTGTTGCTAAGGTATGGCAAACCTTAGCAACAGGCATGATACATTTATTTTAAGAAGTACATTCTATTTTTCACCCGTTTCTACGGTTTCTTGGGCTGGATATGGCAGCCTGGAACGGTTGTTCAAGTGCAGCTAAACTTGGCATAGGCTATAGTAAACGTGCCGCAATTAACAATAATGCATTGCACCTGTGCAGCTGACCTGCGGAACCTGGGAATATACCATGTTGTCAAGATGGGGAGAATGCAAGTGTGGAGAATATCATTATAATACCTTGTTAACTCATCTGCCGCCTTACACGTTTTGAAACGTTCTATTTTGCCCAGCTATCAACCGCCTCACACGTTACTGTACGTTCTACCATTTTTGGCCACTGGGGGTCACTGTTCACTAATATATGAGACAGCAATGGGTTCACTGCCCAGAGAGCAGCCTGTGATGGTGATAAAAAATTATAAAAATGTTATTCATGTAATCAGCTTTCTGCACACCTTCTTCAAGATGGCTGCCAAAATGGCCACCATCCACATGCTGTAATTGTTTGTGTGTGTTAATCTAAAAATAGATTTTTCTTGGGGTTGATTATATGTTTCTGCCAACTGCAAGGGGGCAATGGACATCTTCTGAGAGCTTATTTTTTTTCAAAAAATGTTTATTTTTTTTTTTTTTTTCAATTTATTTTTTTGTAAAAAGCCTGGCAGTACTAAGATAGATTTCTTTTTAACCCTTGGCAGGCATTGTGTTAAAGTGACCATTTTGTAAAATTTTACTGTAATTTAACAACATAACCAGAACAGATAGAAACAGAGACATTCATGGATTTATATTTAAAAGTAACTTTTATTTTCACCCCCTGGACCCAGGGTATGGCAGCTGCATACCCCTGCCATACCCAGTTGACGCCCCTGCGTTTGCTCCAACTGGCTTTCACGTGGTTGTCCGCTCGTTCCCTCATCTGGAAGATGTCCCTTCCTTATAATGCCTCTTTAATATTCTTTATTTTAATCATTAAATTAATTTGTTGCTTGTAGTAAGGTTGACAGCCTCTCCTCTCCCCTCCTCTCAGGCATGGGTCTTCTACAGGGGGTCCGGGACCCCAAGGGGGTCCTCAGAGTTACTACAGGGGGTCCTCCAAATCTTTGAGGGATAGAAGGTTTTTTCTCTCCTTTTTTTATATTAACCACTTGAACCCTAGCGTCCATATTCTGAGAACTTTAGCCAAAAATAGCAGATCTACAAGCTAGTTCTGAGCTTTTTTTTGGCAAAGAGGTTTGGTGTAGGGGGGAAAAGAGCAGACCAAGTACAGAGTGAAAGGTCAAGTTTATTAAGTATTGACGGTTCAAGTGGTTAAATATCTGAAAACACAAATTGACATGAATCCAAAATACACTGATGTTTGTGCTGTCAAAGAATGCAATTACCGTATATGGAATCTATGAACAGGTTGTGGGGGTACCTGCTTCATCTCTCTCTCAACTAAGGGGTCCTCAGCCTGAAAACGTTGAAGACCCCTGAATTAATGTGTTGCTTGTACTGAGGTTGACAGCCTCTCTCCTCGTTCCTCTCAAGCCATGGTTGCCTGGCTAACCACTGAAGCACCGCCACTGACCCCTGGTGGTGAACAGTCAGAACTGCAGCCTTGGCGTAAAGCCCCTCAGATATACTGTAAACCAGGGGTCTTCAACATTTTCAGGCCAAGGACCCCTTAGTTAACTTGAGAGAGAGAGATGAACCAGGGACCCCCACAACGGTTTCATACAGTAGGTTCCGTTTAGTTTCATTTTTTGACAGCACAATCATCAGTGTATTTTGGATTCATGTCAATCTGTGTTTTCAGATATATTTAACCACTTGAACCGTCAATACTTAATAAACTTGACCTTTCACTCTGTACTTAGTCTGCTCTTTTCCCCCTCTACAGTACACCAAACCTCTTCGCCGAAAATAGCCGATCTACAAGCTCACAACGCCTCGCACTGCGAGGCGTTGTGAGCTTGTAGATCGGCTATTTTTGGCTACAGTTCTCAGAATATGGACAATAGGGTTCAAGTTCTTAATATAAAAACGATTGGAAGATTTGGAGGACCCCCTGTAGTAACTCTGAGGAACCCCTTGGGGTCCCGCACCCCCTGTTGAAGACCCCTGCTGTATACAATCCATGAAATAAAGACACCGCGGCATCGACCCGTGCATATGTTCTAACTTAAACAGAGTGGGAGGCCGTTTGGAAGAGTGACGGAAGACATGAGAGATGATAACGACGTGCGATGTGAAAAGGGATGGCTTGCAGGAAGTTTGTGTTTTGTGTCGGATGTTGATTCTCTCTCTCTCTCTTCTCTCTGTTGTTTCTTCCAGGATGTCGCTCCACAAGTCCAGCTCTGAAGACGGTTCTGGAGGTGAGTGGAGAGTTTTTTTTTTGTGGTCAGCCAATGATCCAATAACAGATGTAGACGTATAGACAAGAAGGCTAACCTCGCATAGCAGTGGCGTCAGTTCAGAAAAAGCTAAGGTATGGCAACATGACTGGTGTCTTGCACTCGCGCCTTCGCGCACGTGCAAGACACCAACAGGCATGATACATTTATTTTAAGAAGTACATTCTATTTTTCGGACAACGTTACACCTATTAGGAGCGAGTTAAAGGGTCAGTTCACCTCTGGGACAACCAGATCTTATTGTATTGTTGTTTGGGACAAGATCAACACAATCCTGAATTATTTGTTGTGTTCAATCTGTGTTTTGAGATATTTTAGTATTTCAGCATGAATGATGATGCATTTTGCATCATATGAGTCATCATGCTGCATCATCATTCATGCTGAAATACTAAAATATCCCAAAACACAGATTGAACACAAAAAATAACTCAGGATTGTGTTGATCGTGTCCCAAACAACAATAAAATAAGATCTGGTTGTCCCAGAGGTGAACTGGCCCTTTAAGAGCTACAATCTATTTGTGTTTGTTTCGTTGGGGGACTTAAGGGTTCCCAAAACGCAGCATTTCCGCCACAACTTCCGTCACATCGAACAGCGCCGGTCTCGCCCAGGCTGCAAGAAGGCAGACGAGAAGGGTTAGGAGGTTGAGGGTGATTTCCTTGTGAACAGAACAACCGAGGACTAGTGAGGGAAAGGTCTATTTTTAAGGGAGAAGGGAGATTTTAAGAGAAAGCAGCAATGAACAAGGAGAGGACTTTCCAATTCTCCTGAGGCGTTATTCATTCTGGTGTTCAAGGCTGGGCTGGGTTTATCCATCCCGTACTAGACTGATGCATGGTTCCACTAAAACCAAACATGTGCACTTGGTCCACAGCTAGTGTGTCCACGCATTAATCTGTTTTTTTTAAAAGACACAGCATTTTTCATACGTTACATACGTGCGCGTGCGTGCGTGCGCGCGCGTGTGTGAGGGAGATAATGAGCTTGTACCCAGTGTGTTTGGACAAGGATAAAGACAGAGAGAAGGCCCATCTGTGCAGGGCATGGAAGGGTCACGCTTTATTACCTGGAGAGAGGAAGTTCATGATGTTAGTTATAATGGCCTTGAAAAGACCAGATGAATGGGTTGTCCCATTTAATCAGACAGCCAGATCAGGTGCTTCTTTCCTTATGGCCGTCATCATGCAATGACGGAGAGAAAGACAACTGTGGTGGGCGTGGATAGGGATGGAGCTCGTTCATTTTTATTGATAATGAGCACCTTATTGATCCTGCTTATTGAGCCAGGCTTTTATCGAGCCCACTATTGAGCTTTTTCTAATATTTTGTGGAAAGATATGTGACAACAAATTCAGAACATAACTGGTATCTTTTTTTTTATTGGCCAGTTGTTGCGAGTGTGAGTTTGTTGCTGACCAAAATCTATGAAGATGACAATTGAAAAAAGTAACAAATATCATCAAATATCATAAAAAAAAGCATTCATTAGTGTGCAATAAGTGTTAAATGGCTTTATATTATAGAATATAGAATATGGTAGAATATGGTCCCGCGCCTTCGGGACTGTTTTTGTCGCGTACATTTGCACATACGTGAGATTTATCTCTGCATTTTACCCATCCTATAACAACTAGGAGCAGTGAGCAGCCATATTCGGCGCTCGGGGAGCAATTTTGGGTTAAGGTCTTGCTCAGGGACACATTGACACATTGCTGCCTGACCGGGAATCGAACCAGGGACAACCAGGGGAACTGGTTCCCCAGGCAGGCTCCCTAACCACTCAGCTATGGCCACCCATGAATAGTACTGTAATAATTTCTTGATCGCCTCTTGTCTTGATTGTTTAAACATCATGGGCCGCTATGCTCAATAACAAGCTTGATAAGCCCAAAGTTTATTGATACCGGGTACTCAATAAATCTGTTATCGGGATATCGAGCTACCCTTGTTTAGGGCTCCATCCCTAGGCGTGGTTCTCTTTGGTGTTGTGTGGACGTGTAGTTCATTTGTGACTCCACCTCATGTCTGTCTCTTCAGGTAAATGGGACAACAAGAAGAAGAACAAGTCCTTTTGGCAGAACTTCCGCAAGTCGCAGCACAAACCTGTCGCCCGACAGGCATCCAAAGGTAGGCTGTGAAAACAAGGCGACTTGATAATTTAATGTAACCTTTTTGTTGCCAAGCTTTAAAATCTTCAATGCCTTCCATTGCCATAATCTTTAGAATCGTACCTTTTAATTTGCACAATGTGCACGGATGATGCGCCACACGTGTGCACGCCATTCACAGCTTTCAAACAAAAAAATCTGCTTGGAAATCCATTAAGGCATTCAAAAGATATAGGCTATAGTGTTTTCTTCAAATGTAGACAAACATGGCTGCCATGTTTGAAAGAGAGAGCTGTTCTGGGAGTCAAACATGCATTTCACGATCACGATCATGCCGAAACTATAAGTAGGAAGTAAAGAGAGTAGGGAGAGCAAAAAAAAAAGAAGAAAATCTTTTAAAAAAAATCAAACCTCGGTTCGAAGTGGAGCGGTGAATTTGAGCAGCTGTACCCTATGTGAGTGAGTGAGTGTAAACTGTGCCTGTGAGTGAGTGGTGAGTGTGCCTGGCCTGCACAAAACAGCGCCCCTCCTTTAACTAGTGTGTTGTGTGTGGCCACTCAAGGTATTGCCAGGCTACGGACACGGCCACCCAGCCAGCCACCCACCCACCCACCCACCCACATACCCACGGACATACCTGTCTATTGGGAGCGTTTTCACCGCTCCAAAAACGCAGGAAACTTGTTTGCACCAAGTGTGTTAATCTGGCCTCGCACACACGCCTCCTTTGCTGACCCTTTGGTTTGCCCCTCTTGTTCCAGGAGAGGACATCGGCTACCTGGCCAGTGAGATCACCATGAGTGACGAGGAACGCATCCAGCTGATGATGATGGTCAAGGAGAAGATGATCACCGTGGAGGAAGCCCTGGCTCGGGTAGGGAGCGCACGACTTGGACCAACATCCCCCTGTCTCCTCGTGTCCCCTAAACCAGTCCTTCTCAAAGTTGGGTCTCTCTAGGTTCTCTCTAGGTCTGTAACTCTGACAGTGTACAAATTGCCCTAACGGGTTCATTTGGTTCCATTTGTACACTGTCAGGTTAAATGAGTAGCTCACCCACAAAATTACTCACACCATGGAGACTTGAGTTCAATAATATTTTTTTGTTTTTTGTCGCATTCCAAAGACAAACATTTGATAAATTCCAGTGCCATGCATTCGGGTCCCCATCCGGAATCAATGGGGGTAAATTTACTATGATCACATTTTTGTCTTAGGAATGTGACAAATACTAATACAAATTATTGAAGTCTCCATGGCGTGAGTAATCAATAGGAAAAAAGTTCATTTTGAGAAAGTTTGAGAAACACTGCCGTAAAAACGTCCCCCCCCACCACCACCACTAGAACCCCATCCCCAGGATACCCCCCTCTACCCCGTACCCTGTCCCCATCCCGTCCCGACCTCACCCACCAGTCTCAGCCTCCCTTCAACCTCCAGATTCCCCTCACCCCCCATCCTGGGTTAGGACCCCCCCCCCCTCCATCTCTGCTACCTGTTCTCCATCCTAGCTTCCTGGCTTTACTAAAACGACTCACTGGTTACTAACCCTTGACGAGGCCCCGCGCTGTAGCTTTGCATTGCCTTCCTCTACACACACACACGCACACACACACACACACACACACACACACACACACACACACACACACACACACACGCACACACACACACACAGGTACTCTACAAGGACCAGGGCTTTAGGAGTCTGGGAGGTTTGGGGGGTTCTGTATGTGCGTGTGTGTACAGTATATGTGTGTGTGTGTGTACAGTTTGTATGTGTGCGTGGGGGAATGTTGTCATTCAGTCCACACCTCTTGCAGTTGGTGGACGCAGGGGTTGACGACAGCTCCACCTGTTGGACAGGGTGCACCAGTGCATTTGACTGTGTTGTGGATGTTGCGTCTCCAGATGTTGCACAAAGTGGTGATTTGTCCAGATCTCAAATCACCATCCTCGTTGGTGTCTCTTCCTTCCTACCTACCTCCCTCCCTAGTTCCTTCCTTCTGTCTGTCTGTCTCCTCCAGGAGGATTGCAGACATTTTCAGCCTTATCTTTATATTATTGGTCCTCTTTGAAGCTCATTATAAAATGGCACGGTTACCGTCCACTCCCTCTGTGTCTCAAAGGTGGGCTATGGACAGTTTAGAAACCTGCCGACCTTTGTGACCTCTTCGAAGGGCGTTCCATCCTAAAAGAAACAACAGTCTTTCTCTTAAAAAGAGAGCACACTGAAATAAATGGCAAATGGTGCATTTATATAACGCCTTTATCCAAGGCGCTTTAAACATTCATTACATTCACACACACATTCATACACTGATGACAGAGGAAACCATGCAAGGCACCAACCTGCTCACCGGGAGCAACTTGGGGTTCAGAGTCTTGCTCAAGGACTCTTCCACACTAACTCTGGGAGAGCCCGGGATCTAACTGGGAACCCTTCAGGAACCCTCTGTGTTCTAATGACGGTTTCTCTACCCCTGAGCCAATGCCGCCCCGGGAATTCTTCTTGCATCGATAGAAACACGTTTTAAAAAGAAAGTTTGAAATCTGCCTACCGATGTTGTCTCTGTAAACCTCTGTAAACCTCTGAGACACAGAGTAGACAGAAATGCAGCCATCTAATAATGAGTTGAGGACCATTTCTATGAAGACGAGGTTGAACATGGCTCCTGTAGAACCCTGGACGTGTCTCTCCACAAGGCAGACATTGATTCTTCCTTCTCCTCACTCCTCTCTTTGCCAGGATCTCTGGCCTGCTATTGGTTGACGATCTGTACGTCAGTTCTCCTCCCACCACTGCCGATTGACAATCAATCCTGTGACTCTAGAATCAATGATCAGCCTCTGTGGACGGTCCTGTTGTGTTGACTGGTCTGTGGTGTGTGTCTGACAGTGGTGGAAAAAGTACTCAAATGTTTTACAAGTAAAAGTCCTGTATTCTAAATTGTGTTAAGTACAAAAGTATTGGAATCGAAATGTACTTAAAGTACCAAAACTATAAGTACCAATTATGCACAATGTCCCATTTCAAGTTTTCAAATCTACAAGCTCACAAGCTTGTAGATCGGCTTGTAGAATGGCCGAAATGTATACAGAGCAGAAGTGGTTAATGTATGTTTTGTACCAATAATCAAAATCTATAAAGTAAGGAGTTACTAAAGTTTTGAAAAAAGTGTAGTGGAGTAAAAGTACAACATTTGCCTCTGAAGATGTAGTGGAGTAGAAGTATTGGAAATTGGAAATATTCCAGTGAGGTACAAAATACCTAAAGATTGGTGCAGTATTTGAGTAAATGTTCTTAGTTACTTTACTTGTAGATCGTCTGTTTTCACTAGGTCAAATCATTTTTAAAATGATACAAAACTAACGGTTTTGGAGATACAAGGTTTCCACCCGACAGCAACGATATGTGCCTGTATGCAAGTAGGGATGAAGCTCGAAACAAGGGTAGCTCGATAACCCGATAACAGATTTATTGAGTACCCGGTATCAATAAGCTTTGGGCTTATCAAGATTGTTATCGAGCATATAGGGGCCCATGACATCATGTTTAAATGATCAGGACAAGAGGCGATCAAGATATTATTACAGTACTATCCATAATATAAAGCCATTTAACACTTATTGCACATTAATGAAAGGTTGTTTTAATGATATAAATGATAATATTTATTTCTTTTCTCTATTGTCATCTTCATAGATGGTGGTCAGCCACAAACTCACAATAACAACTGGCCAGTAAAAAAAGATGCCAGTTATGTTCAGAATTTGTCATCTCACATCTTTCCACAAAATATTAGAAAACTCTCAATAGTGGGAAAAACCCGTCTCAATAAGCAGGATCGGCAGGATCATTATCAGTAAAGATTAACGAGCTCCATCCCTATACGCAAGTGGACACGCATTTTGAATGCACCTATTGTCCTGTGCCGGTCAAGTTGGTGTTTGTCTGGTGTGTGTGTGTGTGTGTGTGCGTGTATAGATCTCCACCATGCTGGGCGCTAGCGGGCAACGAGCCCGCCCTGTTCTCCCCTCTGTCTCTCTAAACTCTTCTTCTCCACACCAGCTGAAGGAATACGAGAGCAGCAGACAGTCCAGCAGTACTGACACTGCGGAGTGGACTGACGGATCCTCGCCCAATCTAAACCAGTCCTCCAACTGCAACGTAAGTACCCTTACTATCCCCAACCCCCGATCCACACCTCTCAACCCTCCCCACCTCAATCGCTCTCACCTTTCAGTGACCTCAATCACCTTCCGCCCCCGAAGACCATCCTGAAAAGGAGCGGACATTTTTTTTTACGTGACCTGTGTTTGTGTGTGTGTGTGATGCATTTGAATGTGCGAGATGTGAACTTTGTGTGTCATTGTTAATCCTTGGGTTCATTTTTGAGGTTCAGACTTGACATCCACCTCCAGGGTTGAACTCTAAGGCAGCAGCACAACAAACCACCTCCACGCCACGTTTGTTTCCTTCGCTCTTACCTTCCTGCCCCTCTCTCCCTCTTTCTTCTCTCTTTCTCCTCCTGCCTTCCTGCCCCCTCTCTCCCTCTTTCTTCCCTCCCTCTCTTCCTTTCCGTTCCCCCTGTTCTTTCATCTCACAGCCATGGCATTCTCCTCCCCATGTATTGTACATACAGTGTATTGTGCGTTACATTCCGTCCGCCACTTTGTTCTTGGAGCTCGGCTCAGAAGTCGCAGGCTGTGAGTCACTGAATCTACAGTACAGCCCTGACACAGGGCCAGGCCTGGAAGTTCCTAATTTTAGGGGCACTTGGCCTAAAATATTGTCAATTTTTTTTTGTTCACAAAGACCAAATGTCAGGGCAGGAAGGCCATTTAGTCTATTACAGTTTACAGTTTAGGCATTTAGCAGACGCTTTTAATCCAAAGCGACTTACAATCAGCAGATAACATCACAATAATAAACAAGATAATATGTCAGTACATCATCAACAATATAACAAATGCAAAAGGATATCTATCTAGAAAAACACCATATAATCAAAGTTCTAAAAAACATAAAAAACAAAACAAATGCTAACTAGCTTCATGTATTCATTGATTTTTCTGTAGTGCTAAGGGTTTAGGTGGAGTCTGAAAAGGTGAGTCTTCAGTCCACGGCGAAAGCTAGCGAGTGAGTCCGTTGTTCTAAGTGCGACAGGGAGTTTATTCCACAACTTGGGGGCCAGGAGGGCAAACTGTCTCGGACGAGTGGATTTTTGCCCTGGAGTTTTTAGCGAGGGTTCTGTCAGCATCCCTGTGTTGGCTGATCTAAGTGACCGGGTGGGGGTGTAGGGCTTGATCAGCTTCTGGAGGTATGGAGGAGCCATACCTTTGGCTGCTTTGAAGGTCAGCATCAGTGTTTTGTATTCAGTGCGGGCCGCAACCGGGAGCCAGTGGAGGCTGCGGAGAAGGGGAGAGACATGTGAGAACTTAGGCTGGTTGAAGACCAGTCGTGCCGCGGCATTTTGGATCAGTTGGAGAGGTTTAAGTGCACATGCCGGGAGACCAGTGAGGAGAGAGTTACAATAGTCAAGCTTTGATATGACAGATGTCTGAATGAGGAGCTGGGCTGCCTCCTGGGTGAGGAAGGGTCTGATTTTACGGATGTTATAGAGTGTGAACCTACATGACCGGGTGACTGATGCAATGTGTGCCTTGAATGATAGCTGGCTGTCCAGGACCACACCAAGGTTTCTAGCAGTAGGAACTGAAGTCACAAATGCATTATCTATGGAAATAGTGAGATCTTGCATGGGGCAAGACTTAGCTGGGAAGAAGTGTAGCTCCGTCTTGTCCGGGTTCAGCTTAAGGTGGTGGGCTGACATCCACTGTGAGATGTCGGCCAGACATGCAGCAATGCGTTCTTCCACCTGGGTGGCAGAAGGGGGGAAGGACAAAAACAGTTGAGTGTCATCAGCATAGCAGTGATAGGATAGATTGTGAGCAGAGATTACAGCACCAAGGGATTTGGTGTACAGGGAGAAAAGCAGAGGGCCAAGTACGGATCCCTGGGGGACTCCCGTTTGGAGGGTTCGGGGGGATGAAAGCAAACCTTTCCATGAGACCTGATAGGTCCGGTCCGACAGGTAGGAGGAGAACCACTTTAGTGCCGTCCCGGTGATGCCTAGGTCAGCAAGGGTGTCCAGGAGTAGCTGGTGATTCACTGTGTCGAATGCCGCTGATAGATCCAGAAGAATCAGGACTGCAGAGTGGGATGCAGCCTGGGCAACATGGAGTGCTTCTGTGACTGCTAGGAGTGCCGTTTCTGTAGAATGGGCCGGTTTAAAACCTGACTGGTTGGGATCCAGCAGGTTGTTCTGTGAGAGATGGAGAGAAAGCTGGTTAGAGACCACACGTTCAAGGGTTTTTGAAAGAAATGAGAGGAGGGATACCGGTCTGTAGTTCTTGACGTCCGAGGGGTCAAGAGTTGGTTTTTTGAGGAGTGGTGATACTCTGGCTGCCTTGAAGGCAGCTGGGACACAGCCTGAGGTTACAGAACTGTTGATGATGGCGGTTATGAAGGGGAGTAGGTCAGGTGCGATCGTCTGGAAGAGTGGAGAAGGGATTGGATCCAGGGCACAGGTGGTAGGTCTAGAGGAAGTCACTAGTTTTATGACGTCATCTGTAGAGAGAGGGGAGAAGGAGGACAGACATGTTAAGTTGGGGATACAATTCCGTGTGTTAGACACTGTATTCTGGGGGAGATGGGAGAATGAACTACTGATATCATCAACCTTCTTTTCAAAGTAGGCGACAAAATCATCCGCTGAGAGGGATGACGGAGGGGGGGGGAGGAGGGGGTTTGAGGAGGGTTGAGAACGTGCTAAACAGTTTCCTAGGGTTTGAGGTACATGATTGAATCTTTGTGTGGTAGAATGATGATTTTGCAGTGGAAAGTGAGAGTGAGAAACCTGACAGGAGTGTGTGAAAATGAGATAGGTCCTCTGGTTGCTTCGTCTTGTGCCACTTCCTCTCTGCCGCCCTGAGAGGTGTTCGCTCAGATCTGAGGGTTTCAGATAGCCATGGAGGCGGTGGATTTGCACGTGCTGGCCTGGTCGAGAGAGGGCAGAGACGATCAAACGCTGAGGAGACAGAGGAGAGAAAGGAAGATGTTAGAGTGTCAGAAGGGAGAGTGGGAAGGACATCCGGGTTTGGGAGGGAGGAGAGAATGGAGGAGGAGAGAGTGGAGGGATCCAGGGTTTTCAGGTTGCGTCGTGTGGTGACGGTCAACGGGTGGGTAGGCACAGATCTGAGGGAAGAGAGGGAGAGAGAGAAGGTTATGAAGCAGTGATCAGAGTATTTGACAGGGGTAACAGTGAGGTTTGAGGCAGAGCATGCTCTGGTGAACACAAGGTCCAATACATTCCCTGCCTTGTGGGTGGGAGGGGAAGGGGACAGGGACAAGTCAAATGACGTCAGTAGGGATGTAACTGGAAGACACTTTTCTGCAGTTGGTAGGTTGAAATCACCCAGTAGAATCAGGGGAGTTCCGTCCTCCGGAAATGAGCTGATCAGAGAGTCCAGTTCTTCCAGAAAATCCCCAAGGGTCCCTGGGGGGCGGTAGAGCACAATGATGGTGAGAGGTACAGGTTGTGTTATATAGATAGCATGATATTCAAATGTGGACAGAGAGAGGTGAGAGAGGTTTAACGCACGGATCTTCCATTTGGGAGATGTTAAAATGCCTGTGCCGCCCCCAGTACGATCTGTGGGACGTGGCGTGTGTGTAAATGTATGTGCTGCAGAGAGTGCATTATTGAAATAATTTGTTTAATTTAAGGGTTAGGGATGATAACCTAATCTGCAGTGAAATAGATAAATGATGGTATTTACAATCAAAGTCACTGGATTGGTTTAAAGACAGGGACTCTGGGGAGTTAAGATTTCAGAATCTCAATGAAAGACACTGGTGTTTACTGTCTACATATTGACAAGAAAGAGACACTGGTGTCTACGGTCTACATATTGACCAGAAAGAGACACCGGTGTCTACTGTCTACATATTGACAAGAAAGAGACACTGATGTCTACAGTCTACATATTGACAAGAAAGAGACACCGGTGTCTACTGTCTACATATTGACAAGAAAGAGACACTGGTGTCTACAGTCTACATATTGACAAGAAAGAGACACCGGTGTCTACTGTCTACATATTGACAAGAAAGAGACACCGGTGTCTACTCTGTCTACATATTGACAAGAAAGAGACAGAGCAGAACGTGGTCCAGTCAGCTGGGGCATTAAGGCCACTGTGGCCTCAGGTCATGCCATTGGTTTGAGGGGCACAAGGCCAAACTGAGGGGCAACGGCGGCCATGGCCTCCATGAAATTCCTGCCCTACACAGGGCTATAGATTCTCACAATGAAGGCACGTGTTGTAAATCCTTGTATCCCATCGTTGGCACCGTCTAGAGAGGGAAACTCTGTCCTGGCGTACTCATAACTGGCTGTTATGACAAGGGTATTTGAGGGGGGTATTTTAGCCTAAGCCTACTCTAGCCAATCAGCTGTAACCTGTGGCGGGCTGCCAAGTGGACTGTCAGCAAAAATGTTCTCTCCCCGTTCCCCACCGCGATCCTCTGCCTTGGCTGGCGGTGATGAGTCAATGTCCACTCAGTCCTGGAGGCGTTGTCCTCCACAGCTGGAGAGGAGACCTCGGTACCTCTGCTCTCCAGGTCCCTTCAGTGAAGTGAATGAGCTTATTGAGAAGACCTCATAGGGCCGTGAGTCACCGAGTTGAACCTTGGGAAAAGTCATCTCTTTTTTTACTCAAGACAGTATGTGTGTGCGTGCGTGCGTGCTAGAGCATTCACGAATAGTGATTTTTAGTATTCGAATTACTCGACCTCAAAGTATTCTAATACTGGAATATTTGACAGGACTGGCCAAACTGTCAAATATTAAGTAAGCAAGAGGCAAACATTGTGAAAATAGCCGATCTACATGCCCACAACGCCTCGCGTTGCGAGGCGTTGTGAGCATGTAGATCTGCTATTTTCACAATATTTATCTGCGGAACCGAGTCACATTAAATGTAATACCTACAATTCCAAGTGCTTGTCAGGGTGGGGGTCCCCCAGTTCAAATATGTTTATTTTGGGGGTCACAGCCTAAAAAGGTTTGAAAACCCCTGGTATAGAGCATTAACAAATTGACAATTCATTCTTATGACTTCCTATCTAGCCAAGCTTTATAAACTATATATTTTTTAAAGAGAAAACAATAAGACAATAAAAAATAAGCGAATATTCGACTTCGGGGGACAACGTCGAATAGTGACTTTGATATTCGAATATTCGAATATTTGGTGAATGCCCTAGTGTGTGTGTGTGTGTGTGTGTGTGTGTGTGTGTGTGTGTGTGTGTGTGTGTGTGTGTGTGTGTGTGTGTGTGTGTGTGTGTGTGTGTGTGTGTGTGTGTGTGTGTGTGTGTGTGTGTGTGTGTGTGTGTGTGTGTGTTTTCAGATGTAGGTCAGATAATCTGGTGTTCGCGATGGTCCATTGTTATTCATTGTACCGTACACGTCCGGATCTGTATGGGAAGTTGCATCGCAACTCAAGTCAAGTGCTGTCACACACTTCGTCTTGTACTTGCATAGAGCTATTTTGCATTTGGCTTGTGCCGTCAGAAACAACAGCTACTCCCTAAAACTGTGTGTGTGTGTGTGTGTGTGTGTGTGCGTGTGCGTGCGCGTGTGTGTTTTGAAATGCGCCACTAACGCTCTCTGCTTTACACAGCGTCTCACGTGAACAGCTTGCCGCCTTGAGATCCTCTAAAAACAGCTCCTGACATCTGCCCTTTTCCCTCTCGCGGCAGTCGTACGCATGCATAATTTGTCATCTTCTTGCAATTAAAATAATTGTCTGACCCTACAGTCTAAAAAGAATATATCTGGCCTGCTTGCAGATTTGCTTACAGACGGTGACTTTCATGAATGCAAAGATGTCCTTGGCAAATGTTTATTTGATTCTATTATTATTATTTCCAGCAACTCCTCTCTGTGCCTGGATTTTTTTTTTTTTTGCGTCCATAGGGAGCAAGTGTACTATGAGAACCGTCACAGCTTGACCGCATGTATGAATGTATACGTGTAACGCCTGACACTGTGGTTCCCCTGACACATCACTGTGACATCACAGGTGACTTCGCAGTGATGTCAGATATATACTCAGAGCAGGGATCTCCATATATGGGCATAAAAGGGATTCTGTTAGGGATCTCCATATATGGGCATAAAGGGATCCTGTTAGGGATCTCCATATATGGGCATAAAATGGATTCTGTGAGGGATCTCCATATATGGGCATAAAATGGATTCTGTTAGGGATCTCCATCATGCGTATGACTAGTTTGACGAGTAATATTTTTGGGTCCGTTATGACGAGTATGACGAATCATAAATATGCTGTAATCGTTATGAAACAATTAAAGTTTGATCGCCGATTCGCCGTCATTCAGTCTCTATGGACGGTAGCTATTCACAAAAAACAGATCCGGATGTTCCAAAACGGAAATGGGGGGGCGGGACAACGACGCCTGTATCCTGTCTGCCAAAATGCCATCCTTTTCAATGTTACGCAACATCCACGTGGCGCTCAGTTGGTTTCGCTTTGGGCAATGGAAGGCTGCGGTGTTTTGTTGCTTACCATGACTGGATCGTATTGCGAACGCAATCGGTGAACCATCGCGCAATGGATACGCGCCACACGCCCACGTTAAAGGTAGGCAAATCCTGGCGGTGTGGACCATTAGAAGGGTCTTAAAATAGCAGTAAATGAGTTAAGGATCTCCATATATGGGCATAAAATGGATTCTGTTAGGGATCACCATATATGGGCATAAAATGGATCTCCATATATGGGCATAAAATGATTCTGTTAGGGATCTCCATATATGGGCATAAAATGGATCTCCATATATGGGCATAAAAGGGATTGTATCCCAGATGATGCCCTGTTAGGAGAACCACACTAACAGAATCCAGATCGCCAAATCGTTTTTTTGAAGACCCTCAAAGTGCCTTAATAAACTCTTCTCTGGGGTATAAATGATGATACCCTCCTTCTATGACAATAGAGGACGTCTGCACAACCTCATCCTGGAGTGTTGTCAGGAGTCCAGCAGAGGAGCTACTCGACGTGTCGCTACGCGCAGATAGCCAGTTTGCTAATCGGCTCCGTTAACCCTTAGCCCTCCCGTGCCAGCGGAGGTCTGTTTCCTGTCTTGTAGCAGAGTGATTGATACAGTTAGATGTCGTGTCAGAGAGTGGACAGAGGCGATGACTGGAGGTGTATTGTTCTGCGGAACACACAGCCTGTGAGCACATGCACTGGAGACGAGAGAGGAAACGGCCGGGACAAAGACCTCTCATTCCCCCCCCCCCTTTAAGGCCCCAAATGATTGGTGTGGAGGGGGCGGGGGGACGGGGGGTCTTCTGTAAATACCCCCCCCCCCAGTCCTGAGTTCCAGAATGGGACCACTTCAGGAAATATGACTGCTCCCGTCAGGGCCCCCTCTGTGGGGCCATGTGTCACACAGTGCCCACTAAAATCTAATAAATGCAATTGGGTCATCGCCAAACTTTAAAATGGTTTAACGGTCGTGTGTGTGGCGCTAATGCTACGCGCGCATGTGGAATGTGCACACTTGTGCTACAGGGGTCTTCAACAGGGGTTCGGGACACCAAGGGGGTCCTCTGTGTTACTACAGGGGGTCCTACAAATCTTTGAGTGAACTTTGTTCTTCTTTTTTTATATGAACACTTGAATGGTGGGGTTCTGAGATTCTGAGAACTTTAGCCAAAAATGGCAGATCTACAAGCTCACAACGCCTCGCAGCGCGAGGCCTTGTGAGCTTGTAGATCGGCTATTTTTGGCAAAGAGCTTTAGCGTAGAGGGGGAAAAGAGCAGACTAAGTACAGAGTAAAAGGTCAAGTTTATTTAGTATTGACGGTTCAAGTGGTTAAACATCTGAAAACACAAATTGACATGAATCCAAAATACACTGATGCTTGTGCCGTCAAACAATGAAACTATATGGAATCTATGAACAGGTTGTGGGGGTCCCTGCTTCATCTCTCTCTCAACAAAGGGGTCCTTGGGCTGAAAACGTTGAAGACCCCTGCTATAAATAATCTCTGATGGTATGGCGTGGTGCGCGTCCGGGGTTCGTCCAGTGGCTCCGCACTCTCTCTCTCTTTGAATTCATTCCGTCTCCGTCTCCCCTGTCTCTCTCCAGTCTAGTCGTCCCCCGGCGATCAGAGCCCCGCATTCCAGGGCCGACCATTAGGAATGGGGGGGGGGGGGGGGGGGGGGGGGCAAGGCAGGGTCAGCGGGGCTCAAACGCTGGGATTGTTCTCCCAACGCACAACACGCCTTTTCTCTCTCCCAGCTCCAGCTCCGGCACGGAGACTTCCAAACAGTTCCCCTCATTCCTTAGAACTGCCTTCACTAACTAGGCCAGCGTTAGAGTGCAAGTCCAAATGCTGGCTTGTGCGTGTGTGTGTGTGCACCCAGGGTACTGATATTGTTTTGGGTCGTGCGTTGCACGAGCGAGCGAACTCGTGCCACAGGATATTGGCGCTATGGACGTAGCAGAACCACCTCTCGCCTACGCATGGCATTGTTGACACGGAGGGGGAATCCTGAAACCCTGAGGCGGTGAGTAGAGAGAGAGAGAGAGAGAGAGAGAGAGACTGGGCTTTTTAACCCATTTAGAACGGGTACACATTATTGAGTATTATTATTTTATGCTTTAACTATTGAAAAATAGCAGATCTACAAGCTCACAGCGCGGCACCGAGTGCCGCGCTGAGAGCTTGTAGATCTGCTATTTTTTTTAAATCGTGAAAATTTGTATTTTGACCCGATTCTATAAGTGTCTTTTGAATCCTTCTAAGGTGTTTTGAAAAACCTGTGTTTCTATGTCAGCAATCTGGCCAGCCATCGTCAAAGAAAAGGTCCTTTTCACTTCAACTGGAGCTCAGTTAGTCCGTTCTTGAGAGACTACTATGTCAGTGGTTCTCAAACCTTTTCATGTGAAGGACCCCCAAAATGATATGTATTTGGCCACGGACCCGCATCTCAAAATATCTAGTTCCAGGGACCACCCAGAAGCAAAATTTGAGTTACAAACGTTTGCTTTGAAAATACACATTCAAAAATAGCAGATCTACAAGCTCGCAGCGCGGCACTCGGTGCCGCGCTGTGAGCTTGTATATCTGCTATTTTTCACTGGTTAAAGCATTCAATAATTCTAGGCCTAAATGGGTTTAATAATCTGAATAAAAATGTCTTTCCTGGATTTTCTCTGTCTGTATATTTGTGGGCACAGGAGCGGTCGTGTCGTGTCGTTCTCCTGCACGATGTGTCTGCCTGTGTCTCTGTCTCTCTTTCTCTGGCGTCTCACAGGGCTATATGTTAGGACCTATACGTAATGTCTAACGTCAGCTCTTTTCCGCTGCACCAAATCCAGCAAAGGGTACGGCCTCTTTCTTCTCCTCCTCCTTCCTTTACTTGGCAGTTTCACTGCGTTAAGGATTTTGTTTCATGCAGGGGTCTTCAACGTTTTCAGGCCAAGGACCCCTTAGTTGAGAGAGCGATGAAGCAGGGACCCCCCACAACCTGTTCATAGATAGATTCCATATAGTTTCATTGTTTGACAGCACAATCATCAGTGTGGATTCATGTTAATGTGTGTTTTCAGATATTTAACCACTTGAACCGTCAATACTTGATAAACTTGACTTTTCACTGTACTTACCGGCAGGCTGCTCTTTTCCCCCTCCGAAGCTCTCTGCCAAAAATAGCCGATCTACAAGCTCACAACGCCTCGCAGCGTGAGGCGTTGTGAGCTTGCAGATCTGCTATTTTTTCTCTCAGAATATGGATGCTAGGGTTCAAGTGGTTAATATTAAGAAAGGGGGAAAAAACAAGTTTCTATCACACAATGATTTGGAGGACCCCCTGTAGTAACTCTGAGGACCCCCTAGGGATCCCGGACCCCCCGTCGAAGACCCTTGGTTTTACGCATGTGTTTAAAAGACTTGTAATAGATAGATAGATACCTTTATTATCCCAAGGGGGAAAATCAGTTGCCCAGAGGCAGCACAGCAGTATAAGGTTATTTACAAAGTTACAGAGAAGTAAGAAGAAAAAAATAAAAGAAACAAGAACAGAGTACAGTAAAGAGAGAGGTACATCAAGAGAGTGAACGAATAATATATAAATATATATACATAAAGTGTCCTTAAGCACAACTATCAAAATAGTACAGTGTCCAAATCAAAGTGACCATAGCAGTCAATGCTAGTTAGTGCAACTAGCAATGACTAGTCTTTTGCATCAAAAAAGTACAGTATCCAAAACAAAGTGACCATAGCAGTCAATGCTAGTTAGTGCAACTAGCAATGACTAGTCTTTTGCATCAAAAAAGTACAGTATCCAAAACAAAGTGACCATAGCAGTCAATGCTAGTTAGTGCAACTAGCAATGACTAGTCTTTTGCATCAAAAAAGTACAGTATCCAAAACAAAGTGACCATAGCAGTCAATGCTAGTTAGCGCAACAAGTATCTCACTATCATGTCAAACACAAGCAAAAAAATACTCAAAAACTACTAACAAAACCTAATAGCGCAGTGTCAAAAAATCAGTGTGAAAAAAACAACTCGAAAGGAAAATAAACTAGAAATAGAAATTCTAATAACGTCGCCCTGCTCAGAGTCATTCCACGTGTCAGACACTCTGACTTCATAGGAGACTCAGTGCTCCTTGGCTCCGCTGTGCGTTCTCAATAATAATAGCCGTTGTTGGGAGCGTTGAGACTTCTCCTGTCCAACCTCTTGTGGTTCAGGCTGATCCCACCGCAGTCTGTCTTTCTCCCCTCGTCTCCCTTTTCAATCCTCCAGGACCCAGAACCCCGTTATTAACCCGTCTAGATCGGGTATGCATTATTGCGAATTATAATTTTTTATGCTTTAACTATCTTGGTGCCGCGCTGCGAGTTTGAAGGAAAAAAAAGTCAAAATTTGAATTTTGACCCGATTCTATTCTAAGTGTCTTTATGAAAAACCTATGTTTCTATGTCAGCAATCTGGCCAGCCATCGTCAAAGAAAAGGTCCTTTTCACTTAACTGGAGCTCAGTTAGTCTGTTCTTGAGAGACTACTATGTCAGTGGTTCTCAAACGTCTTCATGTGAAGGACCCCCAGAATCATATGGCCATATATTTGGCCACGGACCCCTATATCAACATATTTAGTTCCAGGGACCCACCCAGAAGCAAAATTTGAGTTTGGTCCTACAAACGTTTTGCTTAAAAGAAAACAATACATATATTCACAGATTTTTTCAAAAAATAGCAGATCTACAAGCTGCGAGCTTGTATATCTGCTATTTTTCAATAGTTAAAGCATTCAATAATTCTAGGCCCAAATTCATTAACCGTACATTTTGTTTTCCTGCGTTCCGCCGTCCAGCAGGGTGAAACAGAAACGTAGAAGAAGCCACCGTCAGCGGAGCCAGACTTGTGTGGTTTATTCGGGGTGGAGGAGGGATCTCTCTGGAGGGAGGTAGCGGAGGGGTGGAGGGGGGGACTGTGTGAAGTTAGGGGGTTTTCAGAGCCTGGTTCTGTGGCTTCATAAAGCCCCACAGAGAGGCCTGTCAAGAGACCCCAACCAGAGGGTTCACCCAGTGCCGCTCCACTGCGCCCAGATGACAGAGGGACTGGAGTGTCGAGCAGCGACCACACCGGCTGACAGTGGTAGGGAGAGGGAATTGGAGGGGGGACTTAAAGGATGCCAGGGGCGTCACAAGGGGGGGAAAAGTGGGACTGAGTTACTAGGGCCCAAGGTGGTGGGGCCTTCATTATTTTATACTTTAGCTATTGAAAAATAGCAGATATGCGAGCTTGTAGATCTACTATTTTTGAAAAGCAATGAAAATGCGTGCAAATCTTTGAATATATTTATTTTTTAAGCAAACATATAATTGTAACTAAAATTTTGCTTGGGGGGGGTCCCTGGAACTAAACATATTGAGATAGGGGTCCGTGGCCAAATAAATATCATTTTGGGGGTCCTTCACATGAAAAGGTTTGAGCACCACTGACATAGAAACATAGGTTTTTCAAAAAACCTTAGAAGGATTTGAAATATTCAAAGACTGTTCCACGATTTTTCCAAAATAGCAGATCTACAAGCTTGCAACGTGGCAATCTGTGTTGTGCTGTGAGCTTGTATATCTGCTATTTTTCAATAGTTAAAGCACAAAATAATGAGTTGGGTTAAACATTCATGGGGGGCCCGCAGTACCCAGGGCCCAGAATTTGGTGTGACACCCCTGAAGGATGCCACTGTGATTTATGTGTAGTTGTCCCTGCTCGTGCGGTGGCCACAGAGCCATAAGAGGTCTTACAGCTTGCACACACACGGCCGTGCTACAAGAGGTCACAGTGTCACATAGGCCTATAGGTGCCACGGTGCCTTGGGGATCTGTGCAGCGTCTGGGTGGATGTACAGTATTTGCTTCAACCAGCAGTCGTTAACCCCAGGGCCTTCTATGTGATCCAGGCCTGTGGTCTTAACCCCTAACAGCAGTGAGGAAGCTTCTCCCGTCCTTGATAAGCCATCTCTCTTTTACTTCCTGTATCCGTGTGACGTACAGTATCCTGCCCCACTAGGAGACTTCTGAGGGGTAGGGCTGACCTCGATTAGTCGAATTAGTCGAATACACGACTAGGGAGTCTTTAGTCGACTATCAATCTCTCAGTCGAATAATGATTCTTTTTCTCTTCTCCCCCCCCCCCCCCCCCTTTTTTTTTAAACTGAGAGATTGTCATAATTTGTTAGGAAAATTATTATATTTGATAATAACACAAATGAACAATTTAAAACAATATTTATATTAATCACATTGACCATGGCATACCCATTTTGGCAGAAATAGCTCATCTACAAGCTCACACAGGCTTGAGTGGTTAAGAAAATGATCCCATGTTTCATAATATTATAATTTATATCTGCAAAGTAGGCCTAGTAACTAAAGTGTGGAAATAATTTTAGTGGAGTGAGAGAACACTATTTGGATCTGAGATGCAGTGGAGTAGAAGTAAAAGTATTGGAAATTGGGAAATACTCAAGTAAATTACAAATACCTCAAAATGTGCTTAGTTACTTTCTACCACTGGGCGTGTGCGTGTGCGTGTGCGTGTGTGTGTGTGTGTGTGTGTGTGTGTGTGTGTGTGTGTGTGTGTGTGTGTGTGTGTGTGTGCGCGCGCGCGCGCGCAAGCTCCACATGGCTGGCCACCAAGAGACAATGATGATGACGGTGAACAGAGCTCTGGCTCAGAGACGGAGGAGAAACATGGTCACTCTGCTGTTTCTATTTCCTCACCGGTTGCCACGGCAACAACACAGGCTCCGGTCACACACTGCCAGCCGCATGGCCAAGGTTGATTTCACTGCTTACAAAGAGACACGCACGCACACGCAAATACATTATGCAGGCAACATCTACACGCACACACGCGCACGCACGCACGCACGCACACACACACACTTGGAAAACAGAGTGGTTATTTCCTGGTGCATGTGTTGCTGTGTGGCGCTCGTGTGCATATTGTCGCTGTCGGGCAGAAACCGTTACTTTTCAGGAAATGGAAATGTGGATCCAATGGAGTTATTAGTTAGTCAGCTCTTGTTTGGGGTTAGCTATTACTAATAGCTGAATGGGTTGAGAATCGGCTTGGGAAAAGGAAGGTCCCAGGTTCAATTCCCTATAGCAGGGGTCTTCAACCTTTTCAGGCCAAGGACCCCTGATAGAGAGATGAAGCAGGTACCCCCACAACCTTATCATAGATTCCATATTGTTTCATTGTTTGACAGCACAATCATCAGTGTATTTTGGATTCATGTCAATTTGTGTTTTCAGATATTTAACCACCTGAACCGTCAATACTTCTCCCCTCTACACCAAACCTCTTTGCCGAAAATAGCCGATCTACAAGCTCACAACACCTCGCAGCGTGAGGCGTTGCGAGCTTGTAGAACTGCTATTTTTGGCTAAAGTTCTCAGATTCTGGTTAAGAATCTGGCTAAAAAGGAGATTTTCTTTCTTTCTTTCTATCACACAAAGATTTGGAGGACCCCCTGTAGTAACTCTGGAGGACCCCCTGTTGAAGACCCCTGCCCTATATCTAGCCATCAGCTGGGTAAACCCACAGACAGATTGAAGTATTTATTAACCCCACAGATAGACTTGGCCACTTTCAACCTGGTGTCGCTATTCTGGGCATTTTATTATAGTGCGAATGAAATCATTAAGATGAAATATGGCGAAACTAATGTATATTTCTGCCTGACGTCAAACAATTACAATGCTATAAGAGAGGAGTGTGAATGCGAGTCATGTGGAGTTAATGAAGCCGTTTCATGACTTCATCCTGCCTTGTCTTTTCCACTAAACATGTTGTTGGCTGCAGAAGGAATGTGAGAACTAGAGAATGATGAGTCCTTTACCTCTGGAATACACAGCCTGCATCAGGCGGACGCAACGCCTCCGGGCTTTGTTGAACGAACCAAGACTGCTCACTTGTTGTAACGTTGATTCATCTTAGTTCTTCCCTTCATCTGTGCATTTCAACTGTGTTGATGGCAGTTGTCTACATGTCCCACAGTGCAACGTGCTACTGTTTCTCCAAACCTGTCATGTTGTTCTCACCACCACTAACTTATGAATCTCCACCCTAAACAACGCTCTCATCCATCTCCATCATAACACGCATCCATCACCAACACCAGTGTCTCCACAAAATGCTCACAGGATATCTGTTGACGTGTTCTTTCCTTTTTGCAGCTGAGCAGATAAAATCCATGCTAAACCACCGTATGGAACCACGGTTCCATTATGATCAACATGTACTGTGAACTCAAGTGTTTGTTTAGGCTGGCATCAGTTAAAGGACAACTTTGTTTTTTTACAACAAGGGTTCATATTTTAGATTGTAATTAGAGAAAAGAAAAGATGAGTGTTAAAATGTTTTCATTTGCTTCTATCTATCGTTTTATCTATTTTAGAGAGTTTGATTTCTGTGATTTTGGGGGCATGCGTACACGTGGCCAAGTGTCTTTTTAGACACAATAAGCCCATCCCCTACATGCACCACATTGTTTCCTTTCGTGGTTAGGTTTGACTTATGGGGGCTAGTAGTGTTGCTGCAAATAATAAAGAATATGTCGGCTCATTGTGTCTAAAAATACATATTTAGCCACTTGCACGCATGCCCCCCCCCACCCACTGAAATCACTAAAATAGATACAACGATAGAAAGCAGTAAATGAAAACATTTTAACACTCATCTTTTCTTTTCTCTAATTACAATCTAAAATATGAACCCTTGTTGTAAAAAAAACAAAGTTGTCCTTTAAAGGTGTTGTAAACAAGTATTAAAACGCTCTATATTCCCATGGCAATCATTGCTACTGTGTGTTTGTTCATTAACGGGGGTCAGAAAATGAGTTTTCAGGGATACCAATTTAATCCAATCTGCAGAGAGATACAGGATGCAAGATGAACAAGAGATAAATGAGCAGAAGTAGGAACTGGAAAACTGAAGCTGATTCTCTGGTTCTCTCTCCTCATTGGATGGAATTGGTATCCCACCTGTATTTCATGTTTATTAAAGAGCTGTTAGTCGGTGAGACCCCTGTAACTGAACAAACACTAAAGCTATGTTTGGTTTCAGAATATAGAACTTTAACTTAAATTGAACAAACAAATGATTATTAACCAAATTGATCCATTCCAGCATCTTATATTAGTAGTTTAGTAGATAATTATTATTAACTAGTCTCTCTACCTGTCTCTTCCTCTAGTCTCGTGAACAATCAGACGATGAACAGTCGGAGGAATCGGTGAAATTCAAGCGGCTCCACAAGTTGGTCAACTCCACCCGCCGAGTCCGCAAGAAACTCATCAAGGTGGAGGAAGGCAAGAAACATGGATCTGAAGGTCAGAAACTGGTCTGAAATATATCATCATGCATGACATATTTAACAGCACCCTTTCTATTCATTTTGCTTGATTGGTTTGAACACTTTCCTATGAAAAAAGCTTTGATATTAATAATATTCACATTATAGCAGAATTAGTTTTTTCCCCAAATCACACACAATATATTTATTGAAAAAAAAAAAAGATTGTGTAAAAGCGTGTCAGAATACAAATATTAAAATTAGGGCATTAACGACTTGTGATTTTTGCAAGTCGACTCGACTCAGTCGACTTTATCGTTTGATCACATCACACATGACCTCCCAATTATTTTTAGGGGATCCCCAGATGATTAACTTAATGTGAAACATTGTTTTCTCACTCAACTGTAAACAAACCAGCATAAAGTTTAAGTGTATAGAGGGTATCTGCACATTTCTAAAGTGGCAATTTAAGGACTTTTTGGTAGCACTTTACAATAATGACCTGTTATAAATCATTTATAAACATTTATAAGCAGTTTATAGATGAGTAATAAACATGAACAAACTGTTTATTGACATTTGTAAATGTTTAACTAAACATTTATAACTGTTTTAAACATCATTTACATGTTATTAGTAAGGTATTAGTAAGTAGTAAACTAATCATGAATAAACCATTTATATACATTTGTAAATGCTTACTAAATCATTTATAACGAATGCTAAAATTCACATAATGTGTAGGTAGGAATGCATTTACAAATGTCTGTTAAGGTGACCTCCATGTGTTGTTCATGTTTAATATACGCTTTGTAGATGTTATCAAGAGCCCTAATGTAAAGTGAAGGCTATTCATTGCGACCGTGAGGTCGCAAGTTACTATACAAACCTCCACCGGATGTCCGTCACGTCACGTCACGTCACGTCACGTCACGTCACGCCACACTTTTGGCCCTACTCTTATCTCTGGAACCGTTGCCCCTATCCATGCCAAACTTTGCACACACTCCTTGGCTGCCAAACAACAACCTCCACCCCTGATTTCTCACATGCCCCTCTTCTAGCGCCACCATGAGGTTGCTTATCTCCTTACTGGTTATTTATATCTGTCTGTTAATGTGGCCTCCTTGTTTGTTCATGGTTATGCTTTGTAAAACATTCCTTAATTATCTATAAATCATTAGTAGATGTTATCAAGAGCCCTAATGTAAAGTGAAGACTATTCATTATTTACAACTGTCTGTTAATGTGGCCTCCATGTTTGTTCATGTTTAGCAGTTTGGCAAGTTTGGCATGGATAGGGGAAACGGTGCCGGAGATAAGAGTAGGGCCAAAAGTGTGACGTGACGTGATGTGACGTGACGGACAGACTGACGGAGGGACTGACAGACAGCAAGGGGGAGGTTTTCATAGTAACTTGCAACCTGATGGTCGCAATGAATAGTCTTCACTTTACATTAGGGCTCTTGATAACATCTACAAAGCGTATATTAAACATGAACAACACATGGAGGTCACCTTAACAGACATTTGTAAATGCATTTCTACCTACACATTATGTGAATTTTAGCATTGGTTATAAATGATTTAGTAAGCATTTACAAATGTATATAAATGGTTTATTCATGATTAGTTTACTACTTACTAATACCTTACTAATAACATGTAAATGATGTTTAAAACAGTTATAAATGTTTAGTTAAACATTTACAAATGTCAATAAACAGTTTGTTCATGTTTATTACTCATCTATAAACTGCTTATAAATTGAAAACCGTTTATAAATGATTTATAACAGGTCATTATTGTAAAGTGCTACCGACTTTTTAATACCTCTAAAATGTCAAATTAAACACTGTCCAACTTGTCAAATATATAGAGGCAGAAATTGTGAAAATATAGCAGATCTACATGCTCAATTGTGAGCATGTAGATCTGCTATTTTCACAATAGAAAGTATTATTTTTATTTTTTTCAACTTCGACTTTCGACTTTCTCTGGTGGGAGTTGACTTGTATAATGAAGTCGACTCAGTCGACTTGTCGACTTTTTCGTTAATGCCCTAATTCAAATCAAATGTATTTATATAGCACAGGGGTTCTCAAACTTTTATACCACGAACCCATATTATGAGGGAAATTATTTGGCGGTTGTAGATCTACTATTTTTTGGAAAATGTTCCGCCCCAGGATAATGGACGTTGGGGATATTTAGATTATCGCGATAATATCGTAAATCTCTATTATTTTGGCCACAATAATCGTTAGTGTGGTGATGTAAAATTCCAACCGCGACCTAATCTGTCGCTCCCTTCAGCCATATCGTGCTACATTTTTACATTGTGAATGGGGCCATTCTAAACACATGATAAACACATTCTAAACCGTGTTTACACGGCTGCCTGATGGGTAATGTAGTGTTTTTGCTCACCTGGCGCTAAAAAAGCCTTATTTATTATTATTTTATTTTTGCTTTAATGCAAGCATTGCCAGCCAGAGTTAAAGGGATATTACACTTTCAAAGTCATTTTATCGTCTAATCAGGCTTTTATGAACACCCTGAACAGTTTTTAATTTGCTTGATTCAATATTTAGATATTTGATGTAAATGTTACCAGGCCCGACACGCCCAGGCCCTCTCCACATACACACCCATTGTAACTTCAAACTCCATTTTAACCGTGATAAATTCATTAAAAACAACCATTATTTTTTCTGGTGACTCAAACTACCCTCCTAATACGTGAGCAGGCCGTGTTTTTTCAATAACTTTTTTCATTTATTTTTAATAATCCATTTTTGTATTAAATATTTTTCATTTTCCCAAATAATTATTAAAAATTAATGAAAAAAGTTATCGAAAAAACACGGCCTGCTCACGTATTAGGAGGGTAGTATGAGTCAACAGAAAAAACAACGGGTGTTTTTAATGAATCTATCATGGTTAAAATGGAGTTTGACTTAATATAGCACATTTACAACAGACAAGCTCACCATGACATGGTTAAAACTATTGTGGATACATTATTCACAATATTTGTTTGCTGACACATTTATATCATACTAATGTTTTGGTAAAGCATCACAATTTAGTTTTTTCCATTGATATCATCAAGATCATGTGTTCCTCTCGTAGATTCCCTGAGCCTGGAGGCGTCCCCCACGTGCGAGGACAACGTGGCCCTCTACACGGGTGTCCTGAAGAAGCCCTCCTCCTCCCTGACGCAGGACGCCTCGCTGTCCTCGCTGCCCTCCCTGGCCCAGGACCAGCTGTCCCTGGACGGGGACACGGACAACAGCCTGACCACCTCGCCCTCCTCCAGCAGCCTGGACACCTGGTCGGGACACAAGCTGGTCAAGACCTTCAGCAAGTCCTCCAGCACGCACGGCCTGATCCGGCCCCCCAAGAGGAACCCCGTGGTGGTCTCCTCCACTTCCTCCGGTGGTCCCGGGAGCTCCGTGACGGGCCTGGGAGGCGGAGGAGGCAGCGGCTCCTCCTTCTCGGAGCTGGAGAGCTGCGGACTCTTGGACGACGAGGGATCGAAGTTATCGCACTCCACGACGGACGGCGAGATGCGGAAGGCGCTGAGCTCCATGTCCTCGCACGGGGTAAGTACCAACAACGAGAGCCTCTACGCCTTCTACGGCCTGACCAAACCCCGCCCCCGGCCCCACGGCCAATCCCGTCTCCTGGTCTCCCTGGACGACGGGACGACCGGGACGACCCATGGCAGCCCCAAACACCACCAGCCCGCCGGCGGCCGGCTGCACCACCACGGCAGCTGGACGCACCGGAAGCCCGACCCCAACTACGCGTACTCCACCAAGCACCTGCTGTACCAGCGCTCCTCCTCGCGCAACAACGCCAACAAAGTGCCCGCCTCGCCGCTCTCCGTGGTCGCGCCGCCGTCCCCCGCCCGCTGCGACTTCGTGGCCAAGTCGAAGATGTTCGGAGGCGGCGGCGGCGGGGGAGGAGGAGGGGGCGGCTGGGCGTTCCCCTCGCGCCGGCTGCGCGGCCGCACGGCCGTCAGCGAGCTGAACATCACCTACGTGGTGGAGCGGAGTCTGTACGGGCACCTCAACTGGGCGCAGCTGGTGCGCCCGGTCACCCTCAGCCGCACGGAGCGCCGCTGCCTCCTGGAGGAGGACCGCGAGGCGGACAGGAAGTGGGCGGCCAGCGTGGACCGCTGCACCAAGCGCGTGCTGCTGCGCATCCAGCAGAAGTCCGTGAGTTCAGCGCCCCCGTGTGAGCAGGAAGGCTCGGTGCGCTTCAGAGTTGCAGAATAGCTCACGGAACCAGTAAGGCAAAATAGTCAGGGAATGTTATCAGAATACCTGTCAAAGCTGGGAATACATGCCATACCAAACAATTTCTTCACCAATGTGTTCGTAAAGGTGTCTAGTAACATATCTAACAAAGATTGAAATTTAACATCCCTAGGAGAATCTTTGACAGCTTGGGTAAGTTTGGGTCTCATTCACTTACTATACACTATACACACATAAAGGAAAAAAGACTCTCAAAAATCTGCTTTATTTGGGATGTGAGGGGTATTAGCCCAAGGAATGTTTTTCATGCAAAACAAATGCTTGCAATGGATTCAGAATAATGAAAAACACCTAGTTAGACCCCTCACACCCACTTAAAGCATATTTTTTGGGAGTAATTTTTTCCCTTAGTGTATAGTAAGTGAATGAGACCCAAACTTACCCTAGCTGTCAAAGATTTTCCTAGGGATGTTGAATTTCAAACTGTGTTAGATATGTTACTAGACACCTTTACGAACACATTGGTGAAGAAATCGTTTAGTATGGAATTTATTCCCAGGTTTTATTAATATCCCCAGCCTAAAAGGGGGCCGGTGAACGTGGCCTACCTCAGAGGGACACGAAAGGTCAAACTCAACCGCTTTCCCATTTATAGATGGATACCTTTATTATTCCACAGGGAATTCAGCGTTGTCTGCGTAGATAGAATACAAAAGCAAACAGAGTCTTTTCACACTAGTGAGAGTCCATTTCAAGAGCTAGCCTCATAATGTCCTCTCTTTATGACCTTTAAACGAGTGCCTGTAGCATTGAACCTTTTTTATTTTTCATTTTCGTGTTTGAAGGAAGTGAGGAGGAAATTAGATATCTCTTTGTAGGGTAGGAGTGAATGTCAGAAGTAACACAACAGTAACACAACAAAATATCTCTATGTATTTTGAGAGCTATTCTGCAGCTTTGAGGTGAACCTGAAGCCGAGCCTCTGCTGGTGAAATCACCGGACGTCGTCGTCGTCAGTCACTCATCGACCTTTGAATCCACCCTCCATTCCGTTGTTGCTTTTTCTATCCTCTTTGGAACGTGCCTTCTTTGGTTGCAACATGTGATGTCTGGTGTTTGTATGAATATATATATTTTTTTTCTTTGGAGGACATATTATTTCTGGCTGCATGGTCATTCCATTGAACATCACCATCATCTTGGAAGCCGTTTTTTTGGGGAGGCCGTCGTCCTCCAAACTGCAGTTTACTGGGATGTTGTGATGTGGACATGCTGCTGCTGCCATGTGGACTTCTATGGTAACGCAATTCTGTTAAAGTTCGACGGTTTTTCGACACCAAAACGTATCACGAACGGAAGAACTTGGAACAAGGATGTTTGGAAAGCTTTGGAAGCTACTCTTGTCGAGTAGACATGGCCTTTGAACCCGAGGGCGTGTTCATGCGTTTCATGAAAATGACCCGGATGAAGTTAGCTTGAAGTTAGCTATTGGCTATCACTCATGTTAGAAGCCCAATTTTCTGCGATTTAGCCGTGAATAAACCTTGTCCTCTTCCATAAAAGCATAGATCAGAGAAACTGAGCTTCAAAGATCTGAGAATGCATTGGATTCAATGGCAAAAATCGGTGCTCTTGCGGGCCGATGTAAACAAATCGCGGCCGACGGACTGCTCGAAAATTTCGCCCGGGGCTTTGGTAAGGCCTTCGGGTGTTATTTAACTTTAGTGCCTATCCCGAAACAGATAGCGGCGCCAATTTATCCCAAACTAGTTCGGGATCGGCACTAGACGAGTTAAGTCCAATTTTCAAGAAAAATAGCGAACATAGGAGATCGGCATGCTCGAGTCGTGAGCTTGCGGATCTGCTGTTTTGGGTGTTTTTTTTTTAAAGGTTTAAGTGGTTGCGTGTCCGATTGTGAAATGCTGTGCCTTGAGGGAAGATCTGTATGTGCTCATCTGCGTGTGTCGAAACGTTCTCCATTTGTGGGAAGTAATTATTCATCCGATGGAGGGTTGCCAGAGGTCCAAGCCTGCAATATCACAATATTACAGACCCTTTTATCAGTCTGTAAAAAAGTGCCCTCTCTCTCCAGACCAGGAATGCAGTTTTCACTATGGTGAAAGAAATGCAAATGCCCCCTCTTTCCATGCCATACCTGAACTCATGAACTTGAACGCAGCATCTTATGTTGAAAGAATTGCCCTCTCTGTGGAAAAAAACAAGCATCGAAAATATTTTCGATATTTTCACCAAAAGGCCCTTTTAGAAATGTCAGCCCCTGCCTCTCTAACATTCTCTGCACGTCCCTGTCGCTTCCCAAGCAACAACAATATGTCCTCTCTGAGAATACCTATGACAAACGGACGACAGAGCTGATGCAGAACTCTTACCGTGTCTTTCTTTTGAACATAACGTTATTTCACTGTCGTACGTAAACCAGCTACTACAGGCATTACACATGCTCTGTAAAAAACACTCTGACCTGCAGTATGCGATGTGTGTGTCTCTGTACTAAAAACCCAGTTACGTATTGCTCATAATTAACCACAGGGGAAACATCGACGCTTGGCATATTAAACGTATGTTCACTCATAAACACATAATTGAAGATTTTCGCCCGGCCACATCAAGTGACTTCATTTAACTACCTTCACCACATTCTCCAGGGAGCCAAGTTCTTTTTTAAACGATGGCTCGCTGCCTACTTCAAACATTGACTGCATACGCTGCAAAAACCACCCATGGACCCTGACCCATTTGTGACTCTTTGAGAAGTGTACGAATGTAACCACACGGACCCATACGGGTCTGTGTGGTTACATTCGTACACGTCTCAAGAGTTAAATTAACCCAAGTTTCGAATCGTGCATTGTATCTTCTCTTTGGTCGATAAGACAAAGCTCATTTGGCTGCAACTGCACAGCAAACTCGCAAACTTAAAAGGCAACCTCGTATAACACTTTTTCAGGTTGAGTCATGTCTGTTGCTTGTCCATAATGAGGCCGTTTCACCACATACTGTACCCATGCAGACCCATGCAGAACCATATGCTCATGTGCATTAATCAAACATTGTTGTGCCAAGCATGAATCATTGTAAACCGTGACTTCTCGCCGGGTGTGGGCCTTTTTGAATTGATGTCATTTAAAGTTGCTATAAGCAGTTTTCTGCTGACATAAGCAGGAAACATGCAATTGCTTATTTTTATTTTTTATTTTTATTTTATTATATTCAGACGGCTAAATCTTCTTCCTAAAGAAATGTTGTGTGTGTGACACTTCCTGGGGCCACAGTCTGCCTCCAAAACTATATATTTTTTTATCTGTGAGAAGTTCTGTCATTGGTCTGCTTATTTGGCAGGCTGCCAAATAAGCAGACCAATCAGGACCGCCTCTCGTTCTTGTTCGGATTGGTTGACCTGTCTGTCAATCCTTTTAGCCCCGGTCGGCTGGTTCATGCACCAATGAGCTGCTAGTGACAGAGCTTCTTACAGATAAAATAATAGTTTTGGAGGCAGACTGCGGCTCCTAGAAGCGCCACAGAGACTAGATTTTTTAGGGAGCATTGTTAGCCGCCTGAATAAAATAAAATACAAATAAAAAGAAAAAATAAACAATTGCATGTTTCCAGCTTATGTCAGCAGAAAACAGCTTATAGCAACTTTAAATTGGCTCCGTTGCTTCTGAGTCTGACCCCCCTTGATTGTCCTTTTGCCCCACCCCTCCAGAGGACGTGTAGTTTCGGAGGCTTCGACCTGTCCAACCGTTCGCTGCACGTGGTCAACGCAGGCTCTGAGCCCAACGTAAGTAACCTAAGCTCACACTGAATTTCCATTTTTTCCCCTTTCACTTTTGACTTTTGTTAAAACTCTTTTAGTCTGATAGTTAAAGCTTCAAAACAGTGCTAAGGTCAGACAGACTGCACAAACTCCTTGCAACTGTCATTGGGGATAATTAATGGTTGCCAGGAGTTGCAGTTGGTGCTGTCTGGCCTTAAAGGAGTAGTTCACCCCCAAAATGACTTTTTTTCTATTGATTAGTCACGCCATGGAGAGTAGAGTTCAATATCACAAAAATGTGATAACAATAAATGTACCCCCATTCATTCCGGATGGGGACCCGTTTCGAAACGGGTCCCCATCCGGAATCAATGGGGGTAAATTTACTCGAATCAAATTTTTGTCTTAGGAATGTGACAAAAACCAAAAAATATTATTGAACTCAACTCAACGCATGAGTAATCAATAAAAAAAAAGTCATTTTGGGGGTGAACTACTCCTTTAACACTTACTGTAGGGGGAAAAGAAAATCATTAACATTTGCTGGGTTCATCTCCATGCTGGCTTGTGGTGGACATTTTCGTAAAAATTAAATTTTTAAAAAACATACAAAATGAGAAGACAATAATATCACTAGAAACACTTTGAGATAGCCCTGAATGACCATTACAGGTTGTAACTCTGAGAGTGTACAAATGGAACCAAATGGACCCGTACACTCAGAGTTATGGGGGAATAACTTCTGAGAACTGCTGTCCTACAGACAGGACAGAAAACCTGGAGATGTTCAGTAATTTGAACTTATGGTCAAAATAAGAACGTTATAATGTGTGTAAAAACAAGATCTAGAATTTCTCATGGACAAGGCCAATTCTTGCCATGGACACTGCACATCTGATATATTGTGAGCATGTAGATCCACTAGCTTCTCCATTTTTTTGAAATACGGCTAAAGGACTCTTATGTGTTCTCTCGTTAACTCGTCGTGTCATTTCTCTTCCCCTCCCTCTCCCCCCCTGTCAGAACAAGGATCAGGAGGCCATATACAGAGAGGTGGTGAAGTCTCCCACCACGTCTCGCATCTCGCTGGGCAAGAAGGTCAAGTCGGTCAAAGAGACCATGAGGAAACGCATGTCCAAGAAGTACAGCAGCTCCTTGTCTGAGCAGGTAAATCACTGGCTGGGTGTTTAACCCTTCTTGTGCCGATCCCAAACAAGTTCGGCTTTTTTTCAATACAATACAATATGTTTTTTGCTATTTTACTTACCCTGAGCTGCTTGTAGAGACGTGGGTGGTCCTGGCTCGTCCTACGCTTTCCAACGAGCCATTCTACGTGGTCCGACGATTTATTCCATTGAAAATGGCCAGATGCAAAGTTTAGAGCCCCCCAATTTGGCCTTGGCACGCAACTTGTTTTTAACCCAAGACCTGTAAACCATTATTACCTTAATCCTTATTTTATTCTTTATCTATTACAAAATAGCAGATATACAAGCTCAAGCTTTTAGATCTGATACTTTTGAAAAATCTTGAAAATGGGTGGGTCCCTGGAACTAAATATTTTGAGATGCGGGTCCGTGGCCAAATAACATATCATTTTGGGGGTCCTTCACATGAAAAGGTTTGAGCACCACTGACATAGAAACATAGGTTTTTCAAAAAAACCTTAGAAGGATTTGAAACATGCAAAGTCTTTTTCATGATTTTTCAAAAATAGCAGATCTACAAGCTCGCAGTGCACACTGTGAGCTTGTAGATCTGCTATTTTCCAATAGCTAAAGTTACCCAGGGCCCAGAATTTGGTGCGACACCCGTGGAAAGACAGGAAAGTCCTCCAAACATTCACATGATGTTGTTTCTTCACTGGATGTGCCACGTCTCCTGTTCTGTCTGCGCGGGGCTCTCAACCCGCGAGTGGGTGGGAGTGTATTTGTGTTAGCGACAGAGTAAACAGTGTGCACTTAAAAACGCAAGTGTGGACACACACACGCGTGCAGATGTTTCACAAAATGTTGACACATGCACAAGCACGCGTTTGCGCGCGCACACACACACACACACACACACACACACACACACACACACACACACACACACACACACACACACACAGTTGGATATTCCTCTTAGGGATGGGACGATAAGCGATATTATCGTTTATCGTGATAAAAAACACTCACGATAATCGTATCGTGGAGTTTAAATTCATCGTGATATCGTCCTCAGTCATGCACTGGGATCAATTCACCTTTCATTTGCCGAGCTGCATATCCCCGGTACCATTTAAACCCTCTATAATTGGTAAAAGGTACTTATAAATATACATACTTGATACAGTCTTTTTTTCCACTCTCTATCAAACGTCTTAGCCAAAAAATAGCCGATCTACAAGCTCACAACGCGTCGTAAAACGACGCGTTGTGAGCTTCTAGATCTGCTATTTTTTGGCAAATGTTCCGCCCCCGGGATAATGGACTTTGATTATCGCGATAAATAATCGTAAATCGCGATTTCTTTGGTCACAATAATCGTGATATGACATTTTCATATCGTCCCATCCCTAATTCCTCTCAGCTGGTCTCTCCCTGGGTCGATAGTGTGCAGAGGGTGGAGTGTGTGATGGATTGTGAGATCATGGAGTGATGCAAGCCTCCCCCCTAGGCGAGCTCTTGAGAAAGGGAGACTTGGACTTTTTTTAATAGCGTTCTTGCGCTGTCCGTTCGTCTGTGTTGTCTCTTTGTTGTCTCTTTTCTCTTTTGCTGTTCTGGTGGCCTTTCTTTCACAACCCCACAAGTGTGACATTGTCCTGATATCCAAACACACGCTCTTTCCCTCACGTACACACAACGGTTCATTGCGGCCTCAACCCAGGAGTCATAGAATGAGTGTCTCTGCCATTGCTTGGCAAGAGCAAAACTAAACACTAACTGCCCTGTCCTAATGTGCTGGTTTATTTTATGGGCCACAGTGACACCTAGTGGTTTATTGAAATTTGCCCCTTGTGGAGCTTAAAGTGCTTTTCCTGAGTGCTGGGCTTTTGAGCGGGCTTCTTCTTCTTTCGTATATCATCCTTGATGATTGGTTGACGACATTATGCAGTGGTTCCACAAAGCTTTTGCCCCGGGACCCAAACTAGTGAAAACAGACACCGGTATCTACATTGTCTATTTCCCTTACGTCTTAAACATTTGTTTTCTATTTTTTTTCCTTTGATTTCTTCTTGAAATTATTGAAGAAAAAAAAAGAGAAAGAAATATATGTATTTGGGGATTTGGTTCCCCTGACATCACAGTGATTATATATTGGCATTCACAGATATCGGCTCAATATTGATGACATCAGGGATCTCCAATATGGGCATAAAAGGGAATTGGTTCCCCTGGCATCATAGGGATCTCCATATGATATATGGGCATAACAGGGATTTGGTTCCCCTGGCATCACATCTCCATATATGGCAATAAAGGGGATTTGGTTCCCATGACATCACAGTGAGACATCACGTGAGAGAGTCAATCAACACAAAAGACAAACGTTACCCGTCCGGACGGACAGATACGGTCAAGATGTGACAATTCTGATATTAATGTTTATATTTCTTTATTTATTTTTGCTTTTTGGGGATGTTTTGAAATAATAATTCAAAACAAAATGTATGAAACACAAAATAAGGGACCAGTGTGCTAATGAGTTCTGCGTTTCTCGCTTCCTTTTACTCTCACCCCCCCCCCCCCCCCCCCCCCCACCGTCATATCTCCTGCATTTCTTCCTCTATTCTCCTCTTCCTCTCCATCTCTCCCCCTCCCTCCTTCCTGCCCTCCAGTCCAGCCCAGACGCGGCCCCCGGCTCTCCTCTCTCCCCCCAGCCGGACACCGACTCCCTGGAGAAACCCAAGCTCAAGGCCGGAGGCTCCGTGGAGAGCCTGCGGAGCTCGCTCAGCGGACAGAGTTCCATGAGTAAGTGACACGTTTCAGGCCCCAAAACAAGATATCCGTTAACCCATTTAGACGGGGCACGCATTATTGCGTATTATTATTTTATGCTTTTAACTATTAAAAAATAGTAGATCTACAAGCTCACAGCCGCGCTGTGAGCTTGTAGATCGGCTATTTTTGAAGAATTGTGAACATTAGAATTTTGACCGGATTTTGACCCGTTTCTATAAAAGTCCTTCTAAAGGTTTTTTGAAAACACACGTTTCTACGTCAGTGGTTCTCAAACTCTTTCATGTCAAGGACCCCTAGAATTATATATATTTGGCCGCCGACCCGTCTCAAAATATTTTGTATCAAGGACCCCCCAGAAGCAAATATTTGATTTACAAATGTTCACTTTAAAAATGAGACATCGCACAAATTGTCATGATTTTTTAAAAATAGCAGATCTACAAGCTCGCAGCGCGGCACTCGGTGCCGCGCTGTGAGCTTGTATATCTGCTATTTTTCAATAGTTAAAGCACTCAATAATTCTAGGCCTATATGGATTAAAATGACAACTGCCCTCTCTAATAATGATTGGTAATATTGAATGGAAACAAATGTACTTTTAAAAGGTAGAAGGTAACTATTTCACTCTCTATCCTCAATTTTGGAGTTTATGAATAGAGAAATTGGACTGTTTTCCCTCATCTGAACCATGTTTAATACACTATGAAGCAAACAGACACGTGGTGATGATGATATACTTTATTAATTTCATATTGATTAAGTACCTTTCCAGTAAGGCTGGGCGATATTAGGAAAACCTTCAATATTCGATAACATCTGTGAATACCTCGATATCGATATTACTCACGATATTAGTAAAAACAATTGCATTATATTGTTTTTAATGTTTTTCTGCTTTAGGTCCACTGCCTGCCTAACCCAGATAATGAATAGCATATCCATGCATGCACACTGCACAGTACACATAGAATAAAGACATTATCCAACAATGGTTTTATTGAAATAACCACACCTGGTTACAGATGGACTGATTGCATGTGCTACATACATGCATGGTGTGTCTGTTAATTAATTTGACATATACACCAGTACCTAATATCAAGCTGTCTTGGTCGATATGAACAGTATACCTCGCATGTTGATACCTCCATATTGATATATTTTCGATATATTGCCCATCCTTACTTTCCAGTATTATAAGATATTTAATGAAGAGCGCAAAACAGGAAAGTAAAGCCTTGAGAGACTCTGGTCAAGAGGTAAATATATTTTCAAAGAAAGTGACACACAAGCCCAGTTATTGGGGACCTGATGTGTACAGTACACATAGTGGAACACTAGATGGAGCTCTTACAACATGTAATCAATCACTTGCTATTTAACCCATTTAGGCCTAGAATTATTGACCGCTTTAACTATTGAAAAATAGCAGATATACAAGCTCACAGCACGGCACCGAGTGCCGCGCTGCGAGCTTGTAGATCTGCTATAATTGAAAAAATCGTGTCTTTGAATATATCTTTTTAAAAGCGAACATTTGTAACGCAAATATTTGCTTCTGGGTGGTCCCTGGAACAACATATTTTGAGATGGGGATCATTTAAGTTTGGAGGTCCTTGACATGAAAAAGTTTGAGAACCACTGATTTAGAAGACATTTATAGAATTGTGTCGAAAATATTCCAAGACTTGCACAAATGTTCACAATTTTTCAAAAATAGCAGATCTACAAGCTCACAGCACAGGACTCATGGACTTGTGACTTCTCTAGTTCGTTGACCCGAGTGCCCCACCCCCAGGTTTCTATTCTAGGCCCCTCCCCCTTTCCCCTCTACCCCAAATATCTTCACCGAAAACTGTCAATCAGCAAGGCTCACAACGCATCACCACGCACTGTTGAATGTTCACCCTAGAATAAGGACACTGCAGGGTTCAAGTGGTAGCAGAATGACACCGATGCCAAATGTGAATGTTGAATGTTGATCACAAAGTAGGGTGACCATATATTCAGCCACTCAAACCAGGACGTGAACCAGGACCCTCAAAGCAATGCGCACGTTCACAGCGCACGCACGCCCATTCTCTACATGCGCACCGTAGACATACATAGGGTTTGTATACAGGCAGCGACCTATTGACAAACTGCCTCAGCGTTGAATTCAGACACGCAATGGATTTATAAATGTTTTCTGATTGTAATAACATGATAAACGTATATTCAACCACTGAAAACAGCTAAAACCGGGGACAATTTTGTAGTGAATGTTGAAAAACTGGGACATATTATTGTTTTAGAGATGTTTGTCGGGACACTGGGACGCGCGGCTTGAAAACGGGACAGTTCCGGGCAAAACGGGACGTCTGGTCACCCTATCACAAAGACAAGTGCAATTCCCCACGATAATTAACACCCAGTCCCAACAAGGGACTGGGTTTCAGTGTGATCTCCAAAACGTTCAGAATATCCTGAGAACTCACTGAAGCTCGTACTTTACAAACACAAAGATAAAGTCACGCTGCGTCAGTTCAGGCCAGGGTAAAGTTTGAGAAGGTGTATTCTGCTTGGCTGATAAGGCTGTGGTAGCTAATATATGCATGCATATTTTAGCTCACACACACACACACACACACACACACACACACACACACACACACACACACACACACACACACACACACACACACACACACACCTACTCTCACAGACAGACAGACAGACATAAAGTAATGATAAGACATCAAGTCCAGCCTGTAATTCCCACCATGATCACAGCAGACTCTCATCCTGTGGACGTTGATGAATGATCCTCTTGCTGCCCTCATTTTTCATCTCAGCCTCAATAACCACAAAAAGACTGGCGCTAAATGACGGCCATTTGACTCCTACGTCTTCAATCGGTGCGGCGTGCATAGAAGTGCAATTAATTAAAGTTTCAGTCATCCTTGTTCATTGCTTCTGGCCCATTTGACGAGTTCTGGGGTGGGGGGGTGGGGGGGGGGGGGATTCAAATAAAGCAGTGGGTCCAAAACCTTTTAACTCAAGACCCAAAAGAGAAATTAGACGTTTGGCCGGGACACAAACTAGTGAAAATGGCAGATCTATAAGCTCACAACGCTTCGCTTCTCGCCGCGTTGTAAGCTTATAGATTGGTTATTTTTTTCACTACATCTCAAATATTTGTTTAGCAATTTAGGGAATTTCTTAGATTTCTCTTGTATTTCTTAATGAAATTACATAATTTTTATTTTTCTTTCAGGCGGTCAGACGGTCAGCACCACAGACTCGTCGGCCAGCAACAGAGAGAGTGTGAAGTCCGAGGACGGAGACGACGAGGAGCCCGCCTACCGGGGTCCGTTCTGCGGCCGCGCCCGCGTCCACACCGACTTCACCCCCAGCCCGTACGACAGCGACTCACTCAAGCTGAAGGTAACGCACGCACTTAGGGCGCTTTTCAACCGGCAAAGAACCGGTTCCGGTTCTTTCTCACGCCTATGGGATGAACCAGAGGTGAGCTTTTCCATTGAGAACTGAGTTGGTTCGGAACGGGAACCACAAAATCCTTGGTTCGTCTGGTTCAATCTGGTGGAAACGCAATCCGGTTCACAAGAACGAACCAAGGTTCCAAGAAAGTTGAACCGGCACTGGTTCTTGAACCAAGATACTTTTGGTGGAAAAAAGCTCCTTAGCAGTGCGACGCGTCCGTACACTCAACCACACACCGCTCACTTCCGTCACATCCATAGAACTCACAGATGTTTCTTCATCTCACCAGCTCCGCAGATACCTGTATGTCTAAACCACTGTTTCCCCAAACAGTGGGCCGGGACCCATTTGTGGGTCACTGACCAATTTGTATGGGTCACGACTGGAGTAAAAATTCAATTTCTATTCAATTTCTTTTCCTATTTAAAAATGTTTATATATTTATATATATGTATTTATATAAAAAATCCATACATAATAAATAATAATAATTTAGAAGTCTCTCTTTTGGGTCTCGAACCTGAAACGTTTGGGAACCAGTGGTCTCTAAAGTATGTGTTATTGTGGAGTATAAATGAATGTAAAAAATGTTGTACTTTTCCACGGCAGGGTTTACTTGAGTACATCTTAGCGTTGTAGTTTCCAGCTCCAATATTCATATACAGTATAGATAATGTACATATATTTACTGTTTACACGGTATATACTTTTGAGTGCAGATTGTGCCGTTGACAATTGGTAAACGACCAGTGCCAAGCAGGAAGTTGATTAGCTTTGGGGTTGTTTTCGTCCGGCTCACGTCTCTCCGTCGTCTCTCTCTCCCAGCGCGGTGACGTGATCGACATCATCAGCAAGCCTCCCATGGGGACGTGGATGGGCCTGCTCAACAACAAGGTGGGAACCTTCAAGTTCATCTACGTGGACGTCCTGAGCGACCAGGAGGAGAAGCCCAAGAGGCCCGTGAGGAGGAGGAGGAGGGGCCGCCAGCCCAAGCCCACCTCCGTGGAGGACCTGCTGGAACGCATCAACCTCAAGGTGGGTCACTGGGGGGGGGGGGGGGGGGGGGAATGGGCTCACACCGTCTCCATAGCGTGGAGATTACAAACACATCCATGCCTTGGTTGTCCCACACAAGCCTCCTTAATCTCATAAATCATGTTTTGAGGTGAGCATTCGGCACAAGTGCCAATCAATGTCACTGTACTGGCCAATCACAGTGCATCTTTTCCGGGACTTGGCAAAACACATAAAAGCATAACATTTGTTTAGCAGAGTGTGATGGCTTGTGTGGGACAACGATGAGACGGATGTGTTTGTAGTACCACATTCATGAAAAATAAAAACACTTTTGAACACAACAAATAGTGTAAAAGCGATAGGCTTATAGGCTCCACTCTATGCTATGAGAGCTGCTGGGTTCTGCTGGGGAAACTGGACAATTTCTGCCTAATAGACCCCATGGACAGTCTTTTTGGATCAATATAAGTAGGAAAACAAGCCTAGAACTATTAGGGCGGAGTTGTCCTTAAAGAGGTGGTGCCATAGTTTTGTACTTTTTCTGGTTTTCATGTGTCTAGGAGGCTGACAGTACTTCATTAGACCCCCTGGTGTGGTTGTTATGAGCAATTATGCATTCTCTTTTTATTGGGGTTTTTAGCTGGAGGCTGCCACCTGCTGGGTCAGATGTGCCGTTCCAAAAACACCCATACGTATTAGTAAATCTGCTTAGTTACTTTATACCACTGAGGTCGGTGAATGCCAGAAATGAATAAAGTGTTTGCTATAATAGTCCCTAAATGCATAGTTTTTGCCACTGCAGAGGAGAGAGGGTGTCATCGTTGCTCACAGAATGTGCTTTCTAATCGTGTCCCCTTTAGCTGTTGTTTGGGTATTTGCACATACCTGGAATTTGTTCTCTACATTTACTCATCCTAACTATTGGGAGCAGTGGGCGCTATTAATACAGCACCGGGGAATGGTTGGGGATTAACCTATTTAGAACAGGTACACATTAGTGTGTATCATTATTTTATGCTTTAACTATTGAAAAAATAGCAGATATACAAGCTCACAGCGCGGCACCGAGTGCCGCGCTGCGAGCTTGTAGATCTGCAATTTTTGAAAAATCGTGAAAATTAGAATTTGAACCCAATTCTATAAGTGTCTTTTGAATCCTTCTAAGATTTTTGAGCGGTGGTCACAACGCTCCTATACGTGGCCGTGTGTGTGGGTCTGTCTGTCTGTCTGTCTCCGTGTCTGTCTGTCTGTCTGTAGCCTGCAGTAACCTTTTCTGACCACACATGTTAAGGGAGGGGCGCTGTTGCAGACACACACACACACACACACACACACACACACACACACACACACACACACACACACCACCGCTCAGTTCACACGAGTGTGATTTTTTTTGAAAAATCCTATGTTTCTATGTCAGCAATCTGGCCAGCCATCGTCAAAGAAAAGGTCCTTTTCACGTAACTGGAGCTCAGTTAGTCTGTTCTTGAGAGACTGCTATGTCAGTGGTTTTCAAACCTTTCCAACCCCCAAAAATGATATTTATTTGGCCACGGACCCCCATCTCAAAATATTTAGTTCCAGGGACCACCCAGAAGCAAAATTTGAGTTACAAACGTTCGCTTTGAAAATACATATATTTCAAAGATTTGCACACATTTTCACGACTTGTTCAAAAATAGCAGATTTACAAGCTCGCAGCGCGGCACTCGGTGCCGCGCTGTGAGCTTGTATATCTGCTATTTTTCTATAGTTAAAGCATTCAATAATCTCAAGCCTAAATGGGTTAATACAGCACCGTGGAGTGGTTGTGGATTAATGTCTGACTCAAAGACACTTCAACGCTGCTAAACCTGGAGGGGACAGCATGGCACCGGGGGACCGCTGGGATTCCCAGATGGCCAGGCTACCTCCTCCTGAGCCTGCATGCCAGCAGAAGAACTTTAGAATAATCTCCAGCGACAGACTACCCTTTTGACAAGTCTGGGCTAAAGCAAGACTGAAGAAGTTATGTATAAATTACATTTCACCCAGGTCTGGCCTAAAAAACACTGATACAGGCATAAGTAAATGTTGAATGTAGTAACAGGCATAAGTAAATGTTGAATGTAGATACTAGGGGTGTAACGATACATTTTAACAGCGATACGATACCCATCACAGTACATGGTTGACGATACGATACATGGACAATATTGGTTCATTTGATTCAATGATTTAAAATCGATATAGTAAGTATTTAGCAAAGAAATGAAATCTGTGTAAAACGTGTAAAAAATCTATTATTATGGAAGTAAACGCTGTAATTATCTAGCAAATACATGGACATTTTATTTCAACTCGTATGGACAAACCCACCTTGACATGAACCCAGAGATTACACACATTTATCGATAGACCAAGAGTATAGCTATATGGAATGGAAAGTTAATTAGACCCCTCTTTTTCATTTTCCCTCTTAAAATTGACAAATACATGGCACAAATACTTAGTTTCCATATAATCAATTATTTGCATTGCAAAACATTTCGATACCGATTACCGCAATTTAAAACGATAAGATACAAAGCCAAAACGGTACGATATTATGCTTTTGCAAACGATATAGTAGATCATTGCAAATTAAAATCGATTTTTCGATTCAGTTACTATATCGTTACACCCCTAGTAGATACATAAAGTTCCACGCGATTGCCCGGGCCAGCCCCCATTCTTGGGCAAAAACAACACGGGATGTTTGACGTCGCGCGTAAACAACCATCGCCCACGTTCACAACACGCCCAGATCTTAACAAGTCCCCGTGTCTTTCAATTAAACCCTACTTCTAGCCATGCACTTCATAACATTTCCTCCCACACCGCCGGTCAGACTCTGTTTTATCTGTGAGCGCTGAGATTAGAGACCCCAGAGGGTTGGACAGAGCAGCGCCACGGTCAAGGCATTGATGTAACATCACAGTTGACCTAGAGGCTTTATTAGAAGGTCCGAGCACAGGGGCGTCGCACCACATTCTGGGCCCTGGGTACAAGGATTCACTGCGGGCCCCCCATGAATGTTCTTCGTAAGGGGGAGGGGGTTTAACCCATTTAGACTGGGAACCCATTATTTTGTGCTTTAATTATTGAAAAATAGCAGACATACAAGCTCACAGCGCGGCGCTGCGAGCGTATAGATCTGCTATTTTTGAAAAATCGTGGAAAAAAGTATATGAAAATCCTGTGTTTCTATGTCAGTGGTGCTCAAAGTTTTTCATGTGAAGGACCCCCAAAATGATATGTATTTGGCCACGGACCCCCATCTCAAAACATTTAGTTCCAGGGACCCCCCAGAAGCAAAATTTGAGTTACAGATGTTTGCTTAAAAAATACACATATTGGGCGCCCTAGTGGTCCAGGCGCATACCACCTACTAGGCTATGATGCCTGCTGGCGTCGCCAGTTCGATTTCCCGATCCGGACAACCTTTGCCACATGTCATTCCCCATCTCTCTCCCCATTTCCTGTCAGTCTACATTATCCTATCAAATAAAGGCTTAAAAAAAGGCCAAAAACAAATAATATAAAAAAAAGGATCTACAAGCTAGCTTGTAGATCTGCTATTTTTCAATAGCTAAAGTATAAAATAATTCCAGGCCCCTCCACCTTGGGCCCTAGTAACTCAGTCCCACTTTCCCCCCCTTGTGACGCCCCTGGGTCTGAGCCTACAGCGGTGCGGAGGTTAGATGTGCATCAAAGTGTTCTCCATCATCACGTGGTCACCAGCAGCAGTCTGGTAGTGGGAGGCCCAGACTAAACACCGATTTGCTTTCTTCGCGGCCGCACACTGATGGCCTTTTTATTACCCCATTAAGACCTCGACTGTTTTAACCACTTTAAACCATTAATTTATACTTTGGCTATTGAAAAATAGCAGATATACAAGCTAGATCTGTTATTTTTGAAAAGTCGTGAACATTTGTGCAAATCTTTGAATATATGTATTTTTTTTTTAACATTTGTCACTCAAATTCTGCTTCTGGGTGGTCCCTGGAAGTAAATATTTTGAGATGGTGGTCCGTGGCCAAATACATATCATTTTGAGGGTCCTTCACGTGAAAAGGTTTGAGCACCGCTGACATAGAAACATAGGTTTGTCAAAGATCCTTGCACTAATTTTCCAGATCTTTCAAAAATAGCAGATCTACAAGCTCACAGTGAGCTTGTATATCTGCTATTTTTCAACAGTTAAAGCACAAAACAACACAGTGAATCCTTGTGCCCAGGGACCAGAATTTGGTGCGACACCCCTGCTGGGTGTTTGTGTTAGCTGTGGTCCTTTTGTTTGGCCCTTCATTATCCCAGAAATAGAGCAGTGGTGGAAGAAAGTCCGAAATTCACGAACATCAGTACTAAAAGTGCAGTAAATCTGTGTGAAACATGTCAATAGTGCAGTTTTTTTAAGGGAGAAATCTATTACTATGGATATAAATAAGTAAACACTGTGATTCTCTAGCAAATACATATCCGATCTACAAGCTCACAATGCACTGCGATGCGACACATTGTGTGCTTGTAGATCGGATATTTTCAAATGGGTTAAATGTCCTGTATGGGAAGTTCAGAGAGCTGTGGGAAGTTCAGAAATCCATAGTCTTGTGACATCATCGTTTGACGGATCTTTTATTTTTTATTTATATTATCGCAAGAACAATGGCTTCCACCTTAACATTGCAACTTTTCAGGAATAGAAAGCTTGCATTTTCTATTAGCTTGGATTCTCCATTGATGATGTCACTAGATGATGGGTTTCTGACCTGCCCACAGCCCTCCTCTAAGACACAACCAATTAGAATAACATGATGCTATTTTATCATGAACATTAATTAGTGAGGATCAATTATATGAAGATAGGTTGAAAAGTGGTGAAGATGTCCTTTAAGTACAGTACTTGAGTAAATGTACTACACCGCTGGCAGAGATGCTCGGTGCTGCTCGACAGCGGACTCTTGCCGCTGTAATTGATGGTCTCGCTGGTGACGTGCTGTCTGCGCGTTCCCTCTCCAAGATTCCAGAACGCGCTAGCGCGCACTCCGACATCCGCCGTGTCTATTCTGAGGGGAAACCAGTTCACAACGATAGTGAATGATAGAGTCATCTAGCCAGATATTTCGAGGCAGATTTTATTTTCTTCCTAGGCGTGTTGTACATGACCACTCAGACGAAGCTCTGTGGGCTGAATGAATGACTTGTGTGTGTGTGTGTGTGTGTGTGTGTGTGTGTGTGTGTGTGTGTGTGTGTGTGTGTGTGTGTGTGTGTGTGTGTGTGGTGGCTTTCGTGGAATTGTCTCCACCTTAACCCATTCAGAACGGGGTACACATTATTGTGTATCATTATTGTATGCTTTAACTATTGAAAAATAGCAGATATACAAGCTCACAGCGCGGCACCGAGTGCCGCGCTGCGAGCTTGTAGATCTGCTATTTTTGAAAAATCGTGAAAATTAGAATTTTGACCCGATTCTATAAGTGTCTTTTGAATCCTTCTAAGGTTTTTTTGTAAAACCTAAGTTTCTATGTCAGCAATCTGGCCAGCCATCGTCAAAGAAAAGGTCCTTTTCACTTAACTGGAGCTCAGTTAGAGAGACTACTATGTCAGTGGGTCTCAAACCTTGTCATGTGAAGGACCCCCTAAATATCAAAATATTTAGTTCCAGGGACCACCCAGATGCAAAATTTGAGTTACAAACGTTCGCTTTGAAAATACATATATTCAAAGATTTGCACACATTTTCACGACTTTTTCAAAAATAGCAGATCTACAAGCTCGCAGCGCGGCACTCGGTGCCGCGCTGTGAGCTTGTATATCTGCTATTTTTCACTGGTTAAAGCATTCAATAATTCTAGACCTAAATGGGTTTAAGTCATCTCTTTTCCCACCATTTACGTTGCCACGCTTGTCCTTCAAGTTCTATTTGTTCTCTTGGTCACAGCAAGAATAGCTCGGGACGCTGGCCCAGAGATCAGCTAACTGAGTACATAAAAAAACAGATGTTAAGGGTCCATCCTGCTACTGACTAGCACCGCCACACAGTCCTATTAATGCCTTTTATTGTTGCAAAGTTCACAGATTCTTGACTGTATTTAAAATGGATATTTAAATGTGGTTCATTGGGTTCATGGCATTTTATAAGATCTTAGTCTTCTTAAGCTGATAGATAGTTAGACGTGGTTTGTTGTCGATGTGAAAATACATGATAAATGAAGAACAGATGGTGTTTGTCCCACCTCTGTTTATTCCCTGCATTTTGTTACATTACACTGTGTACAGTATGATTACATATACTGTGTACAGTATGATTACATACACTGTGTACAGTATGATTCAGTATTAATTAGCTCTATATTCTGATAGTACTCATAACATTTTATCCAATTTTATCCAATTACGATAGAGAACTCAGTCGGGATACTGATTAAACAAGTGAAATTGGAAGTGATCAATCAATCAATCAATCAATCAATCAATCAATCAACCTTTATTTGTATAGCACATTTACATAACCGAAATTAACCAAAGTGCTTCACAGTAAATAAAATATATAAAAACATAATAAAATATAAGAACATAGTAAGAAAAACACCAGATACATCAAATATGAATACATAGGCATAACAACCAGCAAGGTTAAAAATAAACAATGCTTAGCCATCATGGAACATCGAAGGCCAGTGAGAAAAGGTGGGTTTTGAGGAGGGACTTAAAAATATCAATAGATTTGGCAACTCTAATATGGGGAGGGAGACCGTTCCACAGCACCGGGGCCGCGACTGCAAAGGCACGGTCACCTCTAGTTTTCCGGGTTATGTCTGGTGGAACTGTCAATAGTGACTGGTCAACAGATCTAAGTGCTCTGGGTGTGTTGTGACAGTGTATACGTTCGGACATATATGGGGGGGCAAGGCCATTAAGGGATTTGAAAGTGAAAAGAAGAATCTTGAAGTCGATCCTTTGTTTTATCGGGAGCCAATGGAGAGAGATGAGAACTGGAGTGATGTGGTCAAATTTTTTGGTGCCGGTAAGAAGGCGGGCAGCGGCGTTTTGAACTAATTGCAGGCGTCTAAGTGCGGTTTGGTCAGTTCCATAGTACAGGGCGTTACAGTAGTCTAGTCTAGTAGAGATAAAAGAATGTATGACGGTTTCGAATTGTTTGGCTGGGAGGTAGGGTTTAACTTTAGCAAGTAGGCGGAGATGATAAAAACTGGTTTTGACAACGGCACTAATCTGTGTATTGAATTTGAAGTTGCAGTCGAATATGACGCCGAGGTTCTTTGCACTGGTGTGAATGTTGGATGTGAGGGGGCCCAGGGTGTTTACAGGAAGGGTGGGGTTATGGCCGAAGATGATGATCTCAGTTTTATTGTCATTTAGATTGTCATTGTGATGACACGAATAAATGAGAAGACAAAATTAGGATTGGAAAAATGAAGCTGATAAATGGCTGAAAGGTTGTCACCCTCCTGAAAATGTATTTTCTGTTCATTAAAGAGCTGTGGAGACAGGGACTCTATAGCAATGGTTACTATCAGAATATAGAACTTTAACAACTGACTTTTTGTCTTATCCAAACCAGCAAGACTCCCTAATCGGGAGATAAGCGACCGTCAGGTCAGCAGTGTCCAAAAATGTGTTTGAAAAAATCTGCCTGATGGTGACGCTAAATGGGACATATCCATGTTGATGACATGACTGTATACCACTTTGCGTGATTTTTAGGGCAAAATCTGTAGGAGCAGTGTCCAAAAATTGGCCTGATGGTGGCACTAGAAGAGGGCCATGTGAGAAATGAGGAGGTGGAGGTTGTGGTTTGGCAGCCAAGGAGTGTGTGTGCAAAGTTTGGCATGGATAGGGGCAACGTTGGCAGAGATATGAGTAGGGCAAAAGTGTAACGTCAACGTGATGGACAGTCTGACAGACTGACTGACAGACTGACAGCCGGTGGAGGTTTTGATAGTAACTGTGACCTGATGGTCGCAAAAAATATCACTTACCCTACCTTATATCGTTATATTGGGCATTAAAGGAGTTTTTTCATTGTCAGAAATATAATTATAAGTTAAACGTTCTCAAAACCTCGACCTACAGTACAGTGCTCTAACCCTGGCCCTCTGTGTGGTCTCGTTGCAGGAGCACATGCCCACCTTCCTGTTCAACGGCTACGAGGACCTGGACACCTTCAAGCTGCTGGAGGAGGAGGACCTGGACGAGCTGAACATCAAGGACCCCCAGCACCGCGCCGTGCTGCTCACTGCTGTGGAGCTGCTGCAGGAGTACGACAGTAAGTGAACGTTAGAAGAAAATATTTTAGTTAAAAACGACCTACAAGCTCACAATGTGTTGCAATGTGACGCTTCATGAGCTTGTAGATCTGCTATTTTCAAAAGACTTACAATACAATACTTTTGTACTTTTAGTCAAGTAAATGTTGAATTCCAGACTTTGTAGACTTTGTAACAGTAAGTATTTCTATATTGCAGCATTGATGCTTCTTTCATTTAAGTAATGTGAGACACTGCCCTTTTGACACTCTTGACCAGTGGTTCTCAACCTGTGGGTCGGGACCCCCAGGGGGGTCTACAAATTATTTTGGGGGGGTCCCCAGATGATTAACTTAATGTGCAACACATGATTTCTCACTCAACAGTAAACAAACCAACAACGTTTAAATGTATAGCACATTTCTAAAGTGACAAATCAAGGACTTTTTATTACCTCTGAAATGATAAATTAAACATTGGCCAAATTGTCAAATATTAGAGGCAGAAATTGTGAAAATAGCTGATCTACATGCTCACAACGCCTCGTGTTATAGAACCGTGTTATACAAAATGTTAGGCCTCAACTCTTAGTGCTCGTCAGGTTGGGGGGTCCCCAGTTAAAATATGGTTATTTTGGGGGTCGCGGCCTGAAAAGGTTGAGTACCACCCAACCCTCATCCTCTGCCGCTGTGTTTTCCAGGCAGCAGCGACCCCGAGCGCAGTGGCTTGTCGGGTTCCCAGGAGAAGCTGCTGTCGGACGGCCGCGGCCTGGTGGGAGACTCCCCTCGCGACTCCGGCTGCTACGAGAGCAATGAGAACCTGGAGAATGGTAATGATAGCCTAGCCTAGCCTTGCCTAGCCTTGCCTAGCATTAGCCAATTGGGATTCCCCTGGGATTATAGCGTAACCTGGGCCTAGCCTAGCGCTACACATCCCGGACGAGCCCCCAGTTATGTAACAGTGACTGTGACTGTTCCTACTTGACTCCTCCTCCACCCTTGCTCCGCCCTCTTGCCCATGCTTCAGCATTCTAACACCCAGTCCATCTCACCATCTCTGGACCGGTTCGCCTGCCAAGCCAATCAAACTCTCTATCTGCCATATCACCATAGACAAACAGCCATCCTCTGGAGAAACTCCCTCCCTTTTTTTCTTTTTATCTCCGCGCTCTCTTTTTCTGTCCTTTCACGCTCCACTCTTTTCCACCCGCTCTCCCCATCCCGTAGGCATTCTGTGTCATCATTGGTGCCGACGCCCCGTCGTCATAGCGGCCGAGAGGGACCCGGCAGGTCGCAGGCCGCTAAGCCTGGTCCGCCGCCCCACAATGGCGGAGTCCTCCTCCTGTGTGCAAAGCCAAAGACCCTGCCCAATGCACAGAACTGTTCTGTTGGGAACAAGCTCACTGGGACCCCGACCCAGGCCACCTCCTCCTCCACCTGTAGGGGTGGAGTTAGTGTAGGGATACCAGGAGGACCGTTGTTCTGCTAAATATACTGCAGGTGTTTGAGCCTGGAACAAGGCCCGTGAACACCTGTGTTTTGCTGGGGTGGTATTAGCTCTGGTCCATAGCGTTAGCGGAGTTCTCCCTAACGCTATGTTCGTCTACCTCCCCATATCCTTGGCAAATCCGGAAAACTTCTGGTCCGAAAATAAAATCGCCCCTCACCAAACCAAAGGTATCAGTGGACAGTTGAAAGCTTACTCTACTTGGTGGATGTGGTCTGAGCCCCCCACCACACGATTAAAATACATTTATAGGGTGAAATGAAAAATATTCCACTGGATGGAGACACTCTTCCTGGTTGAATACTGTTTTTACGAAACAGCGCTTCCAGCGTCGCAGAGCTGAATAACACCCAATGAGACTAATGCTCTGTTAAAGCGGTCCTCTGACCTGCGCGGCAGTAGTGAGTTGGCACTCACTGAGTTGGAGTCTCCATCCGGAGGAATATATTTCATTTCGCACTATAAATTTATTTTAATCGTGTGGTGGGGGGCTCAGACTGCGTCCACTAAGTAGAGTACGTTTTCAACTGTCCATTGATACCTTTGGTTTGGTGAGGGGCGAAACAGTTTTTGTTATTTTCGGACCAGACGACGGGTCTTTCTGGATTTGCCAAGGATATGGGGAGGTAGACGAACATAGCGTTAGGGAGAACTCCGCTAACGCTATGGACCAGAGCTAGGGTGGTATTATCCAACGATTTAGCGACAAATCCAATCAATTTAGTGACAAATCAAAAAGCGGCATTGCAATCTCTTTGTATCCGTAACCATTTCAAGATGTCACCTTTGCTTGTGTTTACTTCTAACAGTGACCATGTCGCACAAATACTCAGATGTGCCTAAAAAAAAAGACGATGGATGAAAATATTTTTTTGAATTGTAGTGCATAGATTGTAAATGATCCTTTTATCTTTGTTCTTATTATTGCAGTATATCAAGGTCTTATTTCTTCTCCCCCCCCTTTTTTTCAATTTATTTTGAAGACTTGCCAGATTGTGTGCTTTGCTTTCCGTCCCACAACACAACTTTCTGTTAATAATAGCTCAACAACTCATAAACCATTACTTTGTCATGGCTTATCTTCTCTTTCTCCATCTAATGGGTTCCAGCTTTACCACCGTGTTCCCCTTTATGTGTGTACTATGTGAGTGTGTGTGCGTGTGCGTGTGTGTGTGTGTGTGTGTGTGTGTGTGTGTGTGTGTGTGTGTGTGTGTGTGTGTGTGTGTGTGTGTGTGTGTGTGTGTGTGTGTGTGTGTGTGTGTGTGTGTGTGTATACTCGCGCGTGTGTGTGTGTGTGTATGTACGTGTCGTACAGTTCAAACAGTAAATTGTGCAATTTGCCACAGTAGAGATTTCAGTTGTGGAATAAAAACCACTTCTATAACAGAAGGACTCGGTCCTGCTTGCTTTATTTCATGTCTCTTTCTTTCTTTCTTTCTATGTGTCTATTTTTCCTTCCATCCCACTAAACGTCTCAAAGGGATATTTCACTTTCAAAAAACCCTTTTGTAATTTTATCGTCTAATAAGGCTTTTTTGAACACCCTGAACAGTTTTTAATTTGCTTGATTCAATATTTAGATATTTGATGTAAATGTTAACAGGCCCTCCTCCTACAGGGCTTCCCCCCATACACACCCATTGTAACTTCAAACTGCATTTTAACCATGATAGATTTATCAAAAACACCCATTATTTTTTTCTGGTGACTTATACTAACCTCCTAATACGTGAGCATGGAGGAGGAGGGCCTGGTAACATTTACATCAAATATCTAAATATTTAATCAAATAAATTAATCTGTTCAGGGTGTTCATAAAAGCCCGATTAGACGATAAAATTACCAAAGTTTTTTTTTTAAGTGAAATATCCCTTTAACTGCATAACATGCAGCACACATTCTGCATTCTGCTTACGATTTCTGGGTTCTACGGTACCGTGACGAACACTGCATCATTTTCATTTATGCTTCATTAATAGAGAAATGACGAGTAGCTCTGGTGCAATAATTTATTGACAATTTATTGACAACCTGGCCCACATATGTAGACCCCCTTAACTCATTTACTGCCATTTTGAATAGTCGTCTTTCAGGTTTTCCTGCCAGAAGTCTCCATAGACTTCCATGTAATTTATAGTGCACGGATCATGCACGCCCATGCACAGATCATGCACTACGTGTGTGCAGGATGTTCACAGCTTTCAAACAAAAAAATCCGATTGGAAATCCGTTCAGGCATTCATGAGATAGCAGCCATTATGTTTTACATGTTATGTAAACAAAGATGGCTGCCCTGTTTGAAAGATGGGGTTGTATGGGGGTGAAACATGCAAAATCGCGATTGAAATCATGTTTACTAGATAGAATGGGGTCCAAAAAATATATATATATATTTTTTAGGTCAAACTCGTCATAGGCAGAGTGGACCCATTAACTCATTCCCTGCCAGGCCCGATAGTCCCGAGATTATTCCAATGTCTTTCCCCGCCAGGCCCGATAGTTCCGAGAATTAAAAAAAAAAAAAAAATTTTGACCCCCAAAAATGGAGTAGGCATGATAGCAATCGCGAAATTGCATGTTTAACCCCCATAGCAACCCCATCTTTCAAGCATGGCAGCCATTTTGGCAGCCATCTTTGTTAAACATAGTGGCTGTTATCTCATGAATGCCTGAACGGATTTCCATTCAGATTTTTTTGTTTGAAAGCTGTGAGCAATGTGGACACACGTGGTGCATTATCTAGGCATGGGTGTGCATGATCCGTGCACACCCAATTACATGGAAGTCTATGGAGACGAATGGCAGGTGGGAGTACGGAGGTATGTTAAAATGGCGGTCAATGTGTTAATATAACTCGTCAAACTAGTCATAGTCGTAGATGAGTTCATCAACCAAAATAGAAATGCAGTGTTAATCAGAGAGTTAATTTTGGATCGCAGATTAACTCTGATGAAGGCAGTTTGCCTTTGGAAAAGTTGTCTTCATCTTTAGAAATCTGAAAATGTTGCATCAGAGCGACTAATTAGAATTCATAAAGGAGCTTGTGTCGTTTTAAATTCAGAGAAGGGGAAACGTGGAATTAAATCACACAGGTGTCTGAATTTCCTTCCCGGACTTCTCCTTTGTTTCCATTAGTAGCTCGTACACGCAGTATGTCTTCACACTCCCCCCTAATTTTTAGACCCGCCCATCTGTGAGGGAACAGTAGGTACCTAAAGGTGCCTGTGGCCCCCTAGGCCGACGGATCCACTGGCGAAGCACTGTATGTCCATAAATGGGACCGTAGAACCCAGAAAAATTTTCTGTTCTGTTTTTATTAATAAACTTTCTTCTGTGTCTGTTCACTTTCCATGTAGCTCCTAGACGCTCCGATACATGCCGTGAACATAGTATTTGCCTCTATAAATACTCCCTTTCAAATGCGCACTTGCTACGTTCGGGTAACTTAAAGCACTAGATTTGTTTTTTGGGCTTTTATGCCTTTATTGGATAGGACAGTAAGACTGACAGGAAGTGGGGGGGAGAGATGGGGAGCGGCATGGGTCGTCCGGATCGGGAATTGAACCGCCGCCAGGCATCCATGCCTATGTGGCAATGCCTAAGTGGTATGCGCCTGGACCAGTAGGCCAGCGGGCACCCCTAAAGCACTACTTTAATAGAATGTTTTGAAATCAACAAAAAATGTCTTTTACCCATTTAGAACGGGTACACATTATTGTGTATCATTATTTTATGCTTTAACTATTGAAAAATAGCAGATATACAAGCTCACAGCGCGGCACCACAGCCGCGCTGCGAGCTTGTAGATCTGCTATTTTCTTGAAACTTAGAATTTTGACCCGATTCTATAAGTGTCTTTTGAATCCTCCAAAGTTTTTTGAAAAAACTATATTTCTATGTCAGCAATCTGGCTAGCCATCGTCAAAGAAAAGGTCCTTTTCACTTGAATGGAGCTCAGTTAGTTTGTTCTTGAGAGACTACTAATGTCAGTGGTTCTCAAACCTTTTCATGTGAAGGACCCCCAAAATTATATTTATTTGGCCACAGACCCCCATCTCAAAATATTTAGTTCCAGGGACCACCCAGAAGCAAAATTTGAGTTACAAACGTTCGCTTTGAAAATACATCTATTCAAAGATTTGCACACATTTTCACGACTTTTTCAAAAATAGCAGATCTACAAGCTCGTAGCGCGGCACTCGGTGCCGCGCTGTGAGCTTGTATATCTGCTGTTTTTCACTGGTTAAAGCAAAGCATTCAATAATTCTAGGCCTAAATGGGTTGGGAAAATTCCCTGACAGTTGCATATCCTAGCTGATTATTGCCAGTACTCCTTTATACTGATGGTCCTACTAGGAAGATATTGGCACAACTGCAGAGGAAAGCACAGTTGAGTCTGATAACTAATTATTTGCTGAGGTTGCGCCCATTATTCATTGAGTACGCCCTGTAGCTCACAGAGAAAGCCTATGTGCGTTTTACTATTGAACAAAGGTAGATTTGCTCCACCAACTGTTTATTATATCAATATCAATAATATTACGAATGAGTATCTGCAAAGGGGAGATTGTTTTATTGAAATATGACTGTTTGATGCATATATGCATTCCTCAGCCAGCACTGCATATACAATACACAAGCAAGCTCTGATTCTTTGTCAATATTTGACTTCGCTCCCACCCGAAATATTAAATCCCCAAATGTACAAGGCGATTAAAATGACAGATTGCAAATCTTTAAGCTGTGAAGCAAATTAAAAAAAGAAAATCCTTTGCTGACAAAGGGCAGTACAATATGTGCCAATACCGTTTGCCAACCGAGGAGGAGACAATGATATAACATCTCATCTATTTCTGTCATCACTTCATTCCTAATCTTTGGCATGGCATACGTTTATGGTTCCATCCTTCTCTTCATAACTCTCTAAGACTGGAGCTGGATGGTAAGTCATCTTGGCCCCTTTCTTGTGCTGTGATGTTTGGAACGCCCTTGTCTAGAGTACGTTCAGTCAGGATTCCTCATGATATGACGATAAGTAATCGATCAAACTCTTAAGAGCAGGGGTCTTCAACGTTTTCAGGCCAAGGAGAGAGAGATGAAGCAGGGACCCCCACTACATAGGCCTATGTGTGATGCGGATTTTCATCGAGTTCATAGACTTGTTTGACAGCACTGTCATCAGTTTTTGTGACATTTAACCACTTGAATCGTCGATATTTCGTAAACTTGATCTTTCACTATGTACTTGGTCTGCTCTTTTTTTTAGCTTGACACCAAACATATTTGCCAAAAATAGACGATCTACAAGCTCTCAACGCCTCGCAGCGCGAGGCGTTGAGAGCTTGTAGATCTGCTATTTTTGTCTAAAGTTCTCCTCGGAAAAGGGATGCGCGAGGGTTCAAGTTGTTAAATTTAAAAGAATGATCCTATCACAAAAGGATTTGTCAGCCTCCCTGTAGTAACTCTAAGGAACCCCCTGGGGGTCCCGGACCCCCTGTTGAAGACCCCTGCTTAAGAGGCAGTACGCTTAATTCACACCGGCAGGTCACAGCGCTGGCACGTTTAGTGAATGCGTCAAGTTTCAATGCAAAGACTATGGAGACTAGTGGCTTTTCACACCGTGTTGGGACGCTTCACATTGTACCCAATACAGTATGCATGTATTTAATATATCCTTGGGTGCGAGCCTGCGAGGACCTGGCAGCATTCCTTTCCATACATGTGTAGACGAATGCTTTAATCACAGAGCTACAAGGGGTGTCACCATATTGACTAATACATTTTTATGCAGGATGGCATAAGATGAAATAAGTCTTTACATTTTCCACTTAGCTCATGTAGCTGCTCAATTTCTTTTTCTAATTTCACCTTTACAGCTGCTAGTTTGTTGACGAAATTTGCTCTAACGTTCCATTTCTTTACCTTGGTAGCAGACACAGTTGTTACACCGTGACAGGTGTTACTCTTGCACACGCCCAATTTGTTGCATTTTAGCGTTGTGAACTAGCATTGGCCGCCGCTGGTGTGAATTGAGCGTTGGGTCCTTCCAATGGCAATTAATCTGCAAATGATACAGGAAAAGATCCAAATCTGCCATTTAAGATTCATCAGTTAGCCTGAGTTGCTCTGGTAGATCTTTTTTAGTTTAGTAGATTATGTATGTTTTTCTGTGAGGATAAGTTAACATTTGTTAAAACTCCCAACACTTTATTTTTCTAGCCTCCTGCAATTTCCTCTTTAGATATGTATAATATTCAATAACTCATTTTGAAAAGGACATAGCGCCCAAAAGACAGCAGAGTTAGAAGCTGTCCACAGTGTATATATATGGTGTTACTGGTGTGGCCGGCTGTACAACCCTGTCTGTCATTCGCTTAAGAAGGAAAGGGCTTTATGATTTTCAACAGTCAATTCTGTTAACCCATTTAGAACGGGTACACATTATTGTGTATCATTATTTTATGCTTTAACTATTGAAAAATAGCAGATATACAAGCTTGTAGATCTGCTATTTTTGAAAAATCGTGAGAATTAGAATTTTGACCCGATTCTATATTTCTTTTGAATCCTTTTTTGAAAAACCTATGTTTCTATGTCAGCAATCTGGCCAGCCATTGTCAAAGAAAAGGTCCTTTTCACTTAACTGGAGCCCAGTTAGTCTGTTCTTGAGAGACTACTATGTCAGTGGTTCTCAAACCTTTTCATGTGAAGGACCCACAAAATGATATGTATTTGGCCACGGACCCGCATCTCAAAATATCTAGTTCCAGGGACCACCCAGAAGCAAAATTTGAGTTACAAACGTTCGCTTTGAAAATACATATATTCAAAGATTTGCACACATTTTCACGACTTTTTCAAAAATAGCAGATGTACAAGCTCGCAGCGCGGCACTCGGTGCCGCGCTGTGAGCTTGTATATCTGCTATTTTTTACTGGTTAAAGCATTCAATAATTCCAGGCCTAAATAAATATGAATGCAATACCTATATTCGTCTTCAAAGTGAGGCTGAGCGTTTCCACGTTGTGTTGCAGGGAAGAGCAAGAAATCCTGCCGCTCCGGCCGCTCCTCCGCCGGCCTCCAGTCCCCGGACTACCCCACCCTCCCCATGACCCTCTCCACCGAGGCCCTGCAGCAGAGCGGCAAGAGCCAGCGCACCAAGTTCTCCAAGAGCTTCTTCCTCAAGCCCACCCTGAAGGGCTTCAGCCTGCTGGGGGGGCTGCGCAGCAAGGCCCACCACCGGCGCTCCCCCATCCCGTCCAGCCGCAGCTGCGAGGACCTGGACGGGTCCCCGCCGCCCGCCGGGGCGTGGAAGCGCTCCCACTCGCTGGGAGACCTCCGCTGGGAGCAGTGCTTCGACCAGAAGAAGAAGGACGCCAGCCTGGAACTCAAGCCCGCCAGAGGGGGGTCGAAGTCGGGCAACAACGGCAGCCCCGTCAAGAGACACGGAGACGGAGGTTCCCCGAGCCGCACCGGCCCCCCTCCCGCGGTGAGCCCCAAGGGGTGGATCGTCGACCGACCCCCCGTGCCCTCCCAGTTGCCCCTCCGCCCCCCCTGTCCGAGCGCCCCGGCGCCCACCCCTCCGGGGTCGCTGTCCCCGAGTCCTCCCCCTCCATCTAACGCGAGCGCGGAGAGGATCGTTCGGACTCATCCCAAAAAGCCTCCGGTCCCTCCCCCTGTGCCGGCCAAAAAGTCCAAGGAGAGGCTGGCCAACGGGCTGCGCCACCCGCCGCCCCACTCCCTGCCTTCCTCGCCCTCCCCGACTCCCTCCCCGACCCACTCCGTCACCCCCCGCTCCCATCCCGCCAGCCCCGTCGTCCGCAGCGGCGGCTGCTGGAGCCCCCCGAGCCCCAGCAGCGGGCCTCCTCCGGCTCTGCCCACCAAGACCCCCTCGAGCAGCCCTGCCAGCCCCTCCTCCTCCTGTGCCTCGCAGGCCGAGGAGCCGGGCAGCTCTCTGGCCGTGCCCCCGCCCTGGCTGTCAGACCTGGGGGGCAAGGTGGCGGTCGCCAGGAAGGCGTCGCACGCCAAGCTGGGTCCCGACCTGCCCGCTCTCCTGGAGCAGCGGATGGAGACGGAGGGCATCGATCTGACGGAGGAGCCCTACTCTGACAAGGTACAGTCAGTCCAGGCTGCTTATCAAATAACTAGGCCTGGCACAGTTATTACATAATAGGGGTGAGCGATATGGAAAAATACAATATACACATTATTGTGTATCATTATTTTATGCTTTAACTATTGAAAAATAGCAGATATACAAGCTCACAGCGCGGCACCGAGTGCCGCGCTGCGAGCTTGTAGATCTGCTATTTTTTAAAAATCGTGAAAATTAGAATTTTGACCCGATTCTATAAGTGTCTTTTGAATCCTTCTAAGATTTTTTGAAAAACCTATGTTTCTATGTCAGCAATCTGGCCAGCCATCGTCAAAGAAAAGGTCCTTTTCACTTAACTGGAGCTCAGTTAGTCTGTTCTTGAGAGACTATACTATGTCAGTGGTTCTCAAACCTTTTCATGTGAAGGACCCCCAAAATGATATGTATTTAGCCACGGACCTCCATCTCAAAATATTTAGTTCCAGGAACCACCCAGAAGCAAAATTTGAGTTGCAAACATTCGCTTTGAAAATGAATAGATTTACACACATTTTCACGACTTCAAAAAAATAAAAAAAATAGCAGATCTACAAGCTCGCACTCTGTGCAGCGCTGTGAGCTTGTATATCTGCTGTTTTTCACTGGTTAAAGCATTCAATAATTCTAGGCCTAAATGGGTAAGACCAATGTAAAACACTGAAACTTTCAGGGCTACTACAAAAATACATGCATTATTCCAAAGGAGCAATGCAACAGAGAAACAAGGCAACTATGTACACCCAGAGGTGTACATAGTTGAGCCGCTGAGCGTTTTTGTTTTGGCACCCTCTGTTGGACACGTTTGTGGAATCATATACTGTACATTGTCATGTACTTTACATACTGTGTGTAGTCTGTGTGTAGTCTGTGTACATATGCACAGACAGAGAGCTCCTTTACAATACTTTTGCATGATTGTGCACTGAGGTCAGACTATGAGTTAAGAAATACTTAACCCATTTAGGCCTGGGATTATTGAATGCTTTAACTATTGAAAAATAGCAGATATACAAGCTCACAGCACGGCACCGAGTGCCGCGCTGCGAGCTTGTAGATCTGCTATTTTTGAAAAAGTCGTGAAAATGCGTGCAAATATTTGAATATATATATTTTTAAAGCGAACGTTTGTAACAAAAATGGAACTAAATATTTTGAGATGGGGGTCCGTGGCCAACTACATGTAATTTTGAGGGTCCTTCACATGAAAAGGTTTGAGAACCACTGACATAGTAGTCTCTCAAGAAAAGACTAACTGAGCTCCAGTTAAGTGAAAAGGACCTTTTCTTTGACGATGGCTGGCCAGATTGCTGACATAGAAACATAGGTTTTAAAAAAAAAAAACCCTTAGAAGGATTCAAAAGACACTTGTAGAATTGGGTCAAAATTCAAATGTTCACGATTGTTCAAAAATAGCAGATCTACAAGCTCGCAGCGCGGCACTCGGTGCCGTGCTGCAAGCTTGTAGATCTGCTATTTTTCAATAGTTAAAGCATAAAATAATAATACACAATAAGGTGTACCCGTTCTAAATGGCTTAAAACCACAACATATTCTGCCCATAAAGAACAGACATACGCTCATATTTTCACAGTAAGTGTCAAACTACAGTTCCAGACAGCCGTGGTTATATTGTGTCTGGCGTCGGGGCCTTTGGGGTCGACATCATAACATGCCTAACTTGACTAAGTCATGATTTGATTGTAGCTCAGAAGCTGTAAAATGTCTCTCTGTTAGCCCCACAACATCAGCTTGTTTTGGGAGCAGTTTGGCTCCGACACGGAGACTAATAGAGTGTGCAGTCGTTTCTTATGTTTTTGTTGTGTGCTTGCTAGGATGGTGTGCACACAGGGGCGTCACAAGGGGGGGGAAAGTGGGACTGAGTTACTAGGGCCCAAGGTGGAGGGGCCTTAATTATTGTTATACTTTAGCTATTGAAAAATAGCAGATATACAAGCTCACAGCGCGCTGTGAGCTTGTAGATTTGAAAAGTCTTGAAAATGTGTGCAAATCTTTGAATATATATATATATATATATATATATATATTTTTTTTTAAGCAAACATGTGTAACTAAAATTTTGCTTCTGGGGAAATATTTTGAGATGGGAAACAGGTTTTTTCAAAAAAACTTAGCAAGATTTGACACAAATTTTCACTATTTTTCAAAAATAGCAGACCTGCAAGCTCGCAAGCTTGTGAGCTGTCTTGTATGTCTGCTAATAGTTAAAGCACAAAATAATGCGTTCCCAGTCAATGACTCCTTGTACCCAGGGCCCAGAATTTGGTGCGACACCCAAGTGTGCACGATTGTACTTTGTTGTGTATGTGTGTGCATGCCCCGTGTGCTTTCATTCAGATGTGTTTTGTGTGTGTATGCGCGTCTACAATAACACAGAAACCCAGCCTATGAGAACAAGAGACAGTGGGCTGAGTGTTACTATGGTTTGCGGTTCAGACTGTTAGGTTTATGGTCTGAATCTCACTGAAGGCAGGCGGCGGTTGTAAAATATTCATCCACGGGGCCAGACCCCAGGCTTGAGATAAAGTAAGAAATTGTTGTGTTCGCAAGATCACAGCCCAGCTGGGTTCCTATTAGCAAGAAGTGGAGTAGCAGAGGCACACTGCTACCACATTAGTATTGTATTTCGTCACTGTCAGTGTCTGGTCAAAACCTCTTAACTCCATTTTTGAGGTTTTAGATTTTTTTGGCATAAATCAGGGCTATTGAACACCCTTTACATCTTAGTAGGGATGCACCGAATATTCGGCCACCGAAAATATTCGGCTGAATAGTGCCAAAAAATGCATATTCGGTTTCGGTTCAGTTTGATTTCATGGCCGAATAATTATACCGAATAGTACCGAATACCAAATACCGAACATTACCGAATACTGAATACCGAATACTACCGAATAATTTTTTTACATTGATATTTCTTTATTTTGCAATAATTTAGCATGTTAATTTTTGAGACATAGTCTTTTAATACAAATTTACTACACAATAGTAAATAATTCTACACAATAAATAAATATATGTTTTAAATAACTCAATGGGCCCTTATACTTATTGCCATAAACATGTAGCTCTACAACAGAGGCACAGCCATGACAGCAATTGTAAAAAAAAAAAAAAAGGTATATATAATTAAGAATTCGGCTATTCGGTATTCGGCCAAGTGTTTCCTATATTCGGTATTCGGTTTCGGCCAAGAATTTTCCTTTCGGTACATCCCTACATCTGAGTGTTGGTTGCGATCGTCAGGTCGCAGTTATTATCAAAACCTCCACCAGCTGTCAGTCAGTCAGTCACGCGTCACACTTTTCCCCTGCTCATATCTCCGCAACCGTTGCCCCGATCCAAGCCAAATTTTGCACACACACTCCTTGCCTGCCAAACCACCATCAATTCTCACATGACCCTCTTCTAGCGCCGCCCTGAGGCCAGTTCTTGCAAAACACATTTATGGACACATAAATGTGTCCCCAGCCCTACAATTTTTGGCCAAAAATCACGCAAATCGGTACACAGTATGTCTACGCTCATGTCGTCAACATGGATCTGTTCCATTTAGTACCACCTTCAGGCCAATTTTTTAAATGCACGGGAAATGCCCGTCGCAAGTAGATGATGTCATAAATGTAATTTGTGATCTATCCTTATGGAATTTATGGCATGCATGTGCAAATAAAAACAAACATAATAGTTCCTATGGTTAATATGAGCATCAAATCAATATTTCAAATTTGTTTGTGTTTAGTTTTTTTGCACATGCATGCCATAAAAATGACACATGACATTTATGACATCATCAAGTTGCAACAGGCATTTCCCCTATTGAGTGAAATATTAGCTATTTCTAGAAGAAATAAAATATTTAAGGTGTTTTTAATTTTACATTGTAGTTATAGAGGACAAATGACATAATTGTCGTATTAGCCAGGGATCCTTTTAAAACACATTTTTGGACACTACTCCTACAGATTTTGCCCTAAAATCACGCAAATCTATACGCATTATGTCTACACTCATGTCATCAACATGGATCTGTCCCATTTAGCGCCCCCTTCAGGCCGATTTTTTAAAACCCATTTTTGGACACTGCTCCTACACATTTTGCCCTAAAATCACGCAAATCGGTACACAGTATGTCTACACTCATCTCATCAACATGGATCTGTCCCATTTAGCGCCACCTTCAGGCCTATTTTTTTAAACACATTTTTGGACACTGCACATTTTGCCCTAAAATCACGCTGCGACCCGACAGTCGCTTATCTCCCGATTAGGGAGTCTTACTGGTTAAAATAATATTGAACCAATGGAGTTAGAACCAAGTAGTAAAAAGTGCTTGGGGACAAAACCTCCTAACTCCACACTTTCTGCCAAACCAGCTAACTCCACCCGATTGGCCCTCTCTTTTTTTTCATAAATATGTGCTATTGAACACCCTTTACGTCTGTGTGTTGGTTAAAATAATATTGAACCAATGAAAAGTAGTGAAAAGCCCTTCGGTCAAAACCTCCTAACTCCACTTGAGCTCATTTTCTCGAAAATGAAAATGGATTTGAACATGTTGGAGTTAAGAGGTTTCGGCCCGACAGCAGAGACACGCTACTGTACACACAGCAAACCCGTCATAACACAATGTTGACGGTCTCTTTGGAGTCCACCCCCCCCCCCCCCCCCCCCCTTCTTTGCGGTGGTGTAATTGGCATTAAAGCAAGCTGTGTGTACACACACACACACACACACACGCACACGCACACGCACACGCACACGCACACGCACACAGCACAGAGCAAGGACCTAATGAGAGACTGAACCCACATCATAAAGTGCAGTGATCCAACATACGTGGTAGAGGCTGCCCAGGAGGAGGCCTTTGAGGGGCCCTGTTATCCTGGCTGGCAGGGAGAACAGCAGGTCAGGTTGGGTGTCTGGCTGTATGAGCTGTGTGACCATTACATACCTTCTTCCTCCTTATGCCCTCCACCAGGCACGTGCACACATAGACATCAAAGGGGGCCCTTTTATCTGTCCCTCTCCAGTTGTTACTATGGTGAAAGAAATACAAATGCCCTCTTTCCATGCCATACCTGAAGGCAGCATTCAAGAGAATTGCCTTGTCCAAACTCTCCTGAACTTGAATGCAGCATCTTATGTTGAAAGAATTGCCCTCTCTGTGTAGAAATCCATGCCGTTACACCACATCTCCAGTATTGACTTGATTAAGCTTAGTTCAGTGTGGTATCAAGTATCGAAAATAGCTGACCTCCAAGCTCACAACGGGTTGCAGCACGACGTGTTGTGAGCTTGGAGGTCTGCTATTTCCGATATTCCCACCAAAAGGCACTAAGACACTGAAGCCCTAACTGAGCAGGTTAGGGGTTAAATTAGAACGGCTGATATTTGACCATTAATCTACTTTTTGGACGACATCGGCAATGGCAATTATGCAACCGACGTGTCCCAATTTTTTTTACGACTTTCTTGGTTAAAGATTTTGCACTTTTTTGCCAAAACATTGGTCAAAATATTGGTAATTGGTGGTCTAGGATTCTCCAAAATCAGGATCAGCCCGGGACCCAAAAGGTCGTCAGGCTCTATTCAACATTTAAGGTGGTTGCACACTGCTGCGTTTTTCGTTGCGAAATGCGTTTTTCAGGGCAAGGAGAGAGAGAGAGATAGAGAGAGCAAGGGACCGAGTGGTGCGCGAAACGGGCGGCAGTGTGCAAACGTGACTGACATAACGTGAGGTTGATTTTTTTATTTGCGTGCTCCGAAATTCAGTCCGATATTCGGCCCGAAAAACGCAGCAGTGTGCAACCAGCTTTAGTCTCTCACAGGCCAAAAGAGGCCATACTCAAAATGTTGTTGTTTTCTATCATATTGTCCATGCATGTTGCTCTCTGACTTTCACATTCTTCTCCCGCTTGGTGTTTTTAGAACAAGACAGTTTTATTACGGTCTCAGCCTCTTCATATCTCTCTCTGTCTGCTCTTGTCTCCCTTCCCAGCCCGTCGTTCCTCTGTGCGTTGGCTTGTAATATGAGATTATTAGTCTGCTTCACTCGCCCATAAACATCCACATCTGAGCTTCTCATGTCTCATAATGTCCACAATGAGCACATAAAATAAAAGGGGCTCCTCTGTGCTAATCCAACTCATGCTATAATCTAAAACATGCGCTTGTCATTCAAGCCTCTGTCAACAAACCTTGTCTCTGGTCTTAAATACATTCAGTGTAGCCCGATTGTATTAGCCAGGGATGTGCTGGGCCCCTGATTCAGCCCGGGAAAAAGAGTTGTAGAGACCCTCATTGCGCGCTATAGAGAGAGATCTCTCTCTATAGCGCTGCTGCTACTCAAAGATTTGCCATTTCAGATCATGACAAGTGACAAGCCAGTGGGCCAATTATCGTCGTTGTCGGGTGGAAACCTTGTATGGCCAAAACCGTTTGTTTTGTATTTATCATTTTAAAAATGATTTAAACTAGTGAAAACAGCCGATCTACAAGCACACAACACCTCGCGGTGCGAGGCGTTGTGTGCATGTAGATCTGCTGTTTTCACTACTTTTGTGCAACGTCTTTGTATGATGAAGCATGGCTTTGCTTTGCGAAAAAATTAATACATTTGAAACTTGGAGATACGAGGTTTCTGCCCGACAGTGACAATTTACTTTGTTGGCTGCCCAGCCCCCAAAATGGAAAGAAGGCCGACATTTTATTTACATTTTTTTCCTAATGGTCGGCCTGGACCAGCCGGGAATGAACCGTCCGTTCGGGAGTTGTCCCGCTTTTCCCAATGGCCAGCACGTCCCTGGTATTAGCCTTGACAATGTTGGTTTTCTGCAACAGGCAGACCTCCTTTGTTGTGAAGATCTGCGTTGCTTTTTAAACTTTTTTTGTCCCCCTTTGGAATCTAGATTTGTCCCTGTAGGAATGCAAGGGATAGATAGCACTGGAGAGATAGTTTATTTGTCCTCAAGGAGGAAATTCTTTCCACAGGGTCAGTGTCTGTGGATGTTTTGTGTTTTTTGTGGACCAATTCTCGTAACTCGCTGGAGACGTGTGTGTGTGTGTGTGTGTGTGTGTGTGTGTGTGTGTGTGTGTGTGTGTGTGTGTGTGTGTGTGTGTGTGTGTGTGTGTGTGTGTGTGTGTGTGTGTGTGTGTGTGTGTGTGTGTGTGTGTGTGTGTGTGTGTGTGTGTGTGCGCGCGCGCGCATTTGTTTTTTCATCAAGATGTCCTCCTTATGTTTAGCAGCAGGCACGTGCACACATAGACATCAAAGGGGGCTTGAGCCCCTGCCCTTTTATCAGTCTGTAAAACGTGCCCTCTCCAGACCATGAATGCAGTTTTTACCATGGTGAAAGAAATGCTAACGCCCCCCTCTTTCCATGCCATACCTGAAGGCAGCATTCAAGAGAATTACCTCGTCCAAACTCTCCTGAACTTGAATGCAGCAATGTCTCCCGTATTGATTATGCTTAGTTCAGTGTGGTTTCACATACCGAAAATAGCTGCGACGCGTTGTGAGCTTGGAGGTCGGCTATTTTCGATATTTCCACCAAAAGGCCCTTTTAGAAATGACAGCCCCTGCCTCTCAAACATTTGCTGCACGTCCCTGTGTAGCAGTCTGCATTCCTGTACTACTATTAACATGTTCTCATTCTCTGTGTATGTGTGTGTCTTTCTCTCGGTCCAGCATGGCCGCTGTGGGATCCCCCAGGCCCTGGTTCAGCGCTACTCAGAGGACTTAGAACAGCCCGTCAAAGACGTAGCCTCCACCATGGACCAGCTGCGCGTCAAGGAGCTCCGCAAACAGCACCGCATGGCTGTAAGTCACACACTGAACTCCCCTCTCCAGGCTCCAACAGTCAATGCAGAAAGTCATTAAATAGTCCCCCCAGGAATCCGGAGAAAAAGGCTTGATTCCGCTGAGAACAATCCGGATTCTGCAGAATTCTGCGGAGAACAATTCTTGATTCCGCGGACATTAACACTCATAACTTACAATATGCTTGAGCGCTTATAATGCCAGGAATATTATTAATTTTTCAGTTATACAGTACAGCAACCAAGCAGGCATACTATGATTGTAGACTGTAGTGGATTTAATATACCACTAGAGAGCGCCAACGATTAGGTCTTCCAGCCTTGGGATAGCCTGGACTAGAATGGCCGCGGCCATTGTTTTTAATGGAGCGGCCGGTCCGGGCAACGTGAGCGAACGTGCATGCCGATGCGCGCGCGATCGTGTGTTTTAAACCATCGACTATGATGCTGGGTGGCCACTCTGTCACCACAGCCACTTGCTAATGCTAATGAAAGGCTCATGCTAACGCATGGGCAGACCATGACGTCATTTCCAGCGCAAATCCAATGCTTACACTTATATGAACCTATAATAGTCCGTTTTTGCTCAAAAAAAAAAAAAAAAGAAAAGATCAAAAAGGCGATGAAAGTCAATCTGGCTGGCAGGGCCTACTAAAAAAGGCGATGGAAGGCGATTTGGCTGTGTATGGGTTAAAAAACAAACTAAAATTATTGAGTTATTAATCAAAAAAATGATTTAGTTCTAATAATCAAGTAAAACCCTTAGCTACAATTAATTGTAATTAGTGGTTAGAATAATCAAATATTTGAATAATTGTTTTTGAGAATAAAAATCAAATATTAAATCTATACTTTTTTTACTTTTTGTTTTTAACATTTAGTATCTGTTGCAAAGACTATATTGTCATCCAAACCATGCCAATAGTAATTACATTTTTAGAGGATATCTAGTATGGGTGTAATATTTATTCTCTCCTGCATTAGCATTGTCATTGCCAGGACCATAGGCATAGAGGAACCATATATCAGGACATAGTTTCATGTAGGAATGTGGGACCGTCCAGCGTCCATCAGTCAAACTCTTCCCCCAGGGCCCTGTGAAGCAAGGTCCTATGAGGTGGCCTCACCATGTAGGCTACACATCGTTTTATAATAGGAGTAAGAACTGATGTAATGTCAGGTTTTACTGTTATTCCGCGGACGGCAGAAAAATCCACGAATGGCCGGGAAATCCCTGGGGGGACTAATTAACTCATTCAGAACGAGTACACATATTGTGTATCATTATTTTATGCTTTAACTATTGAAAAATAGCAGATATACAAGCTCACAGCGCGGCACCGAGTGCCGCGCTGCGAGCTTGTAGATCTGCTATTTTTGAAAAATCTTGAAAATTAGAATTTTGACCCGATTCTATAAGTGTCTTTTGAATCCTTCTAAGGTTTTTTGAAAAACCTATGTTTCTATGTCAGCAATCTGGCCAGCCATTGTCAAAGAAGAGGTCCTTTTCACTTAACTGGAGCTTAGTTAGTCTGTTCTTGAGAGACTACTATGTCAGTGGTTCTCAAACCTTTTTCATGTGAAGGACCCCTGTAAAAAAATATTCATATCTCAAAATATTATAGTTCCAGGGACCACCCAGAAGCGAAATCTGAGTTACAAACGTTCACTTTGAAGATACATAAAGATTTGCACACATTTTCATCACTTTTTCCAAAAATAGCAGATCTACAAGCTTTGTGAGCTTGTATATCTGCTATTTTTCACTGGTTAAAGCACTCAATAATTCTAGGCCTAAATGGGTTTTAAACGCATTGTATTAACGTGTCATCATTTTGAAAGGTCTCTATAACGTTGTCGTTCTGTTCTTTCAGATCCCCTCCGGAGGTTTGACCGAGATGTGCCGGAAGCCGGCGTCCCCCGGCAACGTCCACACGGTCTCCGATTGGCTGGTGTCCATCGGCATGCCCATGTACGCCGCCTCCCTGGCCTCGGCGGGGTACGACTCGCTGAGCCGCGTGGCGTCGCTCTCTGAGAGCGGCGCCTGGGAGGCCGGGGTGCGGGATCAAAGACACGCCCGGCGACTGGCGAACGAGGCGCGCTCGGTCGCCACCGCCGCACAAAGAGACGCGCAGTCGTAACCGTGCTGGTTGGAATCGGATCGCTAATTGTTTGCAGGTTTCAGTCGACGCTGACTGATTCGTAGATGAACAGAGAGCAAACTGGCCAACGGGACTGAATGACCGGACGAGCGCCAACAGCACAACTTCCTCTCTTGCACCTATCAAGACTTGTGATTGGACAGTAGAGAAACTGACATCACTTACTGTATGTTGAGCTACCTTGCTCGTTCTATCCATCTCTCTCGCTCTCTCTCGTTCTCTCTCTCTCTCTGTTCCTCTTTCTTCCCTTTCTTAAATGTTTACGGCGTCTCAGAGTTTGTTCCCGAAGCCACGACCAGATATCATTATGCCTTTTTAACGCTCTAGACTCGCTCTGTGGAATGGCTTCCATTCGTTAAAATAAAAAAATAAAAAAACATCCCGATGGTCTTAAAACACAAGACTTGGAAATGCCTTTGAGGAATATAGCACACTCTTTTATAGGTCGGACATTTTTTTATTTTCTTCTTTTTTGTTTTATAAAGAAAGACTGTTGTTCATTCTGTGTGTGTTTCATACATGCTTGGTTTTAATCTCTTGTGCAAAACTAAAATTACTCACGGGTCTTAAGGATGTAGCGCGGCCAAAGTGGTTTTCTTTCATCATCACATCGAATTCTTTTAACGCTAACCGATTCTTACTTTCTACAGTGACGTAATCCTGTCGACATTTTGGGTGTTTAATCAACTTAAACGCGTAACTCAAACGACGAATAACTGGTTGTTTTGAAATGTTAAAATATCTTATTTTATATCATGTTTCTGTAATATACATATATTCTAATTTTAAAACGAGTTTACGTTAAAAACGCGGATTGTCTTTTTTTTTTTTGCCTTGTGAATGTTACAGCCTTATTTTGAGGCCAGGTTTCGGTCAGAGAAACTATTTTGTATTTCGAATCGTTTGTCCAGTTCCACAGCAGTTTTGACGCATGTAATTTTTCCAATACGTGGAATCAACAGTCAACTACGGGCGGAGGGAGGCTGGCACATTTTATATTGCCTTACCATTACAGTATAACATCTACAGTAGACTGAACATAATGTGTTCTAAATACCCAGAACTCTTCAACATGGACCCTGTAACCGAAGCTTGGCTGTACCAGGGCTGCCCCACGCCTGAATATTCTGAATGTGTCCAGTGTTTGAGGATAAACTGAGATTTTATGAAAAACGGAAACTAACAGACACTTGCATATTGGTTTCTGTACTCGTGAAGGCCTGATGTGAAACTCCAGGAACGACACAGACAACATTCCCACCCCATGTACTTAAAATAATGACCAAGTCATTCAAAAGAAATAAGATATTTTCAATGAACAAAGTGTCAATACAAGCACTTTCTTTACACACACACACACACACACACACACACACACACACACACACACACACACACACACACACACACACACACACACACAATCCTACCCACTGAGGTTGGTACAGTACATAGAATACAGAGATAGCGCTATCATCTCTGCCTCCAGTTTTGGGTATGTTCACCAATACTTTTGATAGGATTAATGTTGATGGATAATGATCCTTGAAAACCATGAAATATAATGTAGGTCCATTTCTACAAAGTTTACAAATGAGTACCTGAGACGAATAACAGTCTCAGTCCGTATTTTAAAATTTTGGATAAAGACATTTTTTTGATTTACCAGACTGTAAACCACAAACTAGAAGTTTTTAATTTCTTAAAGTCTTAATGTACTCTCCCCTCATTTTGTTGACTTATGGAAAGTGGAAAAAACGTATATCTCCAGCAGTTTGTGGAACAACAGTCTAAGTCCGTACATTAAGCAATATTCAGCAGACAAAGGGAGCAGATAACATTAAAACCGACAATTAAACAAAATGAGGGGGGAGTGCATTAACAATTTAACAGATTCAAAATGACTAGTTTGTGGTTTACAGTCTGGTAAATCCAAAAATATATATACAAAACACAAATCTAATATGGACTTACTGTTATTCGTCTCAGGTACTCAAATGATAGACGGTAATAATGTGTAGCTTTGACACTGTCCTCTCAAATGTTTAGACACTGTTGGAATAAAGATTTAGAAAACTACAAGTGAAGTGATGGGGTAAGAGCGCTTCAGTAAGGGGACACAACATGGCAGTTATAGGTTGAGCCTCATCCCCGTTAACGTGTCGCTACATTTCTACTGTCTGAACCAAATTTATTTGCTCTTTGTTTTGAATGTTTTATCATTTTAAAGCTTGAAATATTCATTGGTGTGGAGTTCTAAAGAAGTAAGTAAACTTGCAACTTTTGTTTGAACTGAAATCAAGTCTTATTCCCTGGGTTTGGAGTTTTAAAAACTTTTAAGATTGAGTATTGGTACATTTTGAGGATGCTTTTGCAGTGGACACTCGATAGTTGTTTGATGCCTTTTTTTCCTCTTCAATCAAAAGTGGTGCTCTGGGTTAGCTAGAACGATAGAGGGGGGTCGTAAAAAACAAAAAAAAGACTCAACCTTGAAGATGTATTTTGTAAAGAATGAAAATACAGACACTGTATATGCACTTTAGAAGGTAAATCTAGCTGTTTTATAGGCAGAATTGGCTAACTTTTGTTCAGCGGTCCCTAAGTGGACGTTTGTTGTCAGGTATTGTAAAGGGTTTGAATGGGTCATACTGGTATTTTATTTTAGTATTGAGTTCCCGATGCCAAGTCAGTGTACAAATGTTAATAATCATTCACAAATTAACCTAGGTGTTCCCATTACTCACTTCCATTTTTTGCAGTCTTACAAAACTAAATTCTTAATTACATATATGAAATGCCTAACAAAAAAGTTGCATATTCTGTATATGTAATTGGTATTTAAATAACTTATTTTTTTTTGGCTTTCTTTTCATATCGACTGTAATTAGCTGTACTATATGAATAGCAATACCTTCCTGCATAATGCATATTTAGCCAGTAAGAAGCTACGGTATGTATTGTAAAATATAAGTGTACAAATTATTTTATTTGGTTTCATCTAGCTAATGATTGTCCATGAAGATTTGCTTGTGTATTGAAACAACAAAGTAATGTCCATAACGATTTGTCATTCTGAAATATAATAAAAGACATTCTTGCCATTTAGGGGCCTTTTTATTTTTTTACACACACACACACACACACACACACACACACACGTACACACACGTTATGTTTATTTCTAGGGCGCGCCACAGACATATGCGTCACGCATCGTCATCTTATCGTCTGAGAATGGCCACTGGGGGCGCCGTACTAATGCATTCTCAATGGAAGGTTGTTTGGTGTGTTGTCGTTGCCGTGTCTCTTCAAGAGCGTACAGGCTGCGGTTGAGCTTGAGACACGGCAACGACAAAAAACCAAACAACCTTCCATTGACAATGCATTAGTACGGCGTTCCCAGTGGCCATTCTCAGACGATAAGATGACGATGCGTGACGCACATGTGTGAGTCCGGCCTTTGACATCACCATAAGGGGCTCCGTACTATTACATTACATTGGATGATTACAAAAAATATGTACTGTACAGATCCTTCTAAAAAAAATTGAATATTGTGTGAAAAAGCATTGCAGATGCCCTAGCACCCCAAATCATAACAGACTTCGGAAACTTACTGGACTTCAAGCAACTCTGACTTCAGAAGGCTGACATTTCTCTATTATAAATCCTTGTTTTGAGTGGTTTCGTGTAATATTGTAATATTTGAAATATGGACTTTTGATATTCATGAGCTCTATGCCATAAAAATTTAAAGATTTTAACAAAAAAAAGTTTGGAATAATTCACTGAATGTCCAATGTATCTAGAATAGAGTTTCAAGAAATATATGAAAGTTTCAAGAAAATGTACTTTTACACAATATTCAAATTCTTCGAGAAGGATCTGTATATACTACAACGTCACCAGGCTTTCTCGGGGGGGAAAGCCTGGTATTCGTTTACAACGGGCCGTTGATCCTGTCTAGGCGGGAACCACAAGCAGAATAAGCGGCGTCGCTTTGTTTTGTCTCCCCCCGTTTGTTTGCCCAATCCCTATTAAAATGCTGGAGTAGCCTAGTGTAGTCTTGCCAGTCGTTACGAGTTGGACTAAAAGATGCATACAGTATACCAAACACATTTTTCTAAAAGCAAAACTACGCCACATCAAGGGGTTTATTAGGTAGGCCCTAAAAGTATGTCCTTGGGCGCAGGGGAATTATTTTGGGTTAAAACTGTTTCCGGTTTGATAGTTCCGGCCAAAGTGGTTTCCGCTCCCGACCGGTCGGATCAAACCCCGAAAAGTGAAGGAACCCTAGGCTACTACGTAAGGGATAACGTCGGCCCCGGCGGTCATTATTGAGTGATAAGCTTCTAACAGGCTGCTATGGCACCGACGCAATAGCGGACTATCCTGGATAAGACGACCTCTTAGTGGGCGAGGTGGTCCTGGAACGTGTGACTGTAAATCAATATGTTCATCCATGGCTACACCATGCACATGTGCCATGGCAGTAGGGATGGGTATCGGCTGCGATACTTTTAATGGTATCGAATCGATCGCATGACGTCGATACTATCGAGTATCGGTTCATGTAAAAACGAACGATACCTCGTTTCAATACTCTTGAACGCACCCCTGGCCGGTCGCATCTGTAACAGTTGGGCTACTGAGAGTTTAATGACTGCTTTAGTAGGCTACACTTGTTACTGTGGAAAATAGCCGACAAAAGCCTACAATGTTTATTATTATGATGATTATCCAACGTCTATACTCTCCGCCCCGCCACAATGTGTGATCATCATCATCACCTCTGCTCTACTGCAGCAGCGAGTCCCCACTCTTTCCGTGTTGAAGTTAAACTTAAAGAAGCCTTTCTGTATCGTATCATAAACATGATTGGTCGTCGCGGGATGCGTCGCGGGATGTGTTTGTACTTCCGACCGTCTGGAAAAAGTAATTATTTTGGTGTGTAAAATAGCCCATAAAAAAGGCAAATAATAAATATAATAATACTAAATACCAGTAAGACTCCCTAATCGTCACACTGCTGACATCAGTATGACATCAGTATGACATCACACCGTACACAAATGACCCTTATATAAGACCGGCATTATCTACCGACAGATTAGTAACAAGATGTCAAAATCGTTGAAGGTTGAATCTCCAGATATGGAGATAACCAACACATCCCTCCATATATGGAGATAACCGACGAATCTCACTAAGTCTGACCTCACAAGCCCCATATTTGGACACGAACAACATATAACTCCATATATAGAGACATAGCTGCTGACATCAGTATGACATCACACTGCTGACATCAGTATGACATCACACCGTACACAAATGACCCTTATATAAGACCGGCATTATCTACCGACAGATTAGACAACTCATCGGCTCATAAGCTGGTTCTCCCTCCATATATGGAGATAACCGACGAATATCACTAAGTCTGACCTCACAAGCCCCATATTTGGACATGAACAACATATAACTCCATATATAGAGACATAGCTGCTGACATCAGTATGACATCACACTGCTGACATCAGTATGACATCACACCGTACACAAATGACCCTGACGGCACACACCAAGCAGTGTGATGTCATACTGATGCGGAGATATGAGCAGGGCAAAGGTGTGACGTGTGACGGACGGACGGACGGACGGCCGGTGGAGGTTTTGATACCAGTAAGACTCCCTAATCGGGAGATAAGCGACCGTTGGTCGCTTATCTCCTGTCACACTGCTGACATCAGTATGACATCACACCGTACACCAGGGGTGTCCAAAGTCCGGCCCGCGGGCCAAATCCGGCCCGAGGACGTATTTTATACGGCCCCCAGCTTCATTCCTGAATTGTATTATGAACGGCCCGCAGGGCGCAAGTAGCGTCAAACTAGATTCACTGACTAGAATGAAAACACCACAAGTTACAATTTATTTCTAAGCCTCAAGATGGCAGCACCTCCTCTAGCCAATAGCTGTCTCATAGAGTTGAGCTGTCTCCACTGTCGAGTCTGATACGGCCACACCACGTGACCCCCATACTATGTCCGGAATGCTGCCAATGCTGCATGTCTGCGCGCAAAGATCTAGGCGCGTAGCACCGTACCGCGCGCGGAATACATTACAACTCCATTGATTCAGTGAACCAGGTAACCTAGCCTGCAATACAGCCATGGCGAGTGCAACTAAAAAGAGGAAGGTTGATTCAGAGGGCCGCCGTTTCCAAGAGAGGTGGAGATTACAGTATTTCTTCACTGAATTCAAAGACAGCTGTATATGCCTAATTTGCGCACAGGCCGTTGCCGTTGCTAAGGAATTCAATTTGAAGAGACATTATCAGACACATGCAAAAACCCACGACAAGTTCACCGGGAGCGAACGGACAGAAGAATTAAAAAAGTTAGAAAAGGGGTTGGCTACACGACAGCAGTCGTTCACCCGAGCTCGGGATGTTTTGGAAAACAGCACCAAAGCAAGCTATGAAGTGTCCATGTTAATCGCCCAAAAGTGCAAACCTTTCACAGAAGGCGAGTTTGTTAAAGACTGTTTGATAAAAGCAGTGGATAATATTTGCCCAGAAAAGAAGCAAGAGTTTAATAATATGTGTCTTGCTCGAAACACCGTGGCCAGGAGAATTGAAGACATGTCAGCAGACATTAAAAGACAAGTGGGTGACAGGGGAGCGGATTTTGATTTTTTTTCAATAGCCTGCGATGAAAGCACAGACCGGTCTGACACGGCCCAGTTACTCATATTTTTGAGAGGAGTTGATGATGGCATGAACATAACAGAGGAGCTGCTTGACCTCCAAAGCATGAAAGGCCAGACAAGAGGAGAGGATTTATTTGTCTCTGTCTGTTCAGCTGTTGATGACATGAAACTTCCATGGAATAAAATCAGCGGCATCGTTACTGACGGCGCCCCAGCAATGGCAGGTAGTCAGCGGGGTTTAGCCACACGAATATGTAACAAAGTCAGCGAACAGGGAGGCAGTGCAGTTAAATTACACTGCATAATTCACCAACAGGTCCTCTGTGCTAAATGTCTTCCTTTTGATCATGTGATGAAACCGGTGGTTAAGACAATAAACTACATTCGCTCCAACGCGCTGAATCACCGGGAGTTTCAACAGTTTCTGACGGACATGGATGCAGAATATGGAGACGTGCTTTACCACAACGACGTGAGGTGGCTCAGCCGAGGGACAGCGCTGCAGCGCTTTTTCTCTCTCAGAGAGGAAATCGGTCAATTTCTGACTGATAAGGGACACCCTATGCAAGAACTGTCAGATCCAGCCTGGATGTCAGATTTCGCCTTTTTGGTCGATATAACAAAGTATCTGAACGGGCTAAACACCAGCCTACAAGGCAAAGATGCCGTGGTGAGCCAGCTATACACCCACATCAAGGCCTTTGGAAACAAGCTCAGACTATTCGAAAGACACCTGTCACAGACGGAGCCCAACACCTCACATTTCCCTACGCTGCGTGAGGTCCTGGACAGTTTTCCACGTGGGAATATTGGTGCGCAAAACATGAGGAAATATGCAGCAGCTATTACGTCTCTTTCTGACGAGTTCAGCGGGCGCTTCCAGGACTTTTTTGCTATGGACAAGGACATAATGCTCTTCTCATCTCCATTCACTGTGGACCCCGACACCGCCCACAGTTGGAGCTAATTGACATGCAATGCGATGATGAGTTGCGTGGCCGACAGCAGCAGCTCTCACTTGTGGACTTTTACCGACAGCTGGATAAAGGTAAATACCCCGAAATGCGCACGTTTGCAAAAAGAATGCTGAGCTTGTTCGGCTCTACATATATCTGTGAGCAGACATTCTCTGTTATGAACTTGAACAAGACTCGCGTGAGGTCCAGGCTAACTGACCCCCACCTGCTTGATATTTTGCGCATCTCAACCACTGCTCTCAAACCAGACCTTGCGTGTGTACTGCAGTCCAGATCTCAGTTTCACCCCTCTCATTAGTTTCAGTAAATGTCTCTCACCCTCCGTTGCTTGTGTATTCCTGCACTACTATGTGTTGCTCATGCTCATGTGAAATTGATAATTGTCTCCGTCGGGCCGAAAGGCATGGCCGGGAGACTGTTTTGTTGTTGAGTAAGAAAAATGAAGCCTTCCTGGGATGTTTCTCAGCTTCACAGAACTTTAAGGATCCCTGTTGCTATGTGTACAATTCTCTGTCTAGATGTGGGTGAGGTGAAAAGAAAAGTAAAAAAGAAAAAAAGAAACACTGATTGTTAACTATAGAGAACAAACCTGGTTTCGAAAAAGAAAGAAATATATTGTTATTGCACTGTAAATCTTAATCCAGTCAGTGGCTGTGGCTTTGTTAATGTTATGGTCAAACATGTGGCAATTTTTACATGTTATTTTATTTTATCAGCCTGGGTAGAAAGGCTGTTAGTATTATTTATTTATTTATTATTTATCTTGTAATCCAGTGTGCTTTGTTTTGATCAAAAGTTGTGACACTTAGATTTAAGTTTGTTTTCTTTTTCTTTTATTAACCCTGGATTTCCCAGTTTTGAAACAGTATTATTTGTCAGGATTTATTGTTCTTTGTTCTCATTCTGAAGGAGTCACAGAAAGCATTCTTTTATATTGCACATCTGATTGTTAATGTGAATTGTGAAATGTATGTTCAGACCTGACAAAAGAGACAATTTATTGGATATTGATGATAACAGTTAAATAAAATTGCTTAAATGCGATGCATTTGTATTTGACTTTATTATGGTCCGAAAGTACACGATAGGTCAGGAGATGTGGTCGGCCCTTGGGTGTTTTCATATTTTCCAATTTGGCCCCCTTGGAAAAAAGTTTGGACACCCCTGCCGTACACAAATGACCCTTATATAAGACCGGCATTATCTACCGACAGATTAGACAACTCATCGGCTCATAAGACGTGTGACCGACGGACGGACGGCCGGTGGAGGTTTTGATACTAAACTGCGACCTGACGGTCGCAACTAAACTGCGACCTGACGGTCGCAACTAAACTAATCGAAAATGGTATCGAAAAGGGTATCGTATCGATTCCCAGGTATCGAAAAAGATCGATTCAAAGGTGAACGATACCCATCCCTACATGGCAGGCCCGTGAATATCACCTCCATTATGGAAGGAGAATTGGTCAGGCTCATAGGGCATGGCCCACCACTGGTATAAGCTCAAAGCTCCTGCCTGGCTGTCGCCAAGGACGTTTTCTCCTGGGGCCTTCCAGCTGCTAGAAGACGTTTTAGAAGTCGGTTCAGCGAACCCAGGATGAACCAGCCAGCGTGTCAAGGCTGCTGTCTTCCTCCCACATAGGGGGCGTGAAGCCTTGATTGGCACAGAGTTTAGGCGACGAATGCAGAATATCCATTTCCTTTCTTCTTAACAGGGACGTGCTGGCCATTGGGAAAAGCGGGACAACTCCCGAACGGCCGGTTCATTCCCGGCCTATACAGGCCGGCCATTAGGAAAAAAATCTAATTAAATTGTCGGCCTTCGTTCCATTTTGGGGGCTGGGTGGCCAACAAAGTAAATCGTCACTGTCGGGCAGAAACCTTGTATCTTCAAGTTCCAAATTTGTAATTTTTTTCGCAAAGCAAAGCCCTGCTTCATCATACAAGGCCGTCGCACAAAAGTAGTGAAAACAGCAGAAGTAGTGAAAACGCCTCGCGGTGCGAGGCGTTGTGTGCTTGTAGATCGGCTGTTTTCACTAATTTAAATCATTTTTAAAATGATAACCTTGTATGTTTTTGGACATACAAGGTTTTCACCCGACAACAACGAAATATAACTTATGTAATTGGCACACTGGCTTGTCACTTGTCATGTTCTGAAATGGCAAATCTTTGAGTAGCAGCAGCGCTATAGAGAGAGATCTCTCTCTATTGCGCGCAATGAGGGCCTCTCCAACTCTTTCTCCCGGGCTGAATCAGGGGCCCAGCACGTCCCTGCTTCCTACAGTAACTAGCACCACTGGGGATGCCCAAGGACCGCGACACTCTTCCCGCACCCAGTAACCCAGCCACCTGACATTCAATCTCAGCCGCTTCTCCAGAGACGCCCTGTGGGCAACGCTTGCTTGACAGCGGGGCGGTCACCACAGTCCCAATTTGGCTGCCTTGTATTTCTGTCAAGACAGGTTGCAAAGACCACCGAATCTCTCCGCAGGACTCCCTGACAGCTCTGCCCTCTGCTGTGCCGGAATGGCTGCGTCTCTCCAGAGCAGGGGATGGCGGCTGCAGGACCCTTTCAACATCAGGGTGGACGGGGAAGCAGGGGTGTCGCACCGAATTCTGGGCCCTGGGTGGGCCTACAAGGATTCACTTCAATTATTTTGTGCTTTAACTGTTGAAAAATAGCAGATATACAAGCTCACAGCGCGGCACCGAGTGCCGCGCTGCGAGCTTGTAGATCTGCTATTTTTGAAAAATCGTGAAAATTTGTCTTTGAATATTGAAAAACCTATGTTTCTATGTCAGTGGTGCTCAAACTTTTTCAAGTGAAGGACCCCCAAAATGATATGTAATTGGCCACGGACACCCATCTCAAAATATTTAGTTCCGGGGACCCCCCAAGAAGCAAAATTTGAGTTACAAATGTTCGCCTAAAAAATACATTTATTCAAAGATTTGCACACATTTTCACGACTTTTCAAAATTGGTGATCCACAAGCTCGCTGTGAGCTTGTATATGTGCTATTTTTCAATAGCTAAAGTATAACAATAATGAAGGCCCCTCCACCTTGGGCCCTAGTAACTCAGTCCCACTTTCCCCCCCTTGTGACGCCCCTGCGGGGAAGTGTTGTAATTGTAATATCAGCATCCTCGGCGTGCTGTACGAGGTAAAACTCTCCCAGATGCAAGCCCTATTTACCCATTTAGGCCTAGAATTATTGAATGCTTTAACCAGTGAAAAATAACAGATATACAAGCTCACAGCGTGGCACCGAGTGCCGCGCTGCGAGCTTGTAGATCTGCTATTTTTGAAAAAGTCGTCAAAATGTGTGCAAATCTTTGAATATATGTATTTTCAAAGCGAACGTTTGTCACTCAAATTTAGCCTCGGCTCTGGGTGGTTCCTGGAACTAAATATGTTGAATGGGGGTCCGTGGCCAAATAAATATCAGTTTGGGTGTCCTTCACATGAAAAGGTTTGAGAATCACTGACATAGTCGTCTCTCAAGAACAGACTTACTGAGCTCCAGTTAAGTGAAAAGGACCTTTTTCTTTGACGACGGCTGGCCAGATTGCTGACATAGAAACATAGGTTTTTAAAAAAATCTTAGAAGGATTCAAAAGACACTTATAGAATCGGGTCAAAATTCAAATTTTCACGATTTTTCAAAAATGGCAGATCTACAAGCTCGAGCTTGTATATCTGCTATTTTTCACTGGTTAAAGCATTCAATAATTCTAGGCCTAAATGGGTTAAGCCCAACTTGTCCTCCCTGTGGGACTGAGTACTCTAGGCCACCGTGACATCATTCTTCACACTTGCCACTGTGCGTGCCACCACCCGTCCACTAGTGTCAGGCTCCCAAGTAGCTGTCAAAGTCTGTGGTAGGAAGGCCTATGCCAGAGGAGGAAAAAGACAGGACACAGAGACGTAATGCCGTGACCAATCCAGCCGCAACCAGCACTTTACACTTCACTCTTCCAACATTATGTCAAAACTTGCAGAACTCCGCCAATAACTCTTGCCTCGCGGCAACTCTGACGGGACACACACTAGATAGATAGATAGATAGATAGATACCTTTATTATCCCAAGGGGGAAAATCAGTTGCCCAGAGGCAGCACAGCAGTATAAGGTTATTTACAAAGTTACAGAGAAGTATGAAAAAAGATAAAGATAAATAAAAAACAAGAACAGAGTACAGTAAAGAGCAAGGTATGTCAAGAAAAGGAACAAATAAAATATATATATATATATATATATATATATATATATATATATATATATATATATATAGATATATATATATATAGATAGATATACACATACATAAAGTGTCCTTAGGCACAACTATCAATATAGTACAGTGCCCCCAAATACAGTGCCCCCAAATTGACCATAACAGTCAATGCTAGTTAGTGCAACAAGTATCTCACCATCATGTCAAACACAAGCAAAAATACTCAAAACTACTAACACAACCTAATAGTGCAGTGTCCAAAGTTTCAGTGCGATATAAAAACTACTAGAAAAAGAAAAAGAAAACCCTACACCCTACACCCTAAGTACCACCAGAGCATCTTTTAAGTTGTTTAAACACAGGTAAACACAGAATATTCTGTTACGATTATGTACAAAAGGGTCATGCTAGGGAGGTCCTACCAGCAGCCAATTCTCCCCCCTGGTTCATCATTGACGGCTCCACCCACCTCACCTGCTCCCACTCCACCACACCTGCACTCACTCACCTGTAATCAGACTGACTATATAAACTGCTAGAGTTCCTCACTCCAGTGTGGCAGCAGCAGAGCCAACAGCAGCAGCAGAGCCTGGCCTGGAGGCACAGGCACTCCATTCTGTTATGCGTAAATGAAGTGAGTTTTTGATGTGGTGTTTATTGGTTAGTGTTTGCCTTGGTTATGTAGTTGCCTTAAATCCATGTAGTGTGTGTGATGTAGAGTGTGATGCGCTGCGCTATCTGATCTTTAGAATATTCAATGCTACCTGACTGGTTTGGTGGAATATGTTGTTGCATTATGATGAATTATACCCAAGACTATTGTTACCTTAAAGTCAAGAATATTGTTTATTGTTTATTAATGTTGCAATGTATTAAATGTAATTATTTGTATATCTCTTTTTATAGTAATAAACCATGACAAAATGGAATCCACCGCTCTCTTCAATGGCTTTCTAACAGAAGCCCCATGGTGAAGCAAACAGTCTAGCCGGCCCTACACTCTAGTTAAACCCTTCTACTTTACATGGTCCTTCGAACCCGGAACTAGAGCTTTTGCCATGGAAGAGCAAACGAATCAGAAGCTCCTGCAGAGCAGCACCCGAATGCAGGACAACTACACCCGAATGCAGGACAACTGCACCCGAATGCAGGACAACTGCACCCGAATGCAGGACAACTACACCCGAATGCAGGACAACTACACCCGAATGCTGCACGTACTGTCCTCCCTCCAGTCCAGGCCTCCAAAGGCCTCTCCTGTAAAGCCTCCGGTGCCCCGGGCTCCTCCTACCTCCTCGCCTCTAGTGCCCCGGGCTCCATCTCCGCCTCCTGTAGCTGGGCTCCTTAAGTCTCCTCCTCCGCCTCCTGTTGCTGGGCTCCTTCAGTCTCCGCCTCCACCTCCTGTAGCTGGGCTACTTCAGTCTCCGCCTCCACCTCCTGTAGCTGGGCTCCTTCAGTCTCCGCCTCCTGTGCCCAGGGCTCCGCCTCCTCGTCAGCCTCCTGTGCCCAGGGCTCCGCCTCCTCGTCAGCCTCCTGTGCCCAGGGCTCCGCCTATTCGTCAGCCTCCGGCGCCCAAGACTCCGCCTCCTCGTCAGGCTCCTGCGCCCAAGACTCCGCCTCCTCCTCAGGCTCCTGCGCCCAAGACTCCGCCTCCTCCTCAGGCTCCTGCGCCCAAGACTCCGCCTCCTCCTCAGGCTCCTGCGCCCAAGACTCCGCCTCCTCCTCAGGCTCCTGCGCCCAAGACTCCGCCTCCTCCTCAGGCTCCTGCGCCCAAGACTCCGCCTCCTCCTCAGGCTCCTGCGCCCAAGACTCCGCCTCCTCCTCAGGCTCCTGCACCCAAGACTCCTCCTCCTCCTCAGGCTCCTGCACCCAAGGCTTCTCCTCCTCCTGCAGCGCCGCCCAGGGCTCCTCCACCTCCTGCATCCTCCTCCCCTCCAGCAGTGCCCAGGCCCCCTCCACCTTCAGCCCAGGCATCGCCTCTGACCCTGACTCCTGCGCCTTGGGCTCCGCCTTCAACCCTGCCTTTGACACCCCCATCTCTGCCTACAGCCCCGCCTCCAGCTCCACAGTCTCCGCCTCCAACAGCAAGGTCACTTGAGCCTCCCCCCGCAGCTGGGCCCCCAGAGTTTCGGCCGCCTCCTGAACCCCCACCCAGCACCCAGTTGGTACATGGGGCGGCGAGACCACTCCCCATCCCTAGCATGACCTTTTTAGATTTAAATACTTGCGTATTTGGGGCGGCTGTACAAAAGGGTCATGCTAGGGAGGTCCTACCAGCAGCCAATTCTCCCCCCTGGTTCATCATTGACGGCTCCACCCACCTCACCTGCTCCCACTCCACCACACCTGCACTCACTCACCTGTAATCAGACTGACTATGAGTTCCTCACTCCAGTGTGGCAGCAGCAGAGCCAACAGCAGCAGCAGAGCCTGGCCTGGAGGCACAGGCACTCCATTCTGTTATGCGTAAATGAAGTGAGTTTTTGATGTGGTGTTTATTGGTTAGTGTTTGCCTTGGTTATGTAGTTGCCTTAAATCCATGTAGTGTGTGTGATGTAGAGTGTGATGCGCTGCGCTATCTGATCTTTAGAATATTCAATGCTACCTGACTGGTTTGGTGGAATATGTTGTTGCATTATGATGAATTATACCCAAGACTATTGTTACCTAAAGTCAAGAATATTGTTTATTGTTTATTAATGTTGCAATGTATTAAATGTAATTATTTGTATATCTCTTTTTATAGTAATAAACCATGACAAAATGGAATCCACCGCTCTCTTCAATGGCTTTCTAACAGAAGCCCCATGGTGAAGCAAACAGTCTAGCCGGCCCTACACTCTAGTTAAACCCTTCTACTTTACAGATTATAACAAAAGTGTGTTTCAATAGATTTCCCACAGCTCCAGCTTTTTCTAGACTTTGGATAGAAGGCATTTTGCATATCTAACTAGTAAGACGCCTCATGACATGTGAACTCGCCCTAAAGAGCGAGGTCTTGCCAATTCTTGGCCAATTGGATGTATATCGGACCAGTTACCTATGGAGATCTATGTACTGTATATGGAGATATGCTGTGAGAGCCCAAACATTCTTACTCAGTTATTCATTATGTGAAAGTCCTATGATGTCTTATGATGTCTATGACATCTGACATCATACCCTGTCTGTAGAACCAGCCACACAGATATGGGCTGTATTGGCCATCTGTCTTGGCCATATTATGGATTATCTTAGTGTGGTATGTGGCTGATGTGGCCTCTATATATGGGCATTCCCACATGAAGTCCTGTTAGATAAGGGCTTAATATTGATGACATCAGGGAACTCAATATGGGCATAATCCGAACCACAGTGTCAGGCGTTGTAGACAGACAAACAGAGATACGGTCAAGCTGTGACGGTTTACATCAGTGTTTCTCAACCTTTTTTCTGCATGGGCACACTTTTCATGTCCCAAGAATCCATGGGCACGCCAACATAATACGGGGGTGTAAATATCGTCACTGTCGGGAAGAAACCTTGTATCTCCAAGTTTCAAATTTGTACGTTTCTTCGGAAAGTAAAGCCCTGCTTCATCATACAAGGCTGTCGCACAACAGTAGTGAAAACAGCAGATCTACAAGCACACAACGCCTCGCGGTGGTTGTGTGCTTGTAGATCGGCTGTTTTCACTAGTTTAAATCATTTTTAAAATGATAAATACTGGCTTTCAAGCAGTTTCAAGGGGCACACTTGACCCTTCTCAGGGGCACACCAAAGGTCCCCAGGCACAGTGGTTCAGAAACACTGACATACACTGCGACCTACGGTCGCAATAACCTGTTGTGGTAGGTAATCATGGAGTGCCAAGACAAGGGAGCTACAAGTGCATGTCTCATACAGTTTGTTTGTTGATTCGGAAAAGCGTTCACATCTGGTTAGGGTCAAGCCAACACGACCGGTTGCTTCACAACACAACAGCTTCAGTGCCTCTCTGGCTTTGGTTGATGAACAGCTGTTGTCAATGAAACAAAGACACAGTCATAGTAAGTCATAGTAAGTTACTTCAGTGATTTGAAACGTACAGGTGTTTTTCTAATGCTTACTTATGAATTGAGCTGCAGGGAAGTGAAAACATTTGGAGGAGCATTTCCACCAGATGGCAGGAGGAGCTCTTATTGGGCCCTTCATTGATTACGGAGTCCTTTCTGGTATCACGATGCCCCAGCTGCCTTGAAGATGGGGTGCCATGATTTTCCCCTCTATAAAACATGATTATCTACTATTATGATTATACTAGGAGGAAGATCTTTCCAAAAAAGTGTACAGAAAGAGGTAAAATTATGTTTTTATGTGGCCACACCCACCAGTTCATTGGTATGCGTGGTTGTCATGGTGGGTGGTGACCCAGCTGAAGTTAGCCACACCCACGTGTGTTGGGTGAATGGTAATTAGGGGAGGGGTTGATTCTATGATGTAATAAGTATGAGTGTTTTTGGAACGGCACGTCTGACCCAGCAGGTGGCATCCTCCAGCTAAAAACCCAAATAAAAAGAGAATGCATAATTGCTCATAACAACCACACCAGGGGGTCTAATGAAGTACTGTCAACCTCCTAGACACATGAAAACCAGAAAAAGTACAAAACTATGGCACCACCTCTTTAAAGTTAAAGCTCCAAACAGCCCAGAACAAACGAATTAGGGTCGTGCTTGGTCTTCCTCCTCGGGCCCACCTCACCGATCATCACCACGAAAGCGTGGGGTGGCTCAAAGTAGCTGACAGAGTACAGCATCTTGCAAGGCGCCTGATGTACAAGATACACTACACCTCCAACATAGCCATGTACCTGACAAACTACTTCCTAAAGGTCAAGGATGTTCAAGATCACAACACCAGAGGCAGCTCCACTAAACACTAAACAAGGCTTTAACTCGTTCTCCTGCTATACCATCAACATGTGGAACGCCCTTCCACAAGACTTAAAGGAGAGCAAATCCCTAGCCTCCTTCAAGATCGGTATGAAAAGTCACCTTCAGGCGGCTGCTACTCATGACTTGTAAATAGACTAAGCCCCCACCCTTTTTTTCTGCCTTTGTATTTGATATTATGCTTTTTCTGCTTTTGAAATTGATGTTATCCTAGATAAAGTACTATGTTCTATCCGTCTATTTTTCAATGTTATATGAGATACTTAAAGTGTGGTTCCTGTGGAAATAAGCCTCGGCTTTCTAGGATCTCCTTTTAGTTGACCTTGTACCAGTGATTTGTACTGCCATGAAACTTTACTTTTTTTCTATTGCAAACTTCTAATATATTCTTCAATCAAAAAACCCTATTGCCCCTGCATTATGTAGTTGGTAAGCTAAGCTCTGAAAGGGCATTTAGTAAAACAATAACCCTCCTTTATGAGGCTATAATGACAATATAAGCAGTCACCTTCCAGTTCCCAGCCATCTCTTTTACATATGTAATTGCTCATCCAATTGAGAATATCTCAGGAGGAAATTGTGAGGCGGCATGCAGGGCTTTGTGAAATTGCAATGTAATGAAAATTCCCAGCGGCAGCTTGTTTCCAATATTTATGGTGCACCTTTCTCAGTGGAGGCAGGGGGGGGGGGGGGGGAGTGGGACTGAGTTACTAGGGCCCAAGGTGGTGGGGCCTGGAATTATTTTATGCTTTAACTATTGAAAAATAGCAGATCTACAAGCTCGCAGCGCGGCACTCGGTGCCGCTGTGATCTGCTATTTTTTTTAAAGGTCGTGAAAATGTGTGCAAATCTTTGAATATACGGAATGTATTTTTTAAGCGAACATTTGTAACTCAAATTTTGCTTCTGGGGGGGGGGGGGGGTCCCTGGAACTAAACATTTTGAGATGGGGGTCTACGGCCAAATACATATAATTTTGGGGGTCCTTGACATGAAAAGGTTTGAGCACCACTGACATAGAAACATAGGTTTTTCAAAAAACCTTAGAAGGATTTGAAATATTCAAAGACTTTTCCAGATTTTTCAAAAATAGCAGATCTACAAGCTCACAGCGTGGCACTCGGTGCCACTGCTATTTTTCAATAGTTCAATAGTACCCATGCAGGGCCCAGAATTGGGTGCGACACCCCTGCGTGGAGCCAGGTACCATTCCTGTAAAGCTATTATGTTTTCCTGTTCTCTTTTAAGCTCAAGTGCCATTTAGTTTTGCCACCTGGAAAGATATTTCTCTTTACTACCACTTTTGGACTTTGTTGAGTATTAGCTTTTTGAAATCCACTTCATGTTCTAGGCCAGGGTTCCCCAATTAGTTTTCCCCAAGGGCCAAATTATGTCTAGGGTACCAAGCCGAGGGCCACAACATTGCAGGGGGCGACGGTGGTGTTCCCGCTACTCCAGCGACAGTTCAGATATCGTCGTTGTCGGGTGAAAATCCAAAACCGTTCGTTTTGCATTTATCATTTTAAAAATGATTTAAACTAGTGAAAACAGACGATCTACAAGCACACAACGCCTCGCACCACAAGGCATTGTGTGCTTGTAGATCTGCTGTTTTCACTACTTTTGTGCGACGGCCTTGTTTGATGAAGCAGAGTTTTACTTTGCGAAAGAACGTACACATTTTGAGATACAGGTTTTCCAGCCGACAATGACGATATATTAGCTGCTCTTATACCACTATTATTACTGGGATTGGTGGGGGCCAGACAGTAGCCCCCCGCGGGCCGCAAATGGCCCGCGGGCCGCCTGTTGGGGAATCCTGTTCTAGGCTATAAAAGGTAGATGTTGCTAACGTTGTGATCTAAAATTACCATGACTCCACCTGTAACAATTTTTTTTGTACATTTATTGTAATCCTGAGCTATATAAAAAATGGCAATGTTTTAGAGAATATAATCCGGTGTAAGGTATTTACACGCCCCTCCCAATGAATTTCTGGGAAAGAAGAAAGGACTAAAGCAAATCTCCTGATACTGAAACCTTCACTTTGCCTACATCATTCACAGCATCTCTACAGATGTACATGTGAAAGAGCCTCTCTCTGTTGATTAAGGCCTTGCACCAAATTGTGAAAATATTATGTTTCCATACGTAGAAGGGCAGGGGCGTCAATTGGGTATGGCAGGGGTATGCAGCTGCCATACCCTGGGTCCAGAGGGGGAAATAAAAGTTACTTTTAAATATAAATCCATGAATGTCTCTTTGTCTATCTGTGCTGGTTATTATGTTGTTGTTAAATTACAGTAAAATAACTACAAATGCAAAATGTTACAAAATGGTCACTTTAACAAGTTATTCTCCCCATTTTGACAAAATGGTATATTCCCAGGTTCCGCAGGTCAGCGGCACAATTCATTATTGTTAATTGTGGCACGTTTACTAACAAGTTTAGCTGCACTTGAACAACCATTCCAGGCTGCCATATCCAGCCCAAGAAACCTTAGAAACGGGGGAAAAATAGAATGTACTTCTTAAAATAAATGTATCATGCCCGTTGCTAAGGTATGGCAACATGACTGGTGTCTTGCACACGCGCGAAGCACCAGTCATGTTGCCATACCTTAGCTTTTTCTGAACTGACGCCACTGTAGTAGGGTATAATTAAATGAGGTTATTTAATTATTCTGTTGGCCCAGAGAGAGTAAAACAGCTTCACTATGACCTTCACGATGTCTGTATTTCTGTATCTTACACTCTGGTACTTCATATGTTTAGTGAGGCACAGAGCTCCCAAGACAAGGAAGCTTATAATGCATTCTGCATCGTGTCGTTTACCATTCATTTACCCAAGATAATCTCCAGGCAATTTATTCTGCAATGTAAGTGCACTCAAATGGGGTCCGGAGACCCCCAGGGGTTTCCAAGCAAAGTGTTAAACACTTAAGCCCTATTTTATCTTTCAGCTCATCCAAAATAGCCGATCTACAAAAGGCACAACGCATCACATGACATCGTGACACTGGCACATACATCTTTTCAAATGGGGGAGTCCAGGCACGTGCACACATAGACATCGAAGGGGGCTTGAGCCCCTGCCCTTTTATCGGTCTGTAAAACGTGCCCTCTCCAGACCATGAATGTAGTTTTTACTATGGTGAAAGAAATGCAAATGCCCCCTCTTTCCATGCCATACCTGAAGGCAGCATTCAAGAGAAATGCCTTGTCCAAACTCTCCTGAACTTGAATACAGCATCTTATGTGGAAAGAATTGCCTTCTCTGTGTAGAAACTGACTTGAAATGTCTTAGTTCAGACCAGGGGTGTTGTTGCCTGGATTATTCATGAAGCTTTCCCGGAAGAGAAAGCCATGATTGGCCGCTAGTTGCGCCGTTTTCCCCCCGCGAGGTACCAAAAAGATTTTTTCTCCACTGGACCCCATTCAATTTTCCCTTTGATTTTCTAACCTTAATAAACATCGTCATAAATACTTAATGGTTCCTGTCGCTAGTGAAAAACTGCCTTTCAATTACCATGATATGCGTTTTGTGCATATATTATGGTCCCATTTATGTTAAAATTGATGATAAAGTTGCGGGGGGCGTGGCCAACTAAACTGATACCAGCCAGCTGTGTTCTTCTTCGTGTGCTTTATTTCGGGAGGCTCCGACCACATTCTCCCATGTATCCCTGCGGTTGCACGTGACCGTTGGCAGCCAATAGCATTCCTTATGATTCCTGGGGTACCATTCAAACAATGATGGCGACACCAATACAAGGGACAAAAAAGCGTCATTTTCGCTGCATAGAAACCAATGGCTTCGCATCGTCCATATTTTTTTTACAGTCTATGGTTCAGACAGAGTGGTATCAAGCACCAAAAATAGCCGTCTGCTATTTTCGATATTTTCACCAAAAGGCCCTTTTAGTCAGGTCGGTTATGTAATTTTGTCCGATTTTTTTGAGGATTTGCAAACCCATACATTTTTGGAAAGGTTATTGTCTAAGGAATCAGAAAATCAATGTTCCCATTTGCCCAGATGTATTTATGGCGGCCATATTGGAATTTACAAAATGGCCACCATAAAATTACGTTTTGTAATATCTTGGCCTCTAAATAAGCTGGAACATTGATTTTTACTGCTAAACCTACATTTTCAGGGTCAAGGAATTCAATGGTGGTAGTTATACATCTCAAATAATTACACCATTAACCCTTAGATGCAAAACTGGGTCCAAAACGGCCTGGTGTGGTTGTTTTCTTGCAATATTAGTTTCACTAGGTAATTTTGTTGGATTTGAAGATTTGCAAAACTATACATTTTTGGAAAGGTTATTATCTAAGGAATCAATGTTTCCATTTGCCCAGATGTGTTTATGGCAGCCATATTGGAATTTACAAAATGGCCACTGCAAAATGTATGTTTTGTCATATCTTGGCTTCTAAATAAGATGGAACATTGATTTTAATGGCTAAACCTATATTTTCAGGGTCAGGGAATCCAATGGTCCAAGTTATCATTAAATATTTTTGTATCATCCCATTGAAATACACAATCCACCATATGGGTAAAAAAACACACAGCCCAGGCAATAAGTCAGATACCAACTGAGAGTTATTTTATATTTAACGGTGGACTTTAATTGTTTGTGTAACCATCTTAAACATCATGACATGTGTAATCAAAGACAGTCTTTATGCAACATCATAATCATTATCCTCACTTTTGTGCATCACATCTTGGGAATCATCATCGTCTTGGAACTGGCTGCTGCACTGACAGATGTCAGTACAGGCTTAGCTTTGCAGGAACATCACAAGAACAGTCCGATTTACCCTTGCATTGGACCACCACAATGATAGCCTTTGGGGCTGGGAGGACCCTTGTGGTTGTTGTTGGTTTCAGCATGCCAATAAAGTGTTTGAAGTACCCATTTTGCAGGGGATCCAGCTGTGGATCATTCAGAGCAATGGCTGCTGGTGTCCATGCCCTTGTTTGGACATGGACTCTTAAGATGTGCTGATTCAAAACTCCAGGTGTTGGAGGGAGCTTGTCACTTTCTGCCCTATGTTTGCAGAACAGATGCCATCGCAGGTCAGGAATGGTCTTGATGTTGTTACTCTAGGGTGAGAAAGCTGCACATACAAAGGACTCCAGTGTTGACAGCATTCCTTCTGTCACTTCTGCTTCATCCAAAAACATCTACAGAGCATTGATAACGTCTTCATCTGTTTTGAGGTAGATCTGCAGCCAGGTTGCCTTGCCTATACAGGAGAACCTCTCTGTGTTGTCGACCCCAGTGAATGCATGGAAGGCTGGCAAAGCCTTTGCTCTTTCTTTACCTAGAGCTCGCCACAGTGGTTCCATCTGCACAACACCAGAGGCCATAGAAATGGATGTGTTCTTCAGCAAGAGGCCACCGTTTGCTTTCACCTGCACTAAAATGTCCTTATCTGGGTAGGGAAATACAAACTGTGCATTATGTGGGGTTTGCTGTGAATCCAGCACAGCCTGGTGGATCAGCAGTGTGTCTGCTTCTTCGTGGTTATTTTCTGCAAAGACCAGGTCTTTGTTGCTCTAAATGTATCTAGAAGCAGATGTGATGATCAGCTTGGAAGATCCCCTGTTGTACTCCACCAACATACACCAACATCAGACATGTTGGTGTCATCTCTGACTTGATACTTAATAGAAGCTTCTACTTGTCTTAGTTTATCTCTGGTTACACTCTTCAGAGAATCTTTCATCATAATCTTGTGTTAAGGCCTCTCCACACCAAAAAGTCTGCAAAGGACTGCAAAGAACTTGCAAAGGACTGCAAAGAACTGCAAAGAACTTGCAAAGGACTGCAAAGAACTGCACAGAACTTCGTCTGCCGACTGTATGCCGACTGTACTTACTGTATGCAATTGTGCGCATGCGCGGAGAGATCGCATGAAATACCATTCCAAACCAGTGGCCTTTAGTTGCAGCAGTCTGTCATTGAAGAAGCCACTCAGATCCTTGACTGTCACTACAGTCACTACTACTCACTGTTTTGTGACTGTAAATCCTGTATCTGTTGCATCTTGGTGGGTAGAATTTCCAGCTTGAGGTGGCTGGTCTCCATGGGGCATATCTTCTCTTATCACACAGGGTTCACCTGTATAGGCAAGGCAACCTAGCTACAGGGTCTACCACAAAACAGATGAAGATGTTGACAATGCTCTTGGATGAAGCTGAAATGAAGAAATGCTGTCAACACTGGAGTCCTTGTATGTGCATCAACATCAAGACAATCCCTGAAATGCCATGGCATCTGTTCTACAAACTTAGGGCAGAAATTGACAAGCTCCCTCCAACACCTGGAGCTCTGAAGCAGAACATCTTGAGAATCAATGTCCAAACAAGGGCATGGGCACAAGCAGCCATTGCTCAGAACGATCCACAGCTGGATCCCCTGCAATGGGTACTTCAAACACTTGGATGGCATGATGAAACCAACAACCAGAGAGGTCCTCCCAGCCCCAAAGGCCATCCTTGAGATGGTCCAATACTAGTGTAAATATGACTGTTCTTCTGGCAGATGTTCCTACAAAGCTAAGGACTTAGCCTGTACTGATGTGTCAGTGCAGCAGCCAGTTCCAGAACGATGACGATTCCCAAGCTGTGATGCATGAAAGTGATGATGATGATTATGATGATGCATAGAGACTGTATATGATTAGACTTGTATGATGCTTAAACTGGTTACATCCAAAGTTCACAGCTAAAACACATCTCAATAAAAAAAAGTTAGTATCTGACTGACTGCCTGAACTTTTTACCCATATGGTGGATTATGCATTTCAATGGGATGATACAAAAAATGAAATGATAACGTGAACCATTGGATTCCTTGACCCTTAATGGTTTAGCCATTGAAATCAATGTTCCAATTATTTAGAAGTCAAGATATTACAAAACATTTTACGGCAGCCATTTTGTCAATTCCAATAGGGTTAAAGGGTTAATGTTGAAATTATTTGAGCTTTATAACTACCAACATTCGATTCCTTGACCCTGAAAATGTAGGTTTAGCAGTTAAAATCAATGTTCCAGCTTATTTAGACGCCAAGATATTACAAAACGTAATTTTATGGTGGCCATTTTGTAAATTCCAATATGGCCGCCACAAACACATCTGGGCAAATGGGAACATAGATTGTCTGATTCCTTAGACAATAACCTTTCCAAAAATGTATCCACGAGTTTCCTACGCCCCATAGTGCATTGCGCAAACGTCTGCACCGAGGTTCCGCCGCCGATTTACAAGCTCACAACGGGTTGCATCTGCGACGCGACGTGAGCTTGTATGTCTGCTGTTAAACCCGGAAGTTTGGTCCTGATAGTCTCCAGTAAACTCCCGCGGAAGCTTGTGGATAGGTTTGCAAATCCTCACAAAAATCCAACAAAAGTATAAATCAAAGCATAAGGGACCTGACTATTTTAGAAATGTCAGCCCCTGCCGGTTCGCGTTGTGAGCATGTAGATCTGCTATTTTCACAATAGAACCGTGTTATACAAAATGCAATGCCTCTTTTCCATGAGGACTCCCATCTTTGCTATACCTTAGCTTTTGCTGAATTGACGCCACTGTGCTGCTCTGCTGCTGCAGTGAAAGTTAAATAGCCAGACTGCCTTAGGCTTTGCTGTAGCTTAAGTACAGGTGTACTCTAGTCTAAAGGCAGGGTGCGGTGTTGCTGAGGAAAGACAAGGTACACATAACTTGTGGTAATGGTATTATGGTCCTTGCAGCTCGCCTAGGGGAAAGATAATGTTTTAGCCGGGACACACACAGCACACACACGCACAACTAATGGACTACACTGAAAGGGATCCACAAACAATCCTATTGGCTTCTTTTGATAAAAAAAAAAAAAAATTCTCAAGTGAAAACAAAAGTGTTATTCCTTTTCCAGCCACCAGAGAATATGACATGTCTTGTGTGGTTAATAATCAGTGTTTGAATATGTAAGCCTCTGTAAAGATTTCAGCTTAAAGTAGTTCACCTCCAAAATGACCTTTTTTCCTATTGATTGCTCAAGCCATGGAGACTTGAGTTCAATAATATGTTTTTATATTTTTCCAAGACAAAAAAATAAATACAAATATTATAGTAAATGTACCCCCATTGATTCCGGATGGGGACCCAAATGCATTTGGGTCCCCATCCGGAATCGACAATGGGGGTACATTTATTGTAATGTCCGTCTTGTCTTAAGGAATACTACAAAATAAATATTATTGAACTCAAGTTCAAAAAATGACATTTAGGGGGTGTACTACTCCTTTAACATGTTGTATTGGTGTAGTTTTACAATGTGTAAGCTGCATGAATGTTTTTGATGCTCATTTATTTGTACTCCAAGTTGTGGAGTGCCGCTCTGCGAGCTTGTAGATCTGCTATTTTTGAAAAATCGTGAAAATCTTTGAAAAACCTATGTTTCTATGTCAGTGGTGCTCAAACTTTTTCATTTGAAGGACCTCCAATATGATATGTATTTGGCCACGGACCCCCATCTCAAAATATCGAGTTCCAGGGACCCCACAGAAGCAACATTTTAGTTACAAATGTTCGCTTAAAAAATACATATATATTCAAAGATTTGCACACATTTTCACGACTTTTAAAAAATAGCAGATCTACAAGCTTGCAGCGCGGCACCGAGTGCCGCGCTGCAAGCTTGTAGATCTGCTATTTTTCAATAGCTAAAGTTACTAGGGCCCCTCCACCTTGGGCCCTGGTAACTCAGTCCCACCCCCCCCCCCCCCTTGTGACGCCCCTGTGCTGTGCATGCTATCCTATTAAAATACCTAGAGAGCAGAGAGTCTCATTGTGTCCATGCGTGCCCCTCTCTCCCTGAACGCGAGGTGGCGCTGTTTTACATGACTCGACCCAAAATCTTGTGAGGTGGAGGCTTTCCTTCCACGTTCAGTAATCTGCAGCTCTGTGAAGTAACCAAGTAGACCTACATTTACTCTAGTACTGTAATATTGAGGTACTTTCACTTTTACTGGAGTATTTCCAGCTTTTACTTATAGCCTACTCCACTACATCTCAGAGGCAGATGTTGTACTCCACTAAAATTATTTTAAAACTTTAGTCACTAGCCTACTTGTTAGATTTAGAGTATTATTACAAAACATATAGGCTATTAACCACTTCAGGCCTTTACATTTTGGACATTTGAAAATAGCAGATCTGAAAGCTCACAATAGTTTTCTTTTTTTTGGTTGAAAACTTGAAATGGGACATTCTGCGTAATGAGTAGCCTATACCTTTAGCCTACTTTTGGAACATTTTTATACCAATCATTTTGTACTTCTCCTCTCAAGTAGTAGCCTACCTTTATAACACTTGTGTAACGGAACATTTCGACATTGCAGTAACTTTTACTCAACTAAGAAAATCCGAGTACTTTTTCCCCACCACCACTGGTAATCTGACACCGCCGCCCCCACGCCCCCCCAAAAAGAAAATCCGAGCAGAAGGATGGATCCGTATTAACTTCATTTGGAAGGGAAGCACTGACTGACTGACTTGAGTACAACGAAGCAACGTAGGGTACGGTTTACGGACGGTACGCGGCGATCGAGGAGGAGACCGAATACCGAACCCGAGCCGATCGGAGGCGCAGAAAAGGCAGAAACGGAGCGCGCAAAACAACAGTCAGTGCCCTGTTGGAGTTGGAGGAGCCTGCGTTTTGTGTCCGTTTGGTTTGGTATCAAAGCGAGACGATCAGAAGAAGAAGTTTCACTTTCCCCAGCATAGCAGCAGGCGGATGGGTGACTACCGCTGCCAGACCCAGCCAGGGCGCTCCGTGAGCAGGAGAAGATGATGAAGAACTACGGCAACAGTTCTTCTTCTCCCCACAACAACAACCAGACCCAGCAGATCACCACCAACCACCACCACCACAGCAGGAACAACAACAAGAAGTTCTCCGGCGTTCTGATCCCGCTGCGCGTCTCCCTGCGAGGTTATGGTTTCTGCATGGCCACGTTGTTTCTCTTCTGCTTCGGCTCGCTGTTTTACCAGCTGAACGGCGGACCCCCGAAGATCCTACTGGACATCCGACAATATCTCGGTAAGAACTTTTTTTCCCCCTTCCCGATCGATCGCCTCCTTTTTTCTGATCCCTCGATCGCCTTGTTGCCCCGTTTGAGCATTCCTTCCTCGCTGCTGTCAAAGAAGCTCTTTTAAGGCATTTGGTTCTCAAAGTGGGGTCCGGGGACCCCCCAGGCCAGGGGGTCTTTGACGAGGGAGTTCCCAGGCTGGGTGTCCCCAGATAAACGAAAAGTTGGGAACCAAATGGACCATTTAAGGCTCTGGAACTCAGAGAGTGTACAGCGTGTTGTGTTTACGGTGGAACCAAATGGACCCTATCAACGGATTCATTTGGTTCCATTTTTGTACACTCAGAGTTAAATTAACTTTGATTTTACAATATAGATTGGGGTCCCAGGGATAGAAATGCCACAAATGGGGCTCCGTAGCCTAATGAATGTCAAACTGGGCCACTGGGGGTCCTTGAAATTAAAGTAGTTGGGAATCACTGCTAGAGCCGTACAAATCTTCCCCGGCATATCTTTTCAAAGGGGGAGTCCGCGGGCTAATAAGTGTCAATTTGGGGGTCCTTGACATGAAAACGTTTGAGAACAACTGCATTAAGCAACATCTCCAAAGTGGGCATTGATACTAAGCTACAGAGCATGATTTTTAGGCTACTTTTCGTTTGCAGGGAGGTGTGTTTAAAAAGCCACGTTGAAGTATGCAACGCATTGGCAACATCTGACTACAGTGTATCCATACATATGGATACATTACACTGTATCCATATGTAGTCTAGACTAGTCCTCTCTGCTCTGCTACACCTGGAGCCTGTTCATTCCAGAAAGAAGTTGATGTGTTGTAGGCTATACTGCCCTGTGCCCGGCAGTAGTTGTTGTTTTGTTGTTGTTTTTATCGCACTGACATTGGACACTCTGCACTAATAGGTTGTGTAGTTTTTGAGTATTTTTGCTTGTGTTTGACATGATGGTGAGATACTTGTTGCACTACCTAGCATTGACGGTTATGGTCACTTTGATTTGGACACTGTATTGTATTGATAGTTACTTTTTATATATTATTCGTTCCTTTTCTTGATGTACCTTGCTCTTTACTGTACTCTGTTCTTGTCTTTCTTTCATCTTTTTCTTACTTCTCTGTAACTTTGTAAATAACCTTATAGCCTACTGCTGTGCTGCCTCTGGGCAACTGATTTCCCCCTTGGGATAATAAAGGTACTGTATCTATCTATCTAGTAACTATGAACAACTTCTTCAGCCAAATGACATAGGCATATGATATAAGTGATATTGCACTGATTATCTGTTCTTGAGGTAAATGTTTACCCATCATGAAAGCTAATCTGATCTTTGGGATACACAAATAAGTCACGCTGGCTTTGTAGGGCACAGTATAGTTGTATGTGTAGCCTACACATATGACTAGTGAGTGCCACTGCATGTTTTCTTTGGTTATTTGCTCCCAGAGTCATCCCGGTTATGAATGAATTCAATATTCAAAACACTACATGCTAGTAAATGCCCTGCTTGGTACACTGTAGAGACTTGTCACAGCAGGACTTGGGAGTCTGTTGTGCCAACAGGAAAGTGTGATGTTGATGGGAGGATGAATTACAAGTGGAATACAAGTGGATTCCAGGCCCAGGGACTCTGTGGGTTCCTTTATGGGGGTCTAAATTGACCCATACAAGTCTGTAACTCTGACAGTGTACACATGGAACCCCAACGGGTTCATTTGGTTCCATTTGTACACTGTCAGAGTTAAGGGGACACCTTGAAATGTGAAAGTTTGAGAAATACTGCTCTATGATACAATTGGCTTGGGCCATTGAGCAGGGGTCTTCAACGTTTCCAGGCCAAGGACCCTTTAGCTGAGAGAGAGATGAAGCAGGGACCCCCACTACATATTGTATAAATGTGTGATGCATATTTTCATCAATTTCATAGATAGATTCATAGACTTGCTTGACAGCACTGTCATCAGTCTGTTGGATTTGTGTTTTTAGTTAACTTGACCTTTCACTCTTTACTTGGTCTGCTCTTTTTCCCCTCTACACCAAACCTATTTGCCGAAAATAGCCGATCTACAAGCTCCTCCTCAGAATAGGGATGCAAGGGTTCAAGTTGTTAATTTAAAATAATGATTCTATCACAAAGATTTGGCGGCCCCCCTGTAGTAACTCTGAGTACCTCCTAGGGGTCCCGGACCCCCTGTTGAAGGCCCCTGCCATAGTGCCACAGCCACAGCGTTCCCACAGGAGCCACAGATACCCACTTAATTGTTTAGCTGTTTACAGGCAACATTGTTTGTCTATGATGTATTTAGCCCACTGAAAAGTTATGGAACAGTCAGCATGTAAGGAGGAGGTATTTGTCAAATTAAGCAATACATATCAAGGGCCAAAAACCAAAACAGATTTTTGTCAAACTATTATGTAACAACCTTGGGGATGCAACTCACGCTATGCAGGCTTGCCAAAACAAAGGAAGAGCTAATAAACAGCTTACATTCTGGAAAATCGGTTCTTGCCAATGAGCGATGCCCATGTGCAATTTACCGTAATGTTGAGTGGCCAATCCATTGAGAAGAAAAACCGATGCAGATAGAAGGATGGAAGTTTCTCACTTATTTGGACTGTGTGTGTGTGTGTGTGTGTGTGTGTGTGTGTGTGTGTGTGTGTGTGTGTGTGTGTGTGTGTGTGTGTGTGTGTGTGTGTGTGTGTGTGTGTGTGTGTGTGTGTGTGTGTGTGTGTGTGTGTGTGTGTGTGTGTGTGTGTGTGTGTGTGTGTGTGGGTGGGCGGGCGGGCGGGCGGGCGCGACGCTTCCCCATTCTTGACAGTTGACACAGTATCAGATGCTGAGGTGATTTCCTATCAATATGTCTAACACAGGGGTCTTCAACAGGGGGTCCGGGACCCCTAGGGGGTCCTCAGAGTTACTACAGGGGGTCCTCCAAATCTTTGTGTGATAGAAACTTTTTTTCTTCTATTTATAATATTAACCACTTGAACCCTAGAGTCCTTATTCTGAGAACTTTAGCCAAAAATAGCAGATAGTACAAGCTCACAACGCCTCACGCTGCGTTGTGAGCTTGTAGATCAGCCACCTTTGGTGTAGAGTGGAAAAAGAGCAGACTAAGTACAGAGTGAAAGGTCAAGTTTATTAAGTATTGGCGGTTCAAGTGGTTAAATATCTGAAAACACAAATTGACATGAATCCAAAATACACTGATGATTGTGATGTCAAACTATGAAAGGGTTGTGGGGGTCCCTGCTTCATCTCTCTCTCGGCTAAGGGGTCCTTGGTCTGAAAACGTTGAAGACCCCTGGGCTAACACACAGCAGGTACATGAGCGCAGCAGCAGGAAACTAAAGTGTGTGTGTGTGTGTGTGTGTGTGTGTGTGTGTGTGTGTGTGTGTGTGTGTGTGTGTGTGTGTGTGTGTGTGTGTGTGTGTGTGTGTGTGTGTGTGTGTGTGTGTGTGTGTGTGTGTGTTTGTGCTGAAAGGCGGTTGTGTTCCTACCTACTTCTAACAGGGGGATCGGGGGCCTTTATGACGTGATAAACATCTGGAACAGAATGCGAGTCACTCACCAAGTCAGCCTCTAATCCCTAGGGTCAGATTGGTTTCCTGTAGACAGACACACACACACACACACACACACACACACACACACACACACACACACACACACACACACACACACACACACAAAACAGTCATAACTTTGTTGTGACTGTACTGTACTATTGTTGTGTCTGCATTGTGCATTTTGGTACAGGTGGACATGTACCAAGACAAAAAAAAAAAGAAAAAGAAAAGAAAAACCAAAAGCACAAAACATCCTGTACACGTGTAACATTTGAGATGTAAGAACTTGTTGTATTGGGAGGCGGCTGAGAAGAGAATGGAATGGAACCAGAGCTCTTAGAGCAGGGGTCCTTCAACGTTTTCAGGCCAAGTACCTCTTAGTTGAGCGAGAGATGAAGCAGGGACCCCCCACAACCTAGATTCCATATAGTTTCATTGTTTGACAGCACAATCATCAGTGTATTTTGGATTCATGTTAATTTGTGTTTTCAGATATCTAACCACTTGAACCGTCAATACTTAATAAACTTGACCTTTCACTCTGTACTTAGTCTGCTCTTCTTCCCCTCTACACCAAAGCTCTTTGCCGAAAATAGCCGATCTACAAGCTCACAACGCCTCGCAGCGCAAGGCGTTGTGAGCTTGTAGATCTGCTATTTTTGGCTAAAGTTCTCCCAATATGGACGCTAGGGTTCAAGTGGTTAACATATAAAAGGAGAAAAAAAAGGTTTCTATCACACAAAGATTTGTAGGACCCCCTGTAGTAACTCTGAGGACCCCCTAGTGGTCCCGGACCCCCTGTTGAAGACCCCTTGTCTTAGAGGAAACAACTGACAGATATCAGCTGCAGCAGGAGACTGTTGTTCTCTGTTGTTCCTCCAATTAATCTCTTGTCCGGAAACTTTTCCTTTTTAATTTAACGCTCTTAAGAAAAATAGTTGAGAATCTGCAAATTAGCTGCCCAATCACCCCGGCTCCTCTTCCATTCTCTGTCTGTCAGACAAAGGGAGACCTGTGTGTGGTGTGTGTGCGTGTGTGCGTCTGTGCGTCATGCTAGCAGGCTTTAATGAGAGCAGGTTGATCGGACGATTTATTTGCTTTTAAGCTGCCCATGTTACTGTTGGCTGTACTCTGCTGAGCAGGGGTGAGGTTTCCTATTGGGGTGCAGTGTGTGTGTGTATGTGTGCGAGGGTCAGGGGTGTCGCACCAAATTCTGGGCCCTGGGTACAAGGATTCACTGCGGCCCCCCCATGAATGTTCTTCATAGGGGGAGGGGGTTTAGACTGGGAATGCATTAGGCATTGTTTTGTGCTTTAACTATTGAAAAATCTCACAGTGCGGCACCGAGTGCCGTGCTGCGAGCTTGTAGATCTGCTATTTTTGAAGCATTTTGAAAAATCTTTGAAGTTTTTTTTCTAAAAACCTATGTTTCTAAGTCATTGGAGCTCAAACCTTTTCATGTGAAGGACCTCCAAAATGTATTTGGCCACGGACCCGCATCTCAAAATATTTAGTTCCAGGGACCCCCCCCCCTCGCCCCCCAGAAGCAAAATTTGAGTTACAAATGTTCGCTCAAAAAAGACATATATTCAAAGATTTGCACACATTTTCACGACAAAAATAGCAGATCTACAAGTTCGCAGCGCGGCTGTGAGCTTGTATATCTGCTATTTTTCAATAGCTAAAGTATAAAACAATTAAGGCCCCCTCCACCTTGGGCCCTAGTAACTCAGTCCCACTTTTCACCACCTTGTGACGCCCCTGTGCGTGCGCGGGCGTAATGTTGGGGTTGATTTGTGGGTGTGTACGTTTGAGTCAGAGCCACTGTCGAGGGGAACAGACTTTGTTTTGTTTGGGGCCGGCGGGGTGGCTGGCGTTTGAGCCTGTCACTCAACACATCGCCACGGTAACTAGAACCGCTCAAATGGACGGGACCCTCACACTGGATTTACTGCCCCTGTCTCCTCTCTGTTCCCTCTCATTAACTCTCCTGCGCGTGTACACGCACGCACGTACGTACACACACACCTTAACACTTTCTCTCTTTTTTCTCTCCCTCTCCCACGTGCGCTCAAACTGACGTTCACCTGACTAATTCAATTACTTCCTGGGAACACGCCAGACAGTCTCCACTTGAGAGATTTGATTGTGTACTAGTGTCTAGTTGTGTGTGTGTGTGTGTGTGTGTGTGTGTGTGTGTGTGTGTGTGTGTGTGTGTGTGTGTGTGTGTGTGTGTGTGTGTGTGTGTGTGTGTGTGTGTGTGTGTGTGTGTGTGTGTGTGTGTGTGTGTGTGTGTGTGTGTGTGTGTGTGTGTGTGTGACAGAGAGAGAGAATGCACAAAGTTTTTCTCAGAAGTTTTTCTTTGGACTTACTTTCCTTGGCAGAGCCAAGAGGTCACAGACAGAAGCCATGGCTTTAAATCTCGCAGTGTTTTTCTTCAGTGCAGTGTTTGGCGGCTATGCTTGATCCTTGATTATTGCACGTTCAAGTATTCTGTATTTCTCATTAGCGTTAAAAGTTCTCGCGCGTTGTTCACTAACAGTTTAGCCACACGCGCAAAACATGTAGGCTAAGCTGGCACACACACCTCTAGCTAGGGCTGTCACAATTAATACATAATCGTCTAATCGTGATTATTTGACATAATCGTGATTATTTTTCATAATCGTTTCCAGTCAAAAATAGTGGAAATAGCAGATCTACAAGCTCACAACGCATCGCGGTCGCGAGCTTGTAGATCGGCTATTTCCACTATCAATGTTCTTTTTTAAGTATAAAGTTGTCAAATATGTCAGTAATTTCTTTGTATATTTAGGTTATGTGTCATATCTACCATGTGCAACTTCAAAGCCTAAAAGCCAAACAGAAATGTAATTGTCAACGACAAAAACACAATTAAATCGTTAATCGCAATTATTTTAGAGAAAATTAATCGTCATGTAAAATGTCATAATCGTGACAGCCCTACACACCTCTCCTTTAAAGAGGAAATGTGAAGTGATTTGCGGGAAACCCATTTTCTGTCAAGAGTTTGAAGATCATCTAGTAGTGTTTACTTTGAACTCCTCTTTCTCCCCCGTGCCTGGCCTGTACCCTTTACCCTGTACCCTGGCCTGTACCCTGTACCCACCACCAACGCACACGCCCATGTTATGTGTCAAAGAAGAGGAAATCTCCATAGTCTGACATCCCATTAGTCCAACTAAGGGTTAGACGTTAGGGTTAAAGAGGCGTTGCCATAGTTTTGTTCTTTTTCTGGTTTTCATGTGTCTAGGAGGTTGACTGTACTTCATCAGACCCCCTGGTGTGGTTGTTATGAGCAATTATGTATTCCCTTTGTATTTGAGGTTTCTTCCTGGAGGCTGACACCTTGTGGGTCAAAAGTGCCGATCCAAAAACACAGATAAAATGACATCATATAATCATCCCCTCCCCTTTTACTGTGGGTGTGGCTAACTTCAGCTGGTTCACCACCCACCATGACAACCAGGCATACTTAATGAACTGGTGGGTGTGGCCACATAAAAACATAATTTTAACTCTTTCTTTACACTTTTTTGGAAAAAATCCTCCTCCTAGTATGATCATAATACCTGACAATCATGTTTTCGGGGGAAATAAATCATGGCACCGCATCTTTAAGGTTAAGGTTAGCATTTGCCAAGTTAGCAATCATCTGGTTAGCACTCACTCACCAGTGTCGGACTGATGGGACGCCGGACTAATGACGCGTCAGAACAACGCTACGCTCCAAGAAAAAAGTGACAGAAGATAGAAGTTCATAAAACATTATCTCAGGGAAAGTGAATGTGTTGATAGGACAGTGAGTTTGACTGTTCTCTGATACTCTTTGGCTCAAAGAGTAAAGACACACAAAGAGGATTTGACTTTTTCAGTCCCCCTTTTTCCACCTCTCCATCTCCTTGGAAAGCCACGCTTCAGGCCAAGGTTCAGTGTGTGTGTGTGTGTGTGTGTGTGTGTGTGTGTGTGTGTGTGTGTGTGTGTGTGTGTGTGCGCGCTGAACCCATAGACATTTGGATGAACCTAGCTTCACAGGACTCCCTGTTTTGTGTGTGAGTGCGTGCGTGCGTGTTTGTACTTGTTAGTTTGAGTACGGGGTGTGGGTGAATGAGCGAGTGTTTGATTGTGTGTGTGTGTGTGTGGGATTGAGTGTGTGTGTGTGTGTGTGCGCTGGAGTGAATGTGTGTGTTGTAATTCAGAGTTCCTCCACCATAAATCATAACTGCTGAGTAAAGTCAGACGTTCAGTCTCTCTCTCTCGCTCTCTCTCTCTCACAGAGTAGCGGTTCTCCTTCACAAAAGCGCTCTGTAACCCTAAACACACATAGTACACCTACACATTCTGTACATAGCGTTTTAGCTGCCAAAAACTGTCCAGTATTAGGTGCAAACCCTAATGCTGTATTAGGAATTTGTATGCAATTGGCAAAGTTGTAACTTGAAGAGGTGGTGCCATAGTTTTGTACTTTTATCTGGTTTTCATGTGTCTATGAGGTTGACAGTACTTGCAATTATGTATTCCCTTTGTATTTTGGTTTTCTTCCTAGAGGCTGACACTTTGTGGGTCAAAATAGCCGATCCTAAAACAGTGATTAAATGACATCATATAATCATCAACCAATCAATCAACCCTCCCCTTTTACCATTCACCCAACACTGTGGGGTGTGGCTAACTTCAGCGGGGTCACCACCCACCATGACAAACAGGCATGGTGGGTGAACTGGTGGGTGTGGCCAAATAAAAACCTAATTTTAACTCTTTCCACTATTTTGGAAAAAATCCTCCTCCTAATATAATCATAATACCTGATAATCATGTTTTAGGGGAGAAATACATCATGGCACTGCACTTTTAATTTCTCTCTGCCCTTCCCACTTCTGAACCGTCTCATCGTCTTAATGTTAAAAAGTACAGTTTTAGGTGAATTCATATAAAATCTGGCCTCGGCCGTCAAACAGCTGGTATGACGGGGTGCAACCAGATGTGAGTATTTATAAGTCATAGACAGAAGGGCAGAGCTAGCCCATTTAGGCGTAGAATTATTGAATGCTTTAACCAGTGAAAAATAGCAGATATACAAGCTCGGTGCCACGCTGCGAGCTTGTAGATCTGCTATTTTTGAAAAAGTCGTGAAAATGTGTGCAAATCTTTGAATATATGTATTTTCAAAGCAAACGTTTGTGTAACTCAAATTTTGCTTCTGGGGGGGTCCCTGGAACTAAATATTTTGAGATGGGGGTCCGTGGCCAAATAAATATCGTTTTGGGGGTCCTTCACATGAAAAGGTTTGAGAACCACTGACATAGTAGTCTCTCAAGAACAGACTAACTGAGCTCCAGCTAAGTGAAAAGGACCTTTTCTTTGACGATGGCTGGCCAGATTGCTGACATTGAAACATAGGGTTTTTCAAAAAATCTTAGAAGGATTCAAAAGACACTTATAGAATCGGGTCAAAATTCTAATTTTCACGTTTAAAAAAAAAAAAAATGGCAGATCTACAAGCTCGCTGTGAGCTTGTATATCTGCTATTTTTCAATAGTTAAAGCATAAAATAATTGTACACAATAATGTGTACCCGTTCTAAATGGGCTAGACGAGAACAGAGTGATAGTGAGACAACCCCGACAGCGAGGAGGCCAAGGAAGAACATGCAGTAAACATTAGAGCCCAACCGTCTGGCCGATATATCAAGCATTGTTTGACTCCTTTGGAGACATCACTATTCGCATTTAGGCAGCCTTATTTTTTTAACCACATACAATGCATTCGGCCAAATAACATATAATTTTGTGGGTCCTTTACATGAAAAGGTTTGAGCACCACAGACATAGAAACATAGGTTTTTCAAAAAACCTTCGAAGGTTTTAAAATATTCAAAGACTTGCATACATTTTCAAGATTTTTCAAAAATAGCAGATCTACAACCTCGCAGCGTTGTAGATCGCCTAGTTAAAGCACAACATGTGAGTGAATCCTCGTACCCAGGGCCCAGAGTTTGGTGTGACACCCCTGTGCAGCAGCACAGTCATAGAAGTGTGATTTTTGGCAAACAAACTCCCCTCCTCTCACACATACACTAGCAGACACATTTTACACTTCCTGTTGAAGGATATGGAAGAAAAAAAAGCTTTTATTTTTACCAATAGTATTTGCAGTGGTGGAAAAAGTACTTGTGTTTGTTTTACTTAAGTAAAAGTGTCATTACTGCAATATAGAAATACACATACTCTGTTAAAATTGACTTGAGTAAAAGTACAAATGTATTTGCATCAAAATGTACTTAAAGTACCCAAAAGTAGAAAGTACTCATTATGTAAAATGTCCCATTTTGGGGGTTTCAAAGAAAAAATAGCAGATCTACAAGCTCACAATGCGTCGCATCATCACAACGCATTGTGAGCTTGTAGAGTGGCTATTTTCAAATGGCCGAAAAAACTAAAGTTTTCAAATAAATGTTGTGGAGATAAAGTACAATATTTGTAGAAGTAAAAGTATTGGAAATTGGAAAAACTCAAGTAAAGCACAGTACAATTACCTCAACATTGTATTTAAGTTGTACAGTACTGTACAGTACTTTACAGTAATAAATGTACTGAGTATTTGACTTCAGAAGTTGACAGATTTATTGCTGCTGCATCATTAGCCAGGAAGGTGGAGGCTGCACGGTGGGAAAATGACCAGTGTTGCACGCAGGTGCCAGGTCAGTTTGGAAATGGTGCTGTTGTTAGTCGAAGTATCCCTCAACACTACAAAATGTGGTGGCTACTACGACTGTCATGGATGAGGATTCACCTCGGTTGGCGGAGGCGAATTCATCAGCCTATACAAACTAGAAACTACACAAACATTCAGATATCACAAAGTGCTTTATGAAGTCTTATACACCTGTCTAAATACTGGCCGGCATTGTATAATTACACAGATCCTCCGTTTTCTATTTATCTGAATTTCTATTTATGCGATCGTTTTCTATTTTTCCATGCATTTCCTGGTGTTCCCCATGTGCACCAACGCCATCTATTGAACACTGAAATGTGGCTGTGGCCTTTGGGAAGACACAAAAATATTGGATAAAAAGGCTTCTTATTAAAGAATACCGAGGATCCCGGTAATTATCCAATGCCGGCCAGTATTTAGGCAGGTGTGAGACTTTATAAAGACAGCACTTTGTTTGTGAAATCTGAGTGCTTGTGTAGTTTGTATAGACTGATGAATTCGCCTCCACCAACGCAGGTGAATCCTCATTCATGGCGGTTGCACGTCATGTTATCACCGACCGTCATGTTTCAGGCCTAACCAGTGTTGTTTTTGACAGCAAATTTTTAGTTCGTTTTAGTCATAGTCTTTTGAATAAAATGTAATTTAGTTTTAGTCATAATTTAGTCACCTGAAAAGTTTTAGTTGAATTTTAGTCGACTAAATATCATAAGATTTTAGTTGACTAAATCTACAGTTGATTTAGTCAACTAAAATGTATTTTGGCAGCCCTTGATGGCATCGTAATGGCTGATTTTTCACAGCTTAGTTTTTATTTCGTTTTTATTTCATTTTCGTCTGTGAAAAAAACACAGTCGACAATTATAGTTCATAGTTCATAGTTTTAGTCGACGAAATCAACACTGGGCCTAACGGTGTGTGTATGGCAGTGGAGTGGGGCTTGGAAAGTTTTTTCAGATGGAAAAAATACTACTTTTCTAACCTGTACCTCCAGGCATTTGTAATGCAGGTTTTGAGCAGAGTATCCACTACATACTGTACACAGAATCATTTAAAATATTAATAGGTTTCACTCCGAGGGAAATCTATCAATTCATGTTGGAGATGGAATACATAACGTATTCAGATTTTCTCCTCTCTTTGTATCCTCCAAACGTCCCCCACCATTACAACAAAAGCCTGTGAAGGTGAATGCAAAACAACATGGCCAGCTCCCTCTGGCATTATCTATGCAGAGTGGACTTGTCATGTTGGCAGGGACGTGCTGGCCATTGGGAAAAGCGGGACAACTCCCGAACGGCCGGCCATTACGAAAATAATTAAAATAATATGTCGGCCTTTGTTCCAAGTAAATCGTCACTGTCGGGCAGAAACCTCTTATCTCCAAGTTTCAAATTTGTACATTTTTTCGCAAAGCAAAGCCCTGCCTCATCATACAAGGCCGTCGCACAAAAGTAGTGAAAACAGCAGATCTACAAGCACACAACGCCTCGCACCGCGAGGCGTTGTGTGCTTGTAGATCGGCTGTTTTCACTAGTTTAAATCATTTTTAAAATGATAAATACAAAACAAACGGTTTTGGAGATCTCTCTCTATAGCGCGCAATGAGGGCCTCTCCAACTCTTTTTCCCGGGCTGAATCAGGGGCCCAGCATGTCCCTGTATGTTGGAGTTCATTCAAGTAGAGCCCGACCAAATGGACCAGTGCTATGTTTATGGATCTGATAGGAGTACCCATCCTTATTTTGGCGAGTCTTAGGGCGGCTTGCACCAACACGGTTTAAGCCTTAAACTGGTTTAAATCAAGGTTTATATTTTAATCAGCTTGCACCAAACCTTAAACCTAGTTTTCATTAATCAGGTTTAGTTTTAAACCATCCTTTTAATCTTGGTTTTACTTTTAATTCTAAACCTGGATTAATGTTAATCCTCTTGCACCACTACTTTAAACTTCGATTTAAACATCAATAAGGGATTATTTTTAAACTTGCTGTAGAGGTGGTTTAAATGCAAACATGCCATTGACATGAATGGGGGTCCCCCTTCTGCGAGGGAAGCCTCACAGGCAAGCTGAAGCTGCAGACAGCGTTTCACAGTTGAAAACAAAAATCTCATCATAATTGTTGTCTTCCTTGTACATCGGCTATTTTAAAATAGCGAACTATTAAATATTTACAGGGACATAACACAGTCAGTTGTCATGGAAGTGGACTTCCCAACCAATATGCAGATGTTTTAATTTTCGAAATCGCTTCATAATTGACAAAACTATCAAACTGTGGTGTATTTCTTTGCTTCCTAGTTCCTAGCAAGGAATATCTACAAGGAACAGACAACACCCGGAAGTTGGCACGCCGGGTGGCCACTTTTGGGTGGCGGAAGTGACGAAGTGCTCATAGACGCTAATGTTAATTTTGGGTGGCCAAAGTGTCATGGCGGCGTCCCATGGAGCCTGAAATGACGAAAATGACGTTGGTGTCCGTTCCTTCTTAGATCTTCCTTGGTTCCTAGATAGTCGCGCATCACCGCGCCGCACCGCACCGCGCTGTAGCGAGCCGAGCGTCACCGTAGTATGACGGAGCGTTATAAAATTAAATATTTTTTGGCTACAGGCGCTCTTCTTAACATAGAAGGTGATAGGCCTGCCCACATTCTCCCCGAAGTAAATATATAAGTCACGTTAATGATATTAGGCTCAAGAGAATAGTTTATTCCAGTGTGTTTACATCGCAAATCCAAGATGGAGGACATTTAAACCATGAATTAATTGCAGGTTATAGTTTTAATCACAGGTTAAGGGTTTAATCACAGATTTGTTAAGCAATGCTTAAATTTAAGTGGTGCAACACACCTCGATTTAAAATAAATCATAGATCAACAAAACCATGATTAACCCTAAACTAAGATTTATTTAAACCCTCTTGGTGCAAGCCGCCCTTAGAAAACCGATTACCGATGTTTTGAAGGTTTTCTAACCGTTTTGAAAAAGTATAAGCAAACGAATAAATAAAAAGAAACATACATTTTTGATAAAATAAAAAAAAGTGTATTAAGTCAGGAACGACACAACATGTGGCGATGTGGCGTGTTGTGAGCTTGTAGATCTGCTATTTTGAAACATAAAAAGAAATCGGTACACATCAGCTGCATAACTGCCGACACCAAAGTCAAATACTGTAATTGCCAAACCGATTTATTGGTTGGGCTCCACATCCAAGTAGGGATGGGACGATAAGCGATATATATTATTGTTTATCGTGATAAAAAACACTCATGATAATCGTATCATGGAGATTTAATTTATTGTGCTCCTCCGTCATGCACTGGGATCAATTCACCGAGCTGCATATCCGGTGCCACTTAAACCCTCTATAATTGGTAAAATGTACTTATAATATACATACTTGATACAGTCTTTTTTTCACTCTTTGTCAAATGTCTTTGCCAAAAAATAGCCGATCAGCTATTTTTTGGCAAATGTTCCACCCCAGGATAATGGATTTTGATTATCGCGATAATATCGTAAATCGTACATTTCTTTTGTCACAATAATCGTGATATGACATTTTCATATCGTCCCACCCCTACATCCATGTGCTAGTAGGCACAACTCCCCAGTCAGCTCTGTGATGGCTGCAAACAACACCTAACTGACATCACATCCAGCCTTAATGCCAAAACAATCATTGGGGTGGTAATTCCCTCTGGGCTGGCAAAAACAAACAACCCTCCCGACTGCGCGGAGGCGAAACCGCGCCCACTGTTTGTTTATCTGTTTTTAACATGCACACTGCTTCCTTTAATTGGGTTTAGGGGGTCAATAATGGGCTAATGGTTTTCACATGAGTGGAAGCCAGAGCGACCTGGGTGTTAGACTGGTAGAGTACGTTGAGCATGTACTTTTACAAATAGAAAGTGGACAGTACATGTCTGTGGAATTTATTGCATACTAGGGCATTCACCAAATATTCGAATATTCGAATATTCAAATATCAAAGTCACTATTCAACGTTGTTCACCGAAGTCGAATATTCGCTTATTTTCATTTTTTTTTATTATTGTTTTCTCTTAAAAAAATATATAGCCTAGTTTATAAAGCTTGGCTAGATAGGAAGTCATAAGAATGAGCTGTCAATGCCCCTGGTGGATGAATTTGTTAATGCTCTATACCAGGGGTTCTCAAACCTTTTTAGGCTGTGACCCCCAAAATAAACAACCTGACAAGCACTTGGAATTGTAGGTATTACATTTAATGTGACTCTGTTCCGCAGATAAATATTGTGAAAATAGCCGATCTGAGCATGTATATCTGCTATTTTCACAATGTTCGCCTCTTGCTTACTTAATATTTGACAGTTTGGCCAGTCCTGTCGAATATTCGACTATTCTAATACTTTGAGGCAGAATAATTCAAATACAAAAAAATCACTATTCGTGAATGCCTCATTGCATACTATGAAAACCGCCACATCTTGTCCACGTATCTCTGTCATGCCTGACACTGTGGTTCTATGGGTTTGTCTGTGGTTCTATGGGTTTGTCTGTGGTTCTATGGGTTTGTCTGTGGTTCTATGGTTTTGTCTGTGGTTATATGGGTTTGTCACTCTGACATCATAATCTGATGTCACTGTGATGTCAGGGGAACCACTCTTAACAGAATGGGTTTGCCGCTCTGACGTCACGCTCTGGCTTGATGTCCCTTTTATGCCCATACATGGAGATCGCTGATGTCATCACGAGTCACACTTATGTACGTCCTTGTCCATTTTATGCCCATATATGGAGATCCCTGTCCAGATATCATCAATATTAAGGGCATATCTGGGAATGCCCATATTTGGTAATGCATGTTCTGACATAACATTGTTGACTATCATGCAGGGATCTCCATATAATATATGGGTAACTTAATCACTCTGTCGACCGCAGACCCCAGGGGTCTATACCAAGCCCCCTTCTTTTTGCCCTCTACACCAAATCTGTTCTCTGGAAATAGCTGATCTACAAGCTTTCTTTCGTTCTTTATGTTCTTGTGTTTTGGTGATGTTTACGTTACGTTATTCAAGCCGAGTTTAAATAAATGTGGGATCTGTTGATTTTCTTTTCTTCCGTGTGTACCCTGGCCTTCCATCCTTCTTCATCGAATTGATCTGGGAAATCATTCCATGTAACAACCTCGTCATTGGATAATAAGCTGCAATTAGCGTCATCCAATTAACGCCTACATGCCAGAGAGGCTCCTAACGACCTCTCCAGAGAGAGTTACAACACAGGGATAATTATCCCTCATTAAATGCATTTGTTTTCTTACACAAAGGGAGCAGATGAAACAGACAGAGCGACACAGCGATGGTGTTAGCGGTAGCTGTCTAATTCAGAGTGAAATGGTAATGACCACACGAGCCGTGATGACTTCAATAATGACTGCAGGGAATAGAATTACTGAACCTGTGGCTTTTCTTTCGTCTTGATCCTGGTGTGTGATATTATAAACTGTAGGCCAAAACTAAGTGGAGCAAAATGTAAAAGCGACAATCAATCACAAGCCTGTGTTGAAAAGTGAGGACACCTTGGGTGCCATGGCATTGGTCCGAAGGTTCATTAGTCCGAATTTGTTAAGAATACTATGCCTAACTATAACCCTAACCCTAACCCTAACTCAGTAACCCTAACTAAATTCGGACTAATGAACCTTCGGACTAATGGGCAGTCCCCACACCTTGAGTCAAATAAACAATCAATTTATCATTCTAATTTTATCACATCATGAACCCTATTTTACAAGCTTGTAGATCTGCTATTTTAATAGGTTTTTGAACGTTTTGGGGAGGGGGAAATCGTGAAATTGTACCGACTCCAGGGTCCACGTGGTTCTACAAAGAAAGAAAACGTACGTCCCACAGACTATTCAAGGTAGACACGTTCACGGGAGAGTTCCTTCTGCTATGTCAACTGGGCTTCCTGTGATGAGAGTTCTAGGTGTGGTATTTTGCATCCTTCCAGTGAACTGTCCAGAGCACTTCTACCAATTCAGCCAACTCAATGCGTCTGGCAAGAATGAACAGGGTTCCCACGGTCATGAAATTCCTGGAAATATTTTGAAATTAGAAAAATGTTTTTCCAGTACTGGAAAAGTTTTGGAATTTATCAAGGGTCCTGGAAGGTCCTGGAAAAAATGGCTATGCGTTGTCTTTGGTTATTGATTTTGTTAATACCTCTGAAATGACACATTAAACATGGGCCAAATTGTCAAATATTGGAGGCAGAAATTTTGAAAATAGCTGATCTACAACGCGAGGCTTTGTGAGCATGTAGATCTGCTATTTTCACAATAGAACCGTGTTATACAAAATTCCTCAACTCTTAGTGCTCGTCAGGATGCCGGGTCCCCAGTTAAAACATGATTATTTTGGGGGTCACGGCCTGAAAAGGTTGAGAACCACTGGCATACACTACCTGTCTTTGGGCATTGCGCATAGGAGTAAGCGACCTGTTATTGAGCTGAATTATTGTTATATAGTCCTGGAAATTGGGTTAAATATTCTGGAAAAGTTTTGGAAAAGTTTGGGAAATGAATTGGTAAAAATGTGTGGGAACCCTGAATGAATAAAAAAAAAAAAAAAACTACGTACAAAGACAATTAAATGAGATTTGGTTTACACAATTTCAATCAATCAATCAATCAATCAATCAATCAATCAATCAAACTTTATTGTCAACTCACACAAGTAAAACAGTGGGTGAAATTCTTTGTGCAAGCTCTCAACATTAAAGGGCCGTTCAGTGACTAGTATTATGACAACTATAACTATCGTTCCCCATTGTGTTTGTTAAAGGCCTAGTTGTGGCCTATGTTTTTTATAGTTTTATAGTTTATAGAACCACAATGGAGACACGTTGCCTCCAATGGTGTTAGCTTGTCAGTTGCCACCATTGGTGTGTGAATGTGGGAAGTGAGGACGCTGGCGTTGACTGTTCACCGCTTCACTTCCCAATGTATGAATGAATGGACCATTGTGAAGCGCTTTGAGTTCGCAACTTGCTTAGAAAAGCGCTATAAAAATGCAATCCATTATTATTATTACGTTGTTGGGCGAAAAGGATGTTTTTGTAATTTGATGTTTTACTTTGTGCTGTCCTTTAGAGCTTTGAAGTGTGTGCCATGTTTTCCAGGGGTTGCCAAGACACTGATGACTGATGAGAACTGGTTATGGTGACTTTTATGTCAGTGGGTTAGATCATACTGTATGGGTGGTACCCATATCATATGACACTGGGTGGTACCCATATGCCACTGGGTGGTACCCATATCATATGCCACTGGGTGGTACCCATATGCCACTGGGTGGTACCCATATCATATGCCACTGGGTGGTACCCTGCTAGTTGGAAGGGAACTTAACGTTATGTTGTTCCATAAAAAAGTGTCTGTACAGTATATCTTCACTGTCGGGCAGAAACCTTGTATCTCCAAGTTTCACATTTGCAAAGTAAAGCCCTGCTTCACCATACAAGGCCGTTGCACAAAAGTAGTAAAAACAGCAGATCTACAAGCACACAACGCCTCGCGGTGCGAGGCGTTGTGTGTTTGTAGATCGGCTGTTTTCACTAGTTTAAATCATTTTTAAAATGATAAATACAAAACGAACGTATTTTGGACATACAAGGTTTCCACCCGACAACGACGATATGTTACATCATTCTTTTGAACGCTTGCTGATGGTGCCATCAGCTCAACAAAGACAGAGACACAGTGTTCTGATCAAAGTCTATTCCGCTTGAATTGGACCGTCAAAGCTAGGCGTATAAATGCTGATATTCCTTGATGTCTTGTTCTCGTCTCAGGGACTTTGTTTAGGCTTTTATGGGGATAGCTTGCTTGTTTACCTTGGTGAGTGTTAAGACGCTCCACATTCCTCAGTTTATTGCCACAAAACATGCACATATCATTGCTGAGCAGTTTGTTTCCTCCGAGTCCTTAGCGTTGGCTTTAGAGATGATTCGCTTGTCATCGAGCTTGCGGTTAGCCAGGATACTGTAGCCAAGCCAGCCGTTTCCATGTTGACTCAACTTAAAGGACAACTCTGTTTTCTTTTTACAACAAGGGTTCATATTTTAGAGAAAAATAAAAGATGAGTGTTAAAATGTTTTCATTTACTGCCTTCTATCGTTTTAGCGATTTTAGTATTTTGATTTCAGTGGCTGGGGGCATGCGTACAAGTGGCTAAATATGTATTTTTTGACACAATAGGCCGGCAATTTTTTTTTGTTACTATTTACACCAGCCCCCATAAGTCACATCTGCCCATGAAAGATTGCGGTGCATCTTGGGAATGGGCTTATTGTGTCTAAAAATACATATTTAGCCACTTGCATGCATGCCCCCAGGTTGGCATGCGTGCAAATCGAAATGGTTAAAATCACTAAAACTATAGAAAGAAGTAAATGAAAACATTTTAACCACTTAACACAATCTTTTCTTTTCTCTAAAGACTATCTAAAATATGAACCCTTGTTGTCCTTTAAGAATAGATTTTGTCCCTCTCAGCTTGGGTGAGGGCGACACTGATTTCTTAACACGCTCACCAAAAAGCTAGTAAATGGCTGTCATGGGGCTTGTTAACCCATTTAGGTCTATAATTATTGAATGCTTTAACCAGTGAAAAATAGCAGATATACAAGCTCACAGCGCGGCACCGAGTGCCGCGCTGCGAGCTTGTAGATCTGCTATTTTTTTTAAGAAGTTGTGAAAATGTGTGCAAATCTTTGAACATAATGTATTTATAAAGCGAACGTTTGCTTCTGGGTGGTCCCTGGAACTAGATACTTTGAGATGGGGGTCCGTGGCCAAATACATATCATTTTGGGGGTCCTTCACATGAAAAGGTTTGAGAACCACTGACATAGTAGTCTCTCAAGAACAGACTAACTGAGCTCCAGTTAAGTGAAAAGGACCTTTTCTTTGATGATGGCTGGCCAGATTGCTGACATAGAAACATAGGTTTTTCCAAAAACCTTAAGAAGGATTCAAAAGACACTTATAGAATCAGGTCAAAATTCAAATTTTCATGATTTTTCAAAAATAGCAGATCTACAAGCTCGCAGTGCGGAACTCGGTGCCGCGCTGTGAGCTTGTATATCTGCTATTTTTCAATAGTTGAAGCATAAAATAATGATACACAATAGTGTACCCGTTCTGGATGGGTTAAGAGACACTATGTAGCCTAGCGGTCTGGTCCATACCTTGCTCAAGGATCTCAGTGTATCTTTTTCTTGGTGACGGAACCACAGCCTTGTCTGCTACCCTCATTTAAGGACCATGAAAAAATATATAGTGGTCCAAAATAGTAGCCTTAAATATACAGCAGCCCAGAGAAGTGGCAATGCCAGGCCCATGTTGTTAAAACCACAACTCGCAACAGTATAGTTTGGGTCAATGTATCGCTATGCACTTAAAGGTTTTATATAACCTAGCCCTAGATGGCCTCTTTGGGTTTAGCTGTGCTGAACCCACAAGCCAGTTTTCTGGTGTCCCCTTAGTTAAGGACCCCTTAGTTGAGAGAGAGATGAAGATGAAGGGACCCCCACAACCTGTTCCTAGATTCCATATAGTTTCATCGTTTTACAGCACAATCGTCACTGTATTTTGGATTCATGTCAATTTGTGTTTTCAGATATTTAACCACTTGAACTGTCAATACTTAATAAACTTGACCTTTCACTCTGTACTTAGTCTGCTCTTTTTCCCCCTCTACACCAAAGCTTTTTGCCGAAAATAGCCGATCTACAAGCTCACAACGCCTCGTAGATCTGCTATTTTTGGCTAAAGCTCTCAGAATATGGACGCTAGGGTTCAAGTTGTTAATATAAAAAGGATTTGGAAGATTTGGAGGACCCCCTGTAATAACTCTGAGGACCTCCTAGGGGTCCCGGACCCCCTGTTGAAGACCCCTGCTCTAGAACATACATGGGTAACTGGTGGCCCGGGGGCTACATGCGGCCCCCACCTTCACTTAATGAGGCCTTATTGATTTCAGCTGTTTACAATTCCAAACTTGTGAACATGACCCGCTTTAATTACTTAAGTCTATATTGGTAGCTTAATGACAAGTACTTTTTTTTGTGTCCAACATAATATGTTGGACAGTATCAAACTCAAATACAAATATTATTTGTATTTGAGTTCTTAAAGTTAACATAAGAACCTGTAAATGCATTTTGAAATTAAATACAAATTTAACTTTTCAGGATTCCAATTCAAAAATTGCTAAACCTAATACAGGATTCCAATTCAAAAATCGCAAAAAAAAATAGCAGATCTACAAGCTCAAGCTTGTAGATTGGCTATTTTTGCTATTTGTGTATGCTTTGTGGCCCTTTGGAGTGAGCGTGAAAATGTAGTGGCCTTCTCCATCGTCAAAGTTGCCCACCCCTGCTCGAGGCCAACTGTGACAGTTGTTTACCCTTAACTGTAATCTATCATATCATAATTATCAAGTTATGCATGGTGGCAGTGAGTGGGGTGGAATTCCCTGCAGCGTTTGACCAACGTTTACCTTCTATTTCTACATGTTCCTTTTTAACCATTCAAACCATGATGTGAGATCTTAACCCATTCAGAACGGGTACACATTATTGTGTATCATTATTTTAATCTTTTTAACTATTGAAAAACAGCAGATATACATGCTCACAGCGCAGCACCGAGTGCCGCGCTGCAAGCTTGTAGATCTGCTATTTTGAAAAATCGTGAAAATTAGAAGTTTGACCCGATTCTATAAGTGTCTTTTGAATCCTTCTAAGGTTTTTGGAAAAACCTATGTTTCTATGTCAGCAATCTGGCCAGCCATCGTCAAAGAAAAGGTCCTTTTCACTTAACTGGAGCTCAGTTAGTCTGTTCTTGAGAGACTACCATGTCAGTGGTTCTCAAACTGTGAAAATATGTGAAGGACCCCCAAAATGATATTTATTTGGCCACGGACCCCCATCTCAAAATATTTAGTTCCAGGCAGGGACCCCCCAGAAGCAAAATTTGAGTTACAAACGTTCGCTTTGAAAATACATATATTCAAAGATTTGCACACATTTTCGATTTTTTCAAAAATAGCAGATCTTCTATTTTTCACTGGTTAAAGCATTCAATAATTATATGCCTAAATGGGTTTTAAAATGATCTCAGATAGAACCATTCTCTTTGAATTTCACTTCTTGGAGATCACAGAGGCGTTGTCATTCCTTCCCAGCATAAGAAGTTCCCCTCTATTAGAAATGACTTCAGAGGGTCCTTACAGATAATGTTATTTTGCCACAGATCAAGGCTGGGACCAGGTTGGTGTCAGGTTTAGGTTTTATAATGACTTCAAATGGGACTTTTTTGAAAATCACAAGTTAAACACACTAATTATAATTTTCCATAACTACCTCTGCTTTTAGGATTATGGAGGTCTTTCATGTTTTCGGTCGATTTTTTCAAAAGCTTAAACATAAAATGTGATGATGCTTGTATGCTATGCATACTGTGTGTGTGTGTGTGTGTGTGTGTGTGTGTGTGTGTGCGTGTGCGTGCGCGTGTGTGCACACGTTGCACACGCTCGCACTTACACCTTAACCCGGGGGTCAGCAACCCGTGGCTCTAGAGCCGCATGCGGCTCTTTAGCGCCACCCTAGTGGCTCCCTGGAGCTTTTTCAAAAATGTATGAAAATGGAAAAAGATGGGGGGGGGGGGGGAAATGTTTTTTTTGTTTTAACGATTTTTTTATCGTCACTGTCGGGCAGAACCCTTTGAAAACAGCAGATCTACAAGCACACAACGCCTCGCGGTGCGAGGCGTTGTGTGCTTGTAGATCGACTGTTTTCACTAGTTAAGTTAATTTTTTAAATGATAAATACAAAACGAAGTTTTGGACATACAAGGTTTCCACCCGACAACGACGATGTATAATGCTTTTATAATTTTTTGCGGCTCCAGACAGATTTGTTTTGGGTCTTTTTTGGTCCAATATGGCTCTTTCAACATTTTGGGTTGCCGACCCCTGCCTTAACCCTTTCCAAGCCACAGGGAGCCCCTTAATATTAAAACCGGAATATAACGTACATCTGAGCAAGGAGTCTCCGCCGCGCCGTCTTTTTCCGGACTAGGTCATTAAAACCGAAATAAATTATTTTTATCCGAAAATCGGCGATCGTCTAACCTTCCCTAGTCACCGCTCGTCCATCGATAGCTCATGGCTGCTCTGAGATGAAGCAGAAGTGATGTCAGCTCCATTCCTTCTTCAGCCTTCCTTGCTGTCGTCCACTTGCTGTTTAGACGATTACATTAGCATAGCAGGAGTACTAAAGGCTAAGCTAGCCAAAATGCTCACATCGACAGTTCAGTCATACTTGGACCATATGCTGGGATTATATGCACACGGATCGCGCACGAGATACGCACAGGGAGCAGATGCCTTGGCCAAAACCTCCACTTTATGTCAATGGAGATCCAGACATTCATGGTGAGCAAACCCTGTGGGATTGAAAAAAAAGAAAAAAACAACGGTCCAAAAAGGAGGGGTGGCGGGCTCATGTTTATAAACATAATATTATGTCTCAGATCATAATACAATAACAGAAATGTCACGGCTAATCTACCAACAACCATTCTATTTTGGCTGGGAAACTGTTAAAGGGGAAGGGACATAGTTCAATATTGAAAATGGGTGGTCTACCCCTTTAAGGATCTCACTTTGTCCCCAATGAAACGTAACTGAACTCGATTGAGGAAATTCCATTGAAGAGCTTATTATGCAAGAATTTCACATGGAATGCAGGGAAATTGTGAAGATTAAAAACAAAAATAACAATAGCCAACTCATCTGCTCCTCATAAATGATTCCATTGTTTCACCGGCGATATACAACTATTAATGTTGTTTGTATTATTTTGTGGTGAGAATGGGATTTGTATGTCTCCTTTTCTTTCATTGAAGGAAAGTGGATTTCACAGAGCCACCGTTAGTCCAAGCTAAACAAAGACCAAAGCCAGAGGTTCCAGTAGACCCTCCACAGTCAACAACACATTGTTATATCCGCCTGTCGTTCACAAATTCATAACTAGAACCTTGCAGTCCAATGTGAAGAAGCTAAAAAGAAAATTGCAATTAAAGCAACTGGAGACGATTCTTTAGAGCAGCGCTATTCAACCTGTGGCACGCATGTCTATGCGGCCCGTCACGGTCATACCAATTAAATATATATTTATATTAAATATATATTTATATTAAATATATATTTATATTATGTCTACTTTCAGTGTGGACAAATCATTTCTGTTGTAATTTTTCAGTTTCTCTCCAAAACTACCAGGAAACTATTTTTGACTTGTTTTATACAATACTTTTTTTTGCTAATTTGTTTGTTCCAAAAGAAGAAACTTCATTGTTAATCCTAATCATACCATGACAATAGTTTTGTCCAATGAGGTTTGGCCTTATAGATGGAAATGTTTCTGTTTTCTGTGTGTTTTCTTAACCCTTTCAGTGCCACCTTTTCACCACTAGAGGGCGCCCAATGGCCATAGAATCCACCATAGACAAGCGTTGTATATGCACAAGCCGTGCGCAGCCATGACGCGCCTGAACACTTTCCTTTGTGCATGAACAGTGACAGGATGAAGTTAGCTTGAAGTTAGCTATTGGCTACCAAGCATTTTAGAAGCCCTATTTTCGGCGATTTAGCCATGATTAAACCTTGCACACCTCATGGATATGCATGGAACAGAGAAAATGAGCTCTAAAGATCCTGGATTGCATTGGAGTGGATGGTAAATATCGGCAGCGCGACGCTCTCGCGGGCCGTGAAAACAGATGACGGCCGACGGCCCGGCTCAAAAAAAAATGTTTTACAATTAAAAAAAAAAAAAAAAAAGCCGAACTAGTTCGGGATAGGTACCCAGGACGGTCCAAATTATCCTTAACTAGTTCGGGATAGGCACTAGGCTACTCATGTAGTGTGTTACAAAATCATTGTCTACTATAGGACTGCCATTTTTAGCCTGCAGCCCTTGAACTTTTTGTATTTTATTGTATTGAGTGGCCCCTGAGACATCCTGCTTTAGAGATATCTGGGTGTTTTAAATTGCAGAGCGATGCTAAAATTGTGCCTTTTTGTGTTGCCTAATTCTTGCTATTCCTGTGTGTTGACGGTGAGGTCAGTGAGCAGTGTAGCACCGTGTCTCGTTCTACTGAATACAAATGGTTTTATAGCCGATTGTATTGACTGAAACAGAAGCTGATTAACCCATTTAGAACGGGTACACATTGTATGTGTACCCGTTCTTGTGTATCATTATTTTATGCTTTAACTATTGAAAAATAGCAGATTCTATACGTTTCTTTTGAATCCTTCTAAGATTTTTTGAAAAACCTATGTTTCTATGTCAGCAATTTGGCCAGCCATCGTCGAAGAAAAGGTCCTTTTCACTTAACTGGAGCTCAGTTAGTCTGTTCTTGAGAGACTACTATGTCAGTGGTTCTCAAACCTTTTCATGTGAAGGACCCCCAAAATGATATTTATTTGGCCACAGACCCGCATCTCAAAATATCTAGTTCCCGGGACCACCCAGAAGCAAAATTTGAGTTACAAACGTTCGCTTTGAAAATACATATATTCAAAGATTTGCGCACATTTTTGACGACTTTTTCAAAAATAGCAGATATACAAGCTCGCAGCGCGGCACTCGGTGCCGCGCTGTGAGCTTGTATATCTGCTATTTTTCACTGGTTAAATGGGTTTTAATATGTTGTCGGTGGAAGAGGCTTGGTGGTGGGGTCTCAGAGGACCATCACTCCAGAAGGCTTTCTGAGAGCTCATGATGGAATGTGGTTCTTCCCTGTGGAAAGCAAACTTTCACATCGGCCAAATCTCTCACCTTCATCTGAAAATGTGCTCTCCATTTCTGAAACCTGCCTCTCTCTCTCTCTCTCTCTCTCTCTCTCTCTCTCTCTCTCTCTCTCTCTCTCTCTCTCTCTCTCTCTCTTCTCTTTCTCTCTATCTCTCCAGTGGTGTTAGTTCAGAAAAAGCTAAGGTATGGCAACTAGGGATGGGACGTTAAGCGATATTATGGTTTATCATGATGAAAAACACTCACGATAATCGTACCGTGGAGTTTAAATTTATCGTGATATCGTCCTCCGTCGTGCACTGGGATCAATTCACCTTTTATTTGCCGAGCTGCATATCCGGGACCAATTGAACCCTCTATAATTGGTAAAAGGTACTTATAATATACGTATGTAATTGATAGTCTTTTTTTCACTCTCTATCAAATAGCTTTGCCAAAAAATAGCCGATCTACAAGCTGGTAGATCTGCTGTTTTTTGGCAAATGTTCCGCCCCAGGATAATGGATTTTGATTATCGCGATAATATCATAAATCGCAATCTTTTTTGCCACAATCCCATCCCTAATGGCAACATGACTGGTGTCTTGCACGCACGCGACACCAGTCATGTTGCCATTAGCGCGCATGCAAGACATCTGTCATGTTGCCATTAGTGCGTGCGCAAGACACCTGTCATGTTGCCATACCTTAGCAAGGCATGATGAATTTGTTTTAAGAAGTAAAATTTCCCCCCCCTGTAGCCTTGCCATACCCAATTGACGCCTATGTTTCTCTCTCTCTCTCTCTCTCTCTCTCTCTCTCTCTCTCTCTCTCTCTCTCTCTCCCCCTCTCTCCCTCTCTCACACATACACTCTCTCCTCATCTATCAACATCTCTCTCTCAGCTCCACCTCTTCTTCACACCCCCCCACCCACCCCCTCCTCTGTCTCTTCCAACCCGCCTCTCTTGTCACAGTGATTGACAGGAGCAGACAGTGTGACTGACAGTATTTACCGTTTACTCTGCAGCAACCTTTCAGGGCTTGAAATTAACTTTCTTTTAAACTTGGAAGCATTGGTGCTAAAAAGGAAGTTAGAAGCGCCAGAAAAAGTTCGGAGGTCCCACCAAAATGTAACTAGAGTTCTCAAATTCTGCCCGAACCCGAACATTTATGGTACGGTAGGGCCTAAAATGTATGTTAATTAGTCGGCGGGGTAAGGCCTCGGGCTCAATGAAAAAAGAAAATATATATTTTTATTACTTTTACTCTGTGATATAGTTCTCAAATTCTTTCCAAACCCCACCATACCCGAGTCGACCTGACGTTTTTGGGTTGGGTAGGGCCTAAAATGTATGCTAAGTAGTTGGGCTGGGTACCAATATGTGGACAATATAACGGTATGGTCTCCACTCCAGGTAACATAAAATGGTGAAAGTAGGTTTTAAAATGTATGGTAGCAGGTCACTGCAGGTCTATTTATGCGTTACAAAGTTCTGTGCAAACATAAAGAGTAGATTGACCGCACAGCTCTGTAGAAACGTTGTGAGGAGACGGGATGGTGGAAGAATAAACGTTGGGCTGTCACTGATTAAGATCCCACAGAAAGTGCTGGAATGCACTGTAGGTGCAGCAGCGCCCAATGACGTCTCTGCTACGTTGTGCCAATGAGCAGGGACGTGCAGAGAATGTTAGAGGGGCAGGGGCTGAAATTTCGAAAAGGGGCCTTTTGGTGGAAATATTGAAAATAGCTGACCTCCAAAGCTGACAACATGTCGCGCTGCAACGCTTTGTGAGCTTTGAGGTCGGCTATTTTCAGGGGGGTTATACCACACTGAACTAAGCATAATCAATTAAATTCAAGAGATGTGGCGTAACGGCATGGATTTCTACAGAGAGAGCAATTCTTTCAACATAAGATGCTGCGTTCAAGTTCAGGAGAGTTCGGACAAGGCAATTCTCTTGAATGCTGCCTTCAGGTATGGCATGGAAAGAGGGGGCATTTGCATTTCTTTCACCATAGTAAAAACTGCCTTCATGGTCTAGCGCAGGGGTTTTCAAAGTGTGTGACGGGGCACCCTGGGGTGCCGTGACGGCAGTCCAGGGGTGCCGCGAGATAATTTGATAATATTTGTAATTTATTTGGACACTTGAAAAAATATAAAAGTACAACGTTATTTTCAGTCAGTTCTAACCAAAATGGCTATTATCTCAACGTTTTCCTCGCAACATAATCATCATAATTCATCATACAAGACCGTTGCACAAAACTAGTGAAAACACTAGTTTAGTACATTTAGTAGATGATAAATACAAAACTAACGTTTTTTGACCGACAACGACGATATGCTATAAATATAAGGTGCTGGAAGTGAAAATTATAATGTAGGGGTGCCTCGGATTAAAACAATATTCATGGGGTGCCCTGGGACCAAAAAGTTTGGGAATCCCTGGTCTGGAGAGGGCACTTTTTACGGACGGATAAAAGGGCAGGGGCTCAAGCCCCCTTTGATGTCTATGTGTGCACGTGCCTGCCAATGAGCAAACTGTTTCCACGCTGCGTAGTGCATAGCACCTACTCTACTGTCACTTCACAAGGCACATGAGTGTACTAACTCCTGAATGTACGGAGGAAGGGACATTTGAGTGAGTGGAAAGAAAAGGTCACACCAGAACCACGTTTCGCTAAAACTCTCATATTATTCTCTCTGGAATAATGTATTCAAAGCTGTATCAGTCAGATTTCTTTTCCATTCCGATTGGCAAGGATTGGGGTAAGAAGTTTGTAATAAGGGCCCGTTTTGCAAAGGGATTGCAAGACTTGGGAATTTGGGGTTCGATCTACCCCAAACTTTAATCACACATTGAGTAGCCTTCAGGATCCAGGCATTTCAAGAAGAAACGCCTGGGTGAGCCCCCTTGTAACTGACACGACATTTCAATTGTAATTTTGCGCATATAAAATATATCTAGCCGTTCAGATATGTTATTTTACATCAATATTGTTCATGTGAACTGGTTTGTTTATGCTTATATTCATTGTAATGATCAAAATTGCTATGATTTATCCAGGGTTCCCACGGTCATGAAATTCCTGGAAATATTTTGAAATTAGAAAAATATTTTTCCAGTACTGGAAATGTTTTGGAATTGATTAAGGGTCCTAGAAGGTCCTGGGAAAAATAGCTATGCATTGTCTTTGGTTATTGATTTTGTTAATTACAAATTAAACATTGGCCAAATTGTCAAATATTAGAGGCAGAAATTGTGAAAATAGCAGATCTGCTATTTTCATGTGATCTGCTATTTTCACAATTGAAACGTGTTATACAACTCAACTCTTAGTGCTCGTCAGGATGGGGGTCCCCAGTTAAAATATGATTATTTCGGGGGTCACAGCCTGAAAAGGTTGAGAACCACTGGCATACACTACCTTGCCTTGGGCATTGCGCATAGGAGTAAGCGACTTGTTATTGAGCTTAATTATTGTTATATATAGTCCTGGAAATTGGGTTAAATATTCTGGAAAAGGTTTTGGAAAAGTTTTGGAAATTAATTGGTAAAAATGTGTGGGAACCCTGTTTATCACTTTTTTTTCACCACGACTCACTTCCTTGTTTAGCAGCAGCCGGCAGCAGAATCATGTGACTCACATGACACATGTTTTCACGCTGTTTGCTTGTAATTAAATTCACACAATTGGGGCTACTCTCCATGCCTGATGTATCCCTGGGTAGGCTACCTAGCCTGGCGGAGACCTGCATGCGCTCCAAGGAGCAATACTGGTCATTGTGTAAATAGCGAGTAAAACTTTAATGTCCCTGAGGTTTAACCAGTAGTTCCAAATCAAATACATACAATATACACACACAGTAAAAGATCCATTTCTCGAGTGGTCACGATGAATCATGGGGGAAAAGAAAGAGACACAGTGATATCCAGGGTTGTAGTTTGTAATACAAACACAACGCCAAAACAATAGCAGGTGGTGCCTCCATTATTGAGGTATTTGGTAAGAATAATAGTGATATTTGATTCTCCAGCCCTAACATATTTCACAATTTCAAGCCTTGTTTCAGCGAAGGGCTTGCGTTTAAAAGAAAAACACGGCCACCACTTGTTACAGTTACTTAACCCATTTAGAATGGGTCAGTATTTTATGCTTTAACTATTGAAAAATAGCAGATATACAAGCTCACAGCGCGGCACCGAGTGCCGCGCTGCGAGCTTGTAGATCTGCTATTTTTGAAAAATCGTGAAAATTTGAATTTTGACCCGATTCTATAATTGTCTTTTGAATCCTTCTAAGGTTTTTTTGAAAAACCTATGTTTCTATGTCAGCAATCTGGCCAGCCATCGTCAAAGAAAAGGTCCTTTTCCCTTAAATGGAGCTCAGTTAGTCTGTTCTTGAGAGACCACTATGTCAGTGGTTCTCAAACATTTTCATGTGAAGGACCCCCAAAATGATATGTATTTGGCCATGGACCCCCACCTCAAAATATTTAGTTCCAGGGACCCCCCCAGAAGCAACATTTGAGTTACAAAGGTTCGCTTTGAAAATACATAATATATTCAAAGATTTGCACACATTTTCACGACTTTTTCCCAAAATAGCAGATCTACAAGCTCGCAGCGCGGCACTCGGTGCCGCGCTGTGAGCTTGTATATCTGCTATTTTTCAATAGCTAAAGCATTCAATAATTCTAGGCCTAAATGGGTTAATGTGTCTTAAGTCTGTTTCTTTCTTTTTTTCTTCACTGTTTCAGCTCTATACAAGGCATCCTCCAACCACTAATGCTTCTGCTCCAGCATGTTGGCCCAGTCACAACCCCTTACAAACCCCCTTTCTATTGGATAAACCACATTTATCCAGATGTTTTGATGAGGCATCGAGAGAGAGAGGGAGAGAGAGAGAGAGGAGGGAGAGAGAGAGCAGCAGAGTCCAAAGTTAACAAAGCTTTTATCCAAAGACACACAAATGCCCCGCGGCTTCCAAGAAGCTGTGCTTTTCCTGTTCTGTAGGTCAGGACTGGGTCTCTTTCTCTTTTTGTTTCTCAGAAGGGGATTGGTCCACTGAGAGGTCCAGGGATGTGGTTGGTAAAGTCCCTGTTTCGAGGCATGGATGGGTCAGTGATGGGGTTGGAGTTGACTCCTTTGTTCTATGTTTAGTTTTGTTCTATGTTTAGTTTTGTTCTATGTTTAGTTTTGTTCTATGTTTAGTTTAGGCATTTAGCAGACGCTTTTAATCCAAAGCGACTTACAATAAGCAGGTAATACATCACTATAATAAAGAAGATAATATGTCAGTACATCAACAGCAATATAACAAATGCAAATGAATATCTATCTAGAAAAACAATATAATCAGTCAAGAAAAGAAAAAAAACTAAAAACAAATGCTAACTAGCTTCATGTATGGTCATGTCATCAACATGGATCTGTCACATTTAGCGCCACCATCAGGCTGATTTTTACCTGTGAAGTGACGGTCGCTTATCTCCCGATTGGGGAGTCTTACTGGTTCTTACCTATATAACTAACTAATAACTGTGTGTGTGCGCAGGTGCGTGTGAACGCAGTACATTCACATCTTCATGTATGAGCTCCAGACCTGTGTCCTCTTGTACAGCATGTATGATCTTTGCTCGCATCCAAACTCCCCAGAAGCCCCTCCCACCAGGCCACAGTAGTAGACTTTTTAGATTTCAACATTCCTCCTCAATTACTGGGCAACCGGTCAGAGGAGCGGGGGAAGGTAACACAGGCCTGTCAACATTGGACTGTCAGAATCCAGGAGATACATTTTTTTGGGGGGTGCGCGGAACTCCCCAACCGGGGTCTGGGGGTCCTCCCCCCAAAACGTATTAACAGATATATATTATTTTCCTGTGTTCTGTTGAATTTTGTGCATGTTTGATGCATTTATCAGGCTCACTTCTCGTCATTCCTTAAGTGAACATTTCTTTTTTAAACTTGAAGTACAAAGTCATTTTCAGTCAGTTCTAACCAAAATGGCTTTTATCTCAACGTTTTCCTCGCAACATAATCACTAAAATATCGCCTCGCAGTGCGAGGCGTTGTGTGCTTGGCTGTTTTCACTAGTTTAGTACATTTTATAGATGATAAATACAAAACGAACGGTTTTGGACATACAAGGTTTCCACCCGACAACGACGATATGTTATAAATATAAGGTGCACTGCTGGGAGTAAAAGTTATAATGTAGGGGTGTTCTCGTCATTCCTTAAGTGAATATCTGAATGATCTTGCATGCATTGCCCCCACCCCTAAAACGGGGGATCTGGGGGTCCTCCCCCAACATTTTTTTAACATAGTAGATTTAACTTCCTGTGTTCTGGTGAATTTTGTGCATGTTTGATACTTTTATCAGGCTTGCTTTACTAGCATGGGTACAATTTCAGCCTTAAAATGCCTTGTAGGTGTACAGATGTGATGACTGAAGCAAAGTAAGACATTTTAACATAGTAGATGTAATTAGTAGTAAATGTAAATAGATGTAATTTCCTGTGTTCTGGTGAATTTTGGGAGTTCGATACCAAATCCAGTAGAGATCCAGGAGATTTGTAGCCTGACACTCATCCTGAATTGACATTTCGTTTCACTCCATTATTCAGTCTGAAGTTGCTTCCACCCAGGGCGATTGCTGGGATGGGCGTTGCCAAAGAGGCAGTCTTCTGCGATTGGTTCACCGTCTGACCAACACAACAGTAGCAAAGCAGATGACGTGGTGTTGTCAGAAACAGGCAGAATAGGAGCACTATGAACTAGGAATCAAACACAACATAACATGCCTGCTACTGGTGTTTCATAGCGAGATCGATACGATCGCATATTACTGCGACGGGCGACGCAATGCGCGGTACAGTACGGCGCCGGCGCTTGCCTTGTTTACTTGGAAACGCACATGAGTTCTGGGAAATCCCCACCCACGCTGATCACAAGACGCTGATTCACGACGCTGATTTGACGTACGGATTTTCGAACAAGGAAAGCCTCTTCAATGAGAGCAATTCTAGACCCCTGAATCGCCAAAACAAAAATTTAAAGGGGTGTGGCTAGCGATTCAGGGTCTGGAACTAGGCTAGGAGATTTGCCAATCCAGGAGATTCCCAGGAGATGGGGTCAAAATCCAGGAGACTCCTGGGAAATCCAAGAGCATTGACAGGCCTGAGTAACAAGGTGGTCTTCTTCACGAGCCACGGTGGCCGACTTAAAGCTCTGCTCCTGCCTTTTTTAACAAGGAGTCAAAGGTCACTTCAAAACCTAGAATGAACTCAGCTCTCCAGGTCAACTGGATGACTTCCAGTTTAGGATGTTTTTACCGCTGCTGCGGAATTCTTTTCTTTTTTCTCTTTTCTTTTTCACAGAGACACACACACGCACGCACGCACGCACGCACGCACGCACGCACACACACACTCAAGTGTTGCTGCGCCCAGGGGCGTCTCAAGGAGGGGGAAAGTGCGACTGAGTTACTAGGGCCCAAGGTGGAGAGGGGGTCTTCATTTTTTAATATACTTTAGCTATTAAAAAATAGCAGATATACAAGCTCACAGCGTGGCACCGAGTGCCGCGCTGCGAGCTTGTAGATCTGCTATTTTTGAAAAGTTGTGAAAATGTGTGCACATCATTGAGTATATGTATTTTTTTAAGCGAACATTTGTAACTCAAACTTTGCTTCTGGGGGGTCCCTGGAACTGAATGTTTTGAGATGGAGGTCCGAGGCCAAATACATATCATTTTGGGGGTCCTTCACATGAAAAGATTCAAGCACCACTGACATAGAAACATAGGTTTTTTTTTTTTTTTAAAGAAAAAAAATAAGAAAAACATAGAAGGATTTGAAATATTCAAAGCCTTAAAAAATAGCAGATCTAGAAGCTCGCAACCCTGTGAGCTTGTACATCTGCTTTTTTTCACTAGTTAACCCATTTAGAACGGGTACACATTATTTTATGCTTTAACTATTGAAATACAAGCTCACAGCGCGGCACCGAGTGCCACGCTGCGAGCTTTTAGATCTGAAAATGTGAATTTTGACCCGATTTTATGAGTGTCTTTTTAATCCTTCTAAGGGGTTTTTTTTTTAAAACCCATATTTCTATGTCAGCAATCTGGCCAGCCATCGTCAAAGAAAAGGTCCTTTTCACTTAAATGGAGCTCAGTTAGTCTGTTCTTGAGAGACTACTATGTCAGTGGTTCTCAAACCTTTTCATGTGAAGAACCCCCAAAATGATATGTATTTGGCCACGGACCCCCATCTCAAAATATTTAGTTCCAGGGACCCCCCAGAAGCAAAATCTGAGTTACAAACGTTCCCTTTAAAAATACATATATTCAAATATTTGCACACATTTTCACGACTTTTTCAAAAATAGCAGATCTACAAGCTCACAGCGCGGCACTCGGTGCCGCGCTGTGAGCTTGTATATCTGCTATTTTTCACTGGTTAAAGCATTCAATAATTTTAGGCCTAAATGGGTCAAAGCACAAAATAACACAGTGAATCCTTGTACCCACTCCCAGGGCCCAGGATTTGGTGCGACTCCCCTGGCTTGCGCCCCTTGAAAAGCCATCAGTTGTGTCTGGCCCGGTTCACTGGCTCTGCTCCTGGTTGTGTAGTGTTTCCACTGGGCTGGCCCAGAGCGAGCTGCCTGCCTGCCTGCCTGCCTGGCCCGGCCCACCAACATCCACATGCTGGACCAGTCTGGTTTGGACTGGACCCCATCTGTGCCAGTTGGACTCACCTTCCCTGTAAATACAATACACAGGGTTCCCACGGTCATGAATTTCCTGGAAATATTTTGAAATTCGAAAAATATTTTTCCACTACTGGAAAAGTTTTGGAATTGATCAAGGGTCCTGGAAGGTCCTGGAAGAAATGGCTATGCATTGTCTTTGGTTATTGATTTTGTTAATACCTCTGAAATGACAAATTAAACATGGGCCAAATTGTCAAATACTAGAAGCTGGGCCGCCCGAAGGGCGGCCCAGCGTCTAGTCGGCGACCTGGCCAACTCGGAACAATGTAAATAGGGAATGAATGCCCCGCCCTTTAATGCAAACCCCATTATACCTGTTGTCATAGGACCCGTTTTGACCATCTGTTTGACCATCTGTCTGTCTGTCAGCGTCCATTTTATGTCCATATATGGAGATCACTGCAGATATAGTTCTGGGTCCATTTTATGCCCATATATGCCCATATATGGAGATATCTGTCTATTTGCGTCCATTTCACGCCCATATATGGAGATCTCTGAATCTGTCTGTCTGTGTCCCTTTATGCCCGTATATGGAGAACGCGCGTGCCCGTGGGACGAACGGTTCTCGAGATACGCGGATTACCTACATACATACACACTCACAGAGATTTTTTGTTGACTCATGTGGCGTACGTGATGTCAGAGCCTTTTATGAAGTGATGTCACAATGAGTCAGAGCTTTCGCCGATTTCCTCAGAAACAGCCTGATGTCAACAATCAACCCCGCATAAGGAGATTCCGAACGTTTCGCGCCGGTTCGGGAAAACCGCGCGTCGGGTCGGGTCGAGACCCGGCACTGCACTCCGTGCCGCGGCGGGGAACGCGCGTGCCGAATCTGAAGCCGGTGGGACGAACGGTTCTCGAGATACGCGGATTACAGACACACACACACGCAGAGACTTCTCGCATTTATAGATAGATTAGAGGCAGAAATTGTGAAAATAGCAGATCTACAGTACATGCTCGTTGCGAGGCGTTGTGAGCATGTAGATCGGCTATTTTCACAATAGAACCGTGTTATACAAAATTTCTCTACTCTTAGTGCTCATCAGGGTGGGGAGGTCCCCAGTTAAAATATGATTATTTTGGGGGTCACAGCCTGAAAAGGTTGAGAACCACTGGCATACACTACCTGTCTTTGGGCATTGCGCATAGGTGTAAGCGACCTGTTATTGAGCTGAATTATAGTCCTGGAAATTGGGGTTAAATATTCTGGAAAAGCTTTGGAAATGAATTGGTAAAAATGTGTGGCAACCCTGTAAATACAATACAGCAGCACCCCTGCGTTGCAAGCTGCGCTAATTCTTCACCACAAATTCTCATCAGCCGGATTTGGCCCCGAGGATCGTTGGCCTTTGACTTTTTTGCCTTTTGGTAAAGGCCTCTCTCTCTCTCTCTCTCTCCACCTTTTCATGTGCTACAGCATATATCCTCCTCTTGTGTCCTCCTCTCCCGGCAGTGTGGTTTATGTCGTCCATGTAAATTCCTTCCTGGACAGGGAATGCGTTCTGTAGGAGAACAGATGCAGCCTGTGTCGTCGTCAGTCTGCCTGCATGCTATGCTACGCTATACCGTCGTCTGTCGGGTGGAAACCTCGCATGTCCAAAAAAACATTTACTTTGCAGGAAATGGAAAAAAGAACCTGTGTTCCAATGGATCCAACGTTGTTTTTATTTGGTCACAAGCTCTTGTTGTATACTTTTCACCAGCTATATCCCACAACCTTAATTAGAATCGCCCCAAAAAATAGTGTGTTTGTGTGTGTGTGTGTTTCCATCTGTAACTCCACGTTCAGCAGTTGTTCAATTGTCTAAAAAACATAATACAAAAATCATTAACGCATGTACCTTGCCCAACATCAACTTTATCACCTTCAGATGTGTCTCTACTTCTCATAATCCCCAAATGTTTAAAATATTTTCCCAAATTTTGGCCTGTAGGCGGCTGTCCTGTGATGCGATTTACATCACAAATGGGCGTCAACAAGCAGCGCACTCCCAGTCCCAACTGCCTGCAAGCAGAGATGGAGTGAGGGGGAGGGGGGAAGTTCCAGAGAGAGCAACATCACAGTCTGTCTGCTTCACACCAAGGGGCTGTAGGCTAGTATTTATAAAACCTACAGACAGACTGAAGCACTTTCACTCTCAAAAGTAGCGGAAATGGCAGATCTACAAACTCGCGGCGCATCACTATTATACTGCGCGTTGACACTCTTAAATGACAAATAGGGCGTTAATTTAGAAATATGGAAATACACATTTTCTGCCCGACGGCAACAATATGTTGCATGTTGGTGCCCCGACCTGGCGTTGCCCAGGTACCCTGAGTGCAATGGTGGGGGCCAGTGGTGGGCAAGGAGGTAAGGAGCGCTTCGCTGTGTTCACTTGGACCACGCGGATGTGCCGAAAGTCGGGGGGGCGAAGATTTACTATTCTGTCCATAACGGCACATAACTCTGTTACAGCGCTGAGTCGGCACACGGCCGGACTACACCAAAAAATGCGCGCATACGCGCGGACAGTACGCGCGTACTGTCCGTGAAGACGCTCGCGTATGCGTAAACGCTCCAGGCTACACCAAGGAGGGAGTATATGTGAGGAAGACCAGATAGTCTGTGTACAAAACGCATACGCGTGCTTAAAAAATAGAACCGATCCTATTTTTAGGGAATGCGTATCCGTGGTTCGCGCTATCCGTACGCCTGGTGTAGCTGGCTGAATTGATATACATTGGATCTATCCAAAACGCGCATACGCACTGACGCGCGCGAAACGGCTTGGTGTATTCCGGCCGTCATGCGACCGTCGCAACGCTCGACACGGCGACTCGCTCGGCGGTGTCTTACGTGGCTCATGGTCGCCTGAAACGGCATGCCTCCGTCATCTCCACCGAAAACAGGCGCTCCTTTCCCTTGCATAACCTGTATGGAATGGATATGTGTGACAAATAAAACTGAACCTGAACCTGCAGCGCCCCCACTGTTGCGCTTAGGGTTATTGGGAAAAATGTGGACACGTTGGTGCCACTCTGCTGCAGACAGTTGTTGTCTCCAAAGTCCAATCACTAGCTTGCATGTTGCTTCATTACACACTCTTAGCCATAGGATTACACAACGAACAACAGTCTCATACAGTCATCCTATATCCTCACGTGTGTACAGTATGTGTGTTTGCATGGCCTTGTTTAAGAAGGTTTCACTGTCAGTATGCATGTGTCTGTGTGACTGTGCACGTTGCCTTGTGGTATGAAAAGCATTTTGGACTCATTACCAAGCATGAGGACTCAATTTGGTATAATTAAATCATTTATTGTGACAACCGGAGGTAGGCTGCTTGTCACATTTCATATCGCCTGTCGCTAAAATTGCCTGCACGTTTTCTCATCTGGGAGAAAAAAGCTATGGTTTTTGCGGCTGAATGCATGTCAATTACATACAGTATATCCTCCGAAATCTTGGCATATCTGTTGCCTGTTACTGGGAATGCAACGCATAAAAGATGTGAGTAGAACATTATAAAAAGACTTGAAAACAGATGAAGTACTTGAGAGGGAGAGAAACAGTGTTGTTTTTGACAGCAAATTTTGATTTAGTTTTAGTCACAGTCTTTTGAATAAAATCTCATTTAGTTTTAGTCATAATTTAGTCTCCTGAAAAGTTTTAGTTTTAGTCTAATTTTAGTCGACTTAATATCATGCGATTTTAGTTGACTAAAATCTACAGTTGATTTAGTCAACTAAAATGTATTTTGGCAGGCCTTGATGGCATCGTAATGACTGATTTTTCACTTGGTTGTGTGCTGAAAATAGCCGATCTCAGCCGCGTAGATCCACGGAATGCATAGGGGGGGACCTGCGCGCGCGAAGCGCGTGCCGCCGGGCGCGCGTGCGCGATGCGCGCGCGATTTCGTTTTTTTGGCGTGCAGAGATCGGTTTTCGGCCAGTTTTACCCCCTCATTTTCCTTCAGATACGGGCCTTAACGGTTTTATGATGTATTATTTATTTACTTTTCAAGTTATCACTACTGCAATAACCAACACAACCAAAGCTTACATGAAAAATCAAACCTCGGTTCGAAGTGGAGCGGTGAATTTGAGCAGCTGTACCCTATGTGAGTGAGTGAGTGAGTGTAAACTGTGCCTGTGAGTGAGTGGTGAGTGTGCCTGGCCTGCACAAAACAGCACCCCTCCTTTAACTAGTGTGTTGTGTGTGGCCACTCAAGGTATTGCCCAGGCTACGGACAGGGCCAGCCAGCCACCCACCCACCCAGCCAGCCAGCCAGCCAGCCAGCCACATACCCACGGATATACCTGTTCATTGGGAGCGCTTTCACCGCTCCAAAAAGTAAATAGTTACCATTGTTGCTTGTTGGTCAACTTGGTCCTCCCGAAATGTACAGTTCTAGTTCTGTAGCAACTTGGGACAGGTTGTGAGGTCGGTATCCATTTAATTCCAATAAATGTAGTCCAATGAAAACATAGTCCAATGAAAAAATCATGCTGTCCTTCTGGCTTCTTCCACACCACAGCAAGAGAGTGTATCCACCACAGCCAAAACAAAGTCGCCACATTATGATGTCATCACTCACTCTGAGACTCTCAGACTGAGAGTCAACTGTTATTACTACTATTATAAAACGATTTGTACATGATTTGACCAGTGGCCACCTCATACAGAGCTTAGCTTCCCTCCTGCTGTTGTTGCTGGATGGTCCGGTCCCACAATCGTTCCTGACAGAAACTGTGTCCTGAACTATAGTTCCTCTCTATGGTCCTGCTAATGCAGAAGAGAATAAATAAATATTACACCTATTCTAGGTAGTAGGTAGGATATCCTCTAAAATGTGTTTACTATGGGCATGGTTTGGATGATAATATAGTCTTTGCAACAGAAAGTAATTATTAAAAACCATAGCAATTAAAAAATAATAGATTTAATATTAGATTTTTATTCTCAAAAATGATTATTTGATTATTCTAACCACTAATTACAATTAATTGTAGCTATTTCATGAAGGGTTTTACTTGATTGTTAGAACTATATAATTTTTAGCTTGATAACTGGTCATTGCGACCGTAGGTCGCATTTACTATCAAAAGCTCCACGGGCTGTCTGTCAGTCAGTGAGTGAGTCACACTTTTGCCCTGCTCATATCTCCACAACCGTTGCCCCGATCCATGCCAAAATTTCCACACAAACTCCTTGCCTGCCAAACTACAACCTCCAAGGACCCCCGGAGTTCCAGGGACCCCCAGGTCCCTGGGGGACCCCCAGGTGTAAAAGAAATACCAAATGTGCAAAAATGACCAAATGACCACCCCCACAGGGCTGCTCACGGGGAATTCCCGGGGACCACCCACTCCTGGTGCTCCAGAACGGATGCAAAAGTGGTGGCGCCCCCAGTGGAGGACCCCCTCCACTGCAGCTCACATAAAATGCCCTAACTCGGCCTAGGAGCGTCCGGGAGAGCCTGGGCCGGTACCTATTCGTCCGCCAAGGCAACGCGGAGACCCCACCCCTCATTTCTCACATGGCCCTCTTCTAGCGAGACCTACGGTCGCTTATCTCCCGATTAGGGAGTCTTACTGGTTTTAGGTTGTTTTTTAATGTCCACGGAATCAAGAAATGTTCTCCGCAGAATTCCGCATTATCAGGATTGTTCTCCGCGGAATCAATACTTTTTCTCCGCGGATTCCTGGGGGGACTATCTATTGAGTTATTCCAGCAGCACTCTTAAATACTTTAAAATGTCATCAATAATTATTTTCTCAAAAAAAAGATTTCTTTTTTAGATTTTTTTTTTTTGGGGGGGTACCAATTGGACCTGGGGGGGGACACGTAACCCCTGTCCCCCCCGCGATTTGCGCCTATGGCCGATCTACAAGCTCACAACGCGTCGCGCTGCAACACGTCGAGAGCTTGTACATCGGCTATTTTCATCAAGCAACATCTGAGAGCAACCAAACATAAAATTACTTTCTCCTCCACTAGTCCCTCCCTAACGTTTTAGTCTAGTTTTTATTTTGTTGACGAAATTGTCAATATATTTAGTCGTCCCAGCTTAGTTTTTATTTCGTTTTCGTCAGTGAAAAAAACGCAGTTGACACAAATTTTTCTTCATAGTTTTAGTCGAAGAAGTCAACACTGGAGAGAAAAAGGTATGAAAGCCTTTTCCTTTCGTTCAGAGATGGAGACAGAAAGACAGAAGCGTTGAAGTATTGCGGTCACAGCCTTAGGGGATTATCAATAACCTTTACTACTGGGCCAAGCAATTTCATGACCAGCCGACCCGATGTAGAAAGAAAATCAAAGATTAATTCTCCTCTGATGGCCATTGTCCATCCCAACTGAAATCTCTTTGAGCATTCTGACCTCTCTCTGCCTTTTGACAGCAACTTTCTTTTGTTCCTGACTTTATCATCGTCTGGAGCCAGTTGCACCACCAGAACGTAAGTTCTGTCCTAAGTTAGGGAGTAAAGTTCTTACTAGAGGCTTAGTAACTACTAGTTCGTTTGTAACTAAGTGAGTTACTAACTTACTAACGTGTGTTGCACCACGACGCAACTAGTGATGCGTAAACTGTTCTCAAAATAATGTGTAGTCGCATAAAATGACGTCATAGCTCCCGAATCCATTGAAAACTAACTGTTTCCTTTGGTTCCTCTGGTTCAATCTGGTTCAATCTGGTGGAAACGCAAGCCGGTTCGCAAGAACGAACCAAGGTTCCAAGAAAGTTGAACCGGCACTGGTTCTGGAAGACCGGAACCAAGGTTCTTTTGGTGGAAAAAGGTCCCATGAATGTTTCTAGTAAAGAAGTAAAGCTTGTCTCGTCTTTTGTCAACAGAGAGCTCCGTCTGTCCACTGGCATGTACACAAAGTCATTGATACGCGTGCACAGGGCGGGCGCATCACTAGACACTAGTCTTCACCCAGGAAAAGTGTCTCCATCCGGTGGAATATTTTTCATTTTGACTTGTGGTTTGGTGAGAGGCGAAACAGTTTTTGTTATTTTCGGACCAGACGACGGGGCTTTCCGGTTTTGCCAAGCCGGAGCAGAGGTAGAGGAACATAGCGTTAGGACGAACACCACTAACGCTATGGACCAGAGCTAGTCTCTCTCTCTCTCTCTCTCTCTCTCTCTCTCTCTCTCTCTCTCTCTCTTTGTATGTAACCCTAACCCTCTTTCTCGCTTTCTCCTCCCTGCAATGCCCATGTTTTGTAACAGGTTGCTGTGGTGCATTGTGGCTATAGCTTGTAGCCTGGAGGACTTGGACGCATGTCTATAGTTAGCCCCACTCCGCTCTAATGAGGTGTTTCAGTAAAAGCTACAGCTAACCACTGACCGCTAGCCTAGCCTAGCCTGGCCCACATCGCCAAATTAAAGGGATGCCTGATGTTCTGGCTTAAACCCATTTAGAACGGGTACACATTATTGTGTATCATTATTGAATGCTTTAACTATTGAAAAATAGAAGATATACAAGCTCACAGCGCAGCACCGAGTGCCACGCTGCAAGCTTGTAGATCTGCTATTTTTGAAAAATTGTGAAAATTAGAATTTTCACCCGAGTCTATAAGTGTCTTTTGAATCCTTCTAAGGTTTTTTGAAAAAACCTATGTTTCTATGTCAGCAATCTGGCCAGCCATTGTCAAAGAAAAGGTCCTTTTCACTTACATGGAGCTCAGTTAGTCTGTTCTTGAGAGACTACTATGTCAGTGGTTCTCAAACCTTTTCATGTGAAGGACCCCCAAAATGATATGTATTTGGCCACGGACCCCCATCTCAAAATATCTAGTTCCAGGGACCCCCCCAGAAGCAAAATTTGAGTTACAAATGTTCGCTTTGAAAATACATATATATTCAAAGATTTGCACACGTTTTCACAACTTTTTCAAAAATAGCAGATCTACAAGCTCGCAGCGCGGCACTCGGTGCCGCGCTGTGAGCTTGTATATCTGCTATTTTTCACTGGTTAAAGCATTCAATAATTCTGGGCCTAAATGGGTTAAAGTGAGCCGGAGCTGTGCACTCCAAAACACCAGCTCAGTCCAACATGCTGTGAGGCTGTAAGCAAACACACACACAGACAGAAAACAAAAGAGGATTCTCAGCCACATGTTTCATGTAGGAGGTCGCACTCCATCAGAGTCATTACGCTGTTCCACTCGTGTAGAAATGGACGGTAACATTCTCAGTGTTTTTATTTGTCCATTTGTAAGCCAATAGTACGTTTGTACACTCTCAGATGTACGTTGTTGGCTGGGCACGTGCACACATAGACATCAAAGGGGGCTTGAGCCCCTGCCCTTTTACCCATCTGTAAAAAAGTGCCCTCTCCAGACCATGAATGCAGTTTTTACTATTCCTGCATGCTACAACTGGTCATATTATGCATTTTGCATCATATGACCAGTTGTAGCATACAGCTGAAATACTAAAATATCTAAAAACACAGATTGAACACAAAAAATAACTATAATAATAAGGTGAACTGTTCCTTTAATGCAGCATCTTATGTTGAAATCAAGAAATGTGTAGAAATAAAGCATCGAAAATAGCCGACCTCCAAGCTCCGTGCGACGCGTTGTGAGCTTGGAGGTCTGCTAGTTTCGATGTTTTCACCAAAATGCCCCTTTAGAAATGTCAGCCCCTGCCCCTCTAACATTCTCTGCATGTCCCTGGTCGTTGGTACACTCTCATGAGCGGTGCCCTGCAGGGGCGTTGTGCGCTGCCAGTCTATTTATACAAGCACAAGATGCCAGCGGGTCAGTCTTAATGAGGGGGTTGTACAAGTAGCAGCAACTGGGCTTTGTGTGTGGGTTAACCCTTCCCAAAACAATCCTTGGCATTTCTGGCTCCATGCGTCCCATACAATCGTAAAGCCACACCACCACCACACATCCTGAAATGGAGATGAGGGTGTGTCCAAGGCAGCGGTTTTTTTTATTGTTCGTTTACTTTACTCATCTCACGTCTGAAAGCTCATAAAAGAAAAATCGAGTCAGCGACTTTTTTTGTTTTGCTGTTGTTGTCGTCTCAGTAGCTACGTGTGTCTGGCGCCAACTAGTGGCTGAGTTAAGGGAGTCGCTCACCACCCCCAACATGACTTTTTTGCTCTCAATTACTCACCCCATGGACAGTGGTGTCAGTTCAGAAAAAGCTAAGGTATGGCAACATGACTGGTGTCTTGCACGCGCGCCTTCGCGCGTGTGCAAGACACCAGTCATGTTGCCATACCTTAACACTTTGAGTGCCAGCCCCCCCTGCCCCCCGTCCCTTACCAGTGCCACCATTAGGTCCCATTCATTTCTGCCCCAATTCCAGGGAATAAATTGGAAATGATCCGATATTCACATCGGAACAAAAATGGGAGGTTTGGTAAAAGAGGATTTTTTTTTTTACCCAAAAAATTTTGGAGTGATTTCGGTGAGCGGTTTTGGAGATAGGTGCTCGAGAGTGCGCACTGCGCAAACCAGTCAATAACCTCAGAAATCTAGATTCTGAGATATTTGAGTTCAAAGAAAAAAAACTTTAGGAAGCCATAGCAACAAATTGGTAAATGGTAACGGAACACAAGTACCCTTGACAGAAAGAATGACATGCCTACTTTCATTATGTGCAAAAAAAGTTAAAAAAATATTGTACCATCGTCTAGTTTCAAGGGGGCAAAGTGAAAAAGTATGAAATGACTCAGAAGGTAGAAATTGCCTTACATTTTGATAGAACTATGCACTGTGAATTCACTGTGTTTTTACCTGGTCTAGAAGGTCAGGAAGACAAAAAGTCAGAAAAGCGATGTCAACCTTTTATTTTATGGCAACATCGAACCCTAACCCTGGTGAGTACCTCACACATCCAGCATGAACATATTTATGTTCAACAATATTTACAAATATTTCCAAAAAAAAAGAAATCACAAATATGACTTCACAAAAATAAAATATAACTGGATAAAAGTAAAATAAAATAAATGTGCAGCAAGTAAAGAATAAATAAAATAATATAAAAGTCAGTACTGTACTGTACTGTATTCTCAAAAAAAGGCATTCAACAAGCCAACATTCAGGAGTCAAAGGCACCACAAATAAAGGTCAAAGATGGTACTGTTCACCGTGTGTGTGTGTGTGTGTGTGTGTGTGTGTGTGTGTGTGTGTGTGTGTGTGTGTGTGTGTGTGTGTGTGTGTGTGTGTGTGTGTGTGTGTGTGTGTGTGTGTGTGTGTGTGTGTGTGTGTGTGTGTGTGTGTGTGTGTGTGTGTGTGTGTGTGTGTGTGTGTGTGTGTGTGTGTGTGTGTGCGCGTGTGTGTGTACCTCAGGTGCCTCAAAATGGCCTGGTACCTGTTCCTTGCCATTGTTCTGGGAAAGTACGGCATGGCAATGTTTTTTTGACCACTGCATGGCAATCTCCGGCTTGTGAACGATAGCTGTGAGGAAGAGAAGTCCCAGAAAGTTCTTCAGCTCCCCTAGAGTGACATTGGTCCAGGCAGCGAACCTACAGTGTGTATGACCTATGCCTGACTCCTCCGCTCTCGCTATCTCCGCCATCATACTGTCCTCTACGTTGTCATTGGTCTGGTTGCAGATCGGGCTCCCATCCTTCCTCCATCCAGAGACTCCACGGGCCCTGTATATGATAGAAATAAATACAAAATACTAAATGAACGTGCTTCTGTATAATTTGTATGTTCTTTAGCAAAGGCTGTCGCACAAAAGTAGTGAAAACAGCAGATCTACAAGCGAGGCGTTGTGTGCTTGTAGATCGGCTGTTTTCACTAGTCTAAATAATTTCAAATGTATATATGTATATATACGTGGCCACTGAATTCTATAGGCTCTGCTTTGATACAAATTTGATACAGATTTGAGATCGATTTGATAGATTATTATGTCACACACACACACACACACACACACACACACACACACACACACACACACACACACACTGATTGTATTACTAAACTATCTATCTAGGTATACACACACAATAAAAAACTAAACTATAAAGAAATGTATTCTTACTGGAAGAAGTTGGAGGAACTTCATACACCTACTACAAACCATGGATTGACATCTAGACCTACTGCACATACAGTATGAAACAGAGCTGATACCTTTATGTACTATGAGGAAAATAATGCTGCCATTTGTACCCTGTATATATATAAAACTAGACCAGGTCAACCTGGTTGTGCCAGACCCCGGTTCTGCCAACCCTCTGGGCCTATAAATTTAATGGTACATTTATAGGCTGTCTGTCCCTTTATAGGCTGTCTGTCCCTCCCTCATGTCATCATCATTTGTGACATTGTGATGACATGAAGGCTTTGTCTGTCGGTCTATCCCTCCCTCATGTCATCATCATGTCATCATCATGACCATCTATGGAGAAAAACCGGACAGACCGACATTTGCTTATGTAGGCCTACCCATTTCATGGGTCTGGCAATGACAATGCGACATAGCTCTGTTTGAACAATGCTGTACCCCCTCCAACTGTATATTTTCAACTGTTTTTTGCCAGACCCATGAAATGGGTAGGCCTACATAAGCAAATGTCGGTCTGTCTGTCCTGGTTTTCTATATAAAGGGTATATATGATGATGACATGATGATGACATGCCTACAAAAGGCATGATGTCATAAATGATGATGACAGAGGGGGTCTGGCACAACCAGGTTGACCTGGTCTAGTTTTATTGTATGTGTGATACTTGCTTTGGCAATGTAAACGTATGTTTTCTCATGCCAATAACGCTCCTTTGAATTGAATTGTATATTACCAAATGCACCCTACGTGGAAAAAAAACAATAGCAGGTCAGGCTTATTGACATCGGTTATTGATTGATTGAAGAATGTATTACAAGCTTGCATTAGAGTAGACCTACAGATTCATGGCTCATTTCCACAGGAACACACTTTATGCATATCATACAGTGGTGTGTTCTAGACTTTTTTTGAGGGCATACGATCAGCTACTATTCGTTTGGCCAGGGCAGACGCTATAGTACATAATCCCTATCAAATACGCTACTTTGAAAGGTTCACGAGGGCAGACGCCGTTCATATTTTATTGTTCCTCCATCACGGAGGTATAGAGGCCGGCGGGCGAGGTGTGGAGGGTAGTCCCCGGTGAGTCCCCAGAACACAGCACTGATCTCATATAACATTGAAAGACAGACAGACGTATAGAACATATTGAAACGTAAAAAGCATAGCTTTATAATGCTTACCCGGTTCGCTGATCGCAGCACACACACACCGCAGCGACCGGGTCGTCCTCCTTGGCTAAGTCCACGCACGGCCTCATTTGGGTGTATTAGCGCCCGCTGCAACTCCGCTCTCCGGGGCCATACCTATCGGTGCAGCCGGTGGGCGCCGTAAGATGATACACTGCTCCAAACAGCCTGCCTCCGGTCCGGATCACCGCCGTAGCTCCTCCGTCCACTGTGGATGGCTGGCGACGTTCCTTGGCTCCCCCGACACAGCAGCAAAAACACAGAATTCTCTTCAAATCGCCGGCATCAGCGTTCAACGGCATCACCGTTCATCCTCACGCGTCGCCTCAGTCAAGTCCCAAACGCAGCCGCGCAGCAACAAACGAAAGTCCAACTGGTGCTTCGGGTTTTGATTATGGTCGGTGGCGGCGCTGGGCAGCAGCAGGCTGCGGGCTTGGTGGTGTCCACGGCCACGGGGCATGGTTCGGCTGCCTGCTTGGTCTCCATGTGCGGCCATGACTTGCTCTCTGATCAGCGGAGGTAAAACCTCTACCTTCCGATCTCTCTCTCTATCTCTATCTCTCTAAATAATACTACATCTAATGATTTTATAACTAATTCTAGCTCATTCTCTCAATATATCTCTCTCTCCCTCTGATTGCTGTGTGTCCGGACGGTAAAAGTCACTGAACTCGTCTTTGAGACCCTTGTTTCTGGGGGGAACCGGCCAATCAGCATGCTTGAATTTGGTCACATAAGCGTGTGATGTCATGCAGGGGCGTCAATTGGGTATGGCAGGGGTATGCAGCTGCCATACCTTGACAGGGGGAAATAATAAAAATGTACTTTTCATCGTGCCTGTTGCTAAGGTATGGCAACATGACTGGTGTCTTCACCAGACACCAGTCATGTTGCCATACCTTAGCTTGTTCTGAACTGACGCCACTGAATTGTCATGCATGACGACCGTCCCATCGTCCAAAAGGGCTGTATCTTGGTTACCGCATAGATCCAACACTGTACTACTGTAATATGAAAAAAAAGCATCTGGCGTCATATGACGCCAATATTATTTTCTGGCATCATTGCCAAGGTCGTGTCGGACGTCATATGACGCCCTGGCACTGAAAGTGTTAACAACAGCCATTTATTTTAAGAAGTACATTTTTCCCCCCCGTTTCTACGGTTTCTTGGGCTGGATATGGCAGCCTGGAACGGTTGAAGTGCAGCTAAACATGTTAGAAAACAGGCCACAATTAACAATAATGCATTGCACCTGTGCAGCTGACCTGCGGAACCTGGGAATATACCATGTTGTCAAGATGGGGAGAATACAAGTGTGGATAATATAATTATAATACCTTGTTAAAATGACCATTTCGTCAAATTTAGCATTTGTAGTTATTTTACTGTAATTTAACAACATAACTAGAACAGATAGACAAAGAGACATTCATGGATTTATATTTAAAGCAACTTTTATTTTCCCCCCTGGACCCAGGGTATGGCAGCTGCATACCCCTGCCATACCCAATTGACGCCCCTGCCCATGGAGACTTTTGTTTTTGTCGCATTCCTAAGCCAATCATTTGAGGAGACTCTTTGTAGGCCCATTAATTCCGGGTGGAGACCCAAATGCATTTGGGTCTCCACCCGGAATCAATCGGGGTAAATTTATTATAATCAAATGATTGTCTTAGGACTGCGACAAAACCCCCCAAAATACTATTGAACTCAAGTCTCCATGGCGTGAGTAATCAATAGAAAAAGTCATTTTGGTGGTGAACTACTCCTTTCAGGGAATTCAGGCCTAGAATTATTGAATGCTTTAACCAGTGAAAAACAGCAGATATACAAGCTCACAGCGCGGCACCGAGTGCCGCTCTGCGAGCTTGTAGATCTGCTATTTTTGAAAAAGTTGTGAAAATGTGTGCAAATCTTTGAATATATGTATCTTCAAAGCGAAGGTTTGTAACTCAAATTTTGCTTCTGGGTGGTCCCTGAACTAAATATTCTGAGATGGGGGTCCGTGGAATAATACATATAATTTTGGGGGTCCTTCACATGAAAAGGTTTGAGAACCACTGACATAGTAGTCTCTCAAGAACAGACTAACTGAGCTCCAGTTAAGTGAAAAGGACCTTTTCTTTGAAGATGGCTGGCCAGATTGCTGACATAGAAACAGGTTTTTAAAAAAAAAACCTAGAAGGATTCAAAAGACACTTATAGAATGGGGTCAAAATTCTAATTTTCACGATTTTTCAAAAATAGCAGATCTACAAGCTCACAGCGCGGCACTCGGTGCCGCGCTGTGAGCTTGTATATCTGCTATTTTTCAATAGCTAAAGCATAAAATAATGATACACAAAATGTGTACCCGTTCTAAATGGGTTAAGCATGAGTCATACTGTGTCGTACAACAATAAAACAGGCAACCCGTCACAGCTTGTATGTCTGCTACCTTTGGTGTGTGACACCATCGTAGGACAGAGCGTAAATAAGGCTTTAAAGTTTAAAGATGTGATGCATTTTGAGTGTTGCCGCCACACAACAGGCACGTGCACACATAGACATCAAAGGGGGCTTGAGCCCCTGCCCTTTTATCCATCTGTAAAAAGTGCCCTCTCCAGACCATGAAAGCAGTTTTTACTATGGTGAAAGAAATGCAAAAGCCCTCTTTCCATGCCATACCTGAAGGCAGCATTCAAGAGAATTGCCTTGTCCAAACTCTCCTGAACTTGAATGCAGCATCTTATGTTGAAAGGGTTGCACTCTTTGTTTTTTAGTTTTTTTTAGAATCCTTTTATCTTTACTGATTATATTGTTTTTTTTAGATTGATATTCATATGCATCTGTTATATTGTTGTTGATGTTCTGACATGTTATCTTGTTTATCATAGTGATGTATTATCTGCTTATTGTAAGTCGCTTTGGATTAAAAGCATCTGCTAAATGCCTAAACTGTAAACTCTGTGCAGAAATCCATGCCGTTACGCCACATCTCCAGTATTGACTTGATTATGCTTAGTTCAGTGTGGTATCAAGCACCGAAAATAGCCGACCTCCAAGCTCGCTGCGACGCGTTGTGAGCTTTGAAGGTCTGCTATTTTCGATATTTTCACCAAAAGACCCTTTTAGAAATGTCAGCCCCTGCCTCTCTAACATTCTCTGCACGTCCCTGCCGCACAACCAAGTATACATCGGGGATAACTCTCTCTCTCTCTCTCTCCATCGGTCTCTCTCTCCTCTCTTCATCTCCCCTCTTCATCTGTTCCTCGGGCCAATTGCTCTCCCACTGTAATCTCCTAGATCACAGTGTTGTGTCTCCTGAGTGGACAGCTTTGGGGTTGTGTATATATTATAGCCCCCAAAAAAACACTTCACCACACGCACTCAGTGTGATTGGACGCTATACACACTCATACACGCGGCACACTGATTACAGGCCTGGCCAGACTGTCTGTGACTTAACTCTGTGACCTGCAGTAAATGGCCTAAAATGACTGACCGCAAATACAGTGGAGGACGCTGAACTGAGTTTGGGGCAACATGTGCTACGACAGTGAGCGTATGGTGCCGTTGTGTGGTTCAGCATTGACGTCGTACCCAGTGTGCCACACGCCAGGGACGTGCAGAGGATGTTAGAGAGGCAGGGGCTGACAAGTCTAAAATTTCCTTTTGGTGAAAATATGGAAAATAGCAGACCTCCAAGCTCACAACCCGTCGCGCTGCGCCACGTTGTGAGCTTGGAGGTCGGCTATTTTCAGTGCTTGATACCACGCTGAACGAAGCATACTCAAGTCAATACTGGAGATGTGGCGTAACGGCATGGATTTCTACACAGAGAGGGCGATTCTTTCAACATAAGATGCTGCATTCAGGGGGCACGGTGGTGCAGTGGTTAGCACTTCGCCTCACAGCTAGAAGGTCCTGGGTTCGATTCCCACCGGGGGAAGCTGTGGGCGTGTTCCTCCACCCGCGTCATCATCAGTACCCACACCCTAGGTGGGGTTGGCGATAGGGCCTTCTGTGGTGAGTTTGCATGTTCTCCCCGTGTCTCCTTGGGCATAGGCCCTCACACAAAAACATGCAGTAGTCCTGGTTTCTATACTACCTCCCCCTAGCCAGCCGGGTGCTCCCCAATGTCCCCTGGCGCGGCAGGGGGAGAGCGGAAACCAGGACTACAGGTTAGGTAGTCACCGGGTGAGAAAAATGGGTTGCAAAAACCGTGGGATAAAAAACATTTAGATAAAAAATAAGATGCTGCATTCAAGTTCAGGAGAGTTTCGACATGAAGGCAATTCTCTTGAATGCTGCCTTCGGGTATGGCATGGAAAGAGGGGCATTTTCATTTCTTTCACCATAGTAAAAACTCCATTTATGGTCTGGAAAGGGCACTTTTTACACATGGATAAAAGGGCAGGGGCTCAAGCCCCCCTTGATGTCTGTGTGTGCACGTGCCTGCCACATGCCTCTCCCCAGCAGAGGGACTGGAACCCGCCTAGAGCAGCAAGCTTATTTTCATTGTCACTTGGTATTTACTCGGTGGCCACATTGTGTGGAGCTGTCATCGCTTGGCAGTTTGCCTGAATTAGTTGTCGCTTGGATCTGCGATATTTCGGGCCTTTAGTTGTTTAGATTGTTTCCGAGCAATTGCAGTAGAACATAAGCGGTTTATCCAGGCGGGGAGTCCAGTTCAGCTGCTTCAGAACAAACCACTGTACCAGCCCTGGTTCATGTGTGAATTCAAAGAAAAGGAAGACGAGTAAGTCCTGAGACTTGTTTCAATCTAGGCAAATAGACCAATAAGCCCTGTTTTATAATGCAATGCTGTATGAAATATATAGCCCAGGGGTCTTCAACACGGGGTCCGGGACCCCTCAGAGTTACTACAGGGGGTCCTCCAAATCTTTGTGTGATAGAAACTTTTTTCTCCTTTTTATATTAACCACTTGAACCCTAACGTCCATATTCTGAGAACTTTAGACAAAAATAGCAGATCTACAAGCTCACAAGGAAGAAAAATAAAAGCCTGGGGTAACCTGCTGCAATTTCTGGCATAGGAAGTGGGAAGCGGGCCATGCCACAGATTGTGAACCAATAGGGTTCACCGGCTGTTTTCAGCCGGTGAATCCGCCCCCTCTAGACCAAAATCAGCCTGTGTTAGGGTAGGCTACTGACATAGAAACACAGGTCCTTAGAAGGATTCAAAAGACACTTATAGAATCGGGTCTAAATTCTAATTTTCACGATTTAAAAAAAATAGCAGATCTACAAGCTCACAGCGCAGCACTCGGTGCCGTGCTGTGAGCTTGAATATCTGCTATTTTTCAATAGTTAAAGAATAAAATAATGATACACAATAATGTGTACCCGTTCTGAATGTTAGCCACAAAATGTGCCAAAACCTGACCGCGTGACGCACGGCAGCTGATGACCGCTCGCTGGCCCCTGCAGGACGGCTTGACCACGGAGCCCACAGGTCACCACGGCAGCCGACCGCCGCAGACAACAATAGCGAGCGCACCGAGATGGTGTGTGTGTGTGTGTGTGTGTGTGTGTGCGCGCGCTAAATTGACCGCTGCCGTCTCTATGAGCTAGTGTTGGTGGTGCCGAAAAAAGAAAGAAAAAAAAGATGAAGCCAGGCCCTTGCTCAGGGGTGTCACACCAAATTCTGGGCCCTGGGTACAAGGATTCACTGTGGGCCCCCCCATGAACGCATTATTAGGCATTATTTTGTGCTTTAACTGTTGAAAAATAGCAGATATACAAGCTCGCAGCCTGCTATTTTTGAAAAATTGTGATTTATTTTTTATTTTTGTCTAAGGTTTTTTGAAAACCCTATGTTTCTATGTCAGTGGTGCTCAAACGTTTTCATGTGAGGGACCCCCAAAATGTATTTGGCCACGGACCCCCCCATCTCAAAATATGTAGTTCCAGGGACCCCCCCCCAGAAGCAAAATCGCTTAAAAAAATACATATAATTCAAATACTTGCACACATTTTCACGACTTTTTCAAAAAATTGCAGATCTACAAGCTCGCAGCGCTGCACTCGGTGCCGCGCTGTGAGCTTGTATATCTGCAATTTTTTCAATAGCTAAAGTATAAAATAATTCCAGGCCCCTCCACTGTCCTTGGGCCCTAGTAACTCAGTCCCACTTTCCCCCCCTTGTGACGCCCCTGCTCGTGTTTCCAGGGGCCAGCCGAGGGTGAGAGAGTTTACCTTCTCCTCCAGCGCGGTGCCACTCCATTTCCACCTCGCTCATTTGCATGAATCAACAGCCCTGGCATGCATGGATGCCGCATGTGTTTGTGCCTGCGTTGCGTGCACTCGTACAGTTCCTGCAAGTGTATGGAGTTGTGTGTGTGTGTGTGTGTGTGTGTGTGTGTGTGTGTGTGTGTGTGTGTGTGTGTGTGTGTGTGTGTGTGTGTGTGTGTGTGTGTGTGTGTGTGTGTGTGTGTGTGTGTGTGTGTGTGTGTGTGTGTGTGTGTGTGTGTGTGTGTGTGTGTGTGTGTGTGTGTGTGTGTGTAGGCCTGTAACAATTATTACATAATCGTCGAATCGCAATTGTTTGACATAATCGCGATTGTTTTGTCATGATCGCAATTATTTTGTCAATCGTCATAATCGTTTCCATGTTGAAAAATCTTCATATAGCATTTTCAGAAATAGTGTAAATAGCAGATCTACAAGCTCACAACGCGTCGCATCACACGCGTATTGAGCTTGTAGATCGGTTGTTTACACTGTACAGTGTTCTTTTAAAGTATAATGTTGTCAAATATGTCAGTAATTTCTTTGTATATTTACGTTATGTGTCATATCTGCCATGTGCAACTTCAAAGCCTACAAGCCAAACAGAAATGTAATGGACCAATCCCCAATCACATACACACCCATTGTAACAGTTACAATGGGTGTGTATGTGATTGGGGATTGGTCCATTGTCAACGACAAAAACACAATTAAATCATTAATCCCATTTATTTTATTATTATATATTTTTTATAATTTTTTTATCCCACGATTTTGTAACCCATTTTTCACCCAGTGCCAATTGCCTATGTAATCCTGGGCTCTGCTCTCCCTCTGTCGCACCTGGGGAGACAACGGACTGACCTCATGCTTCCTTCTATGCATGAGTAGTCCAAGTTGTTTCCTTTCACCTGACAGGGGGGATTTCCCCGGTTTGGACGTAGCGCGGAGAAAGAACATGTTATTCCAACCAGTTCCTTTCCCCTCCATCAGGTGCCCCGGCTGGCCAGGGGGAGGCATTATAGAGACCAGGATTACTGCATGTTTTTGTGAGGGTATCAACCCTAGGAGATACCCGAGGGTATCCCATTTATTCAGTGTTGATTTCGTCGACTAAAACTATGATGCAAAATGTTTGTCGACTGCGTTTTTTTCACTGACGAAAACAGAATAAAAACAGAATAAAAACTAAGCTGGAATGACTAAAACTAAGACTAAATATATTGACAATTTCGTCAACAAAATACAAACTAGACTAAAACGTTAGGGAGGGACTAGGGACTAGAGGAGAAAGTAATTTTATGTTTGGTTGCTCTCAGGTGTTGCTTGCTGAAAATAGCCGATCTACAAGCTCACGTTGTGAGCTTGTAGATCGGCTATTTTCAGCATGCAACCAAGTGAAAAATCAGTCATTACGATGCCATCAAGGCCTGCCAGAATACATTTCAGTCGACTAAATCAACTGTAGATTTAGTCAACTAAAACCTCACGATATTTAGTCGACTAAAATTAGTCTAAAACTAAAACTTTTCAGGAGACTAAATTATGACTAAAACTAAAATGAGATTTTATTCAAAAGACTAAAACTAAATCAAAATGTGCTGTCAAAAACAACACTGCATTTATTTGAGTGCCAATTAATCGTCATGTAGAATGTCACAATCGCGCGTGTGCTCGCGTGCGAGTGTGTGTGAGAGAGAGAGAGGGAGGGAGTGAGAGATAGATTGATTCTGTACGTCAGACACAGTGGGGAGCGTGCAGGGTGGGGTTGGGGTGGGGGCCTCCGTCTTGAGTAAAGGGATCCTGTGTGCTGCCCCCACAGCAGCACTCACTGAAGGAGTCTTTATAACCTCCTGCCTCTGACACAGCAGCGAGGAGACAGATTTAGCACCCTATCCCCTCCCCTCCCTGCCCCTCCCCCCTTCCTCCATGACAGAAAGATATACACTTGGGCCAGGGCAGGGGTGTCCCACCAAACCCTGGGCCCTGGGAGGTACAATGATTCACTCACGTTTTTGTGCTTTAACTACTTAACACATATGGTGCCAACCCCGAGTTTCCCGAGTTTGGGCCGTTTTTGAAGATTTTTTTTTTTTTTTTTTTTCAAATTCTTTTTTTCCAAAAATGTTTTTTGGACCTCCAGAAATGTGTTAGGCATGATCGCGATCGCGAAATTGCATGTTTAACCCCCATACCAACCCATTCTTTCAAACATGGCAGCCATGTTTGTTTACATCTGAAGAAAACATAATGGCTGATAAATCATGAATGCCTGAACGGATTTTTTTGTTTGAAAGCTGTGAACAGTGGGCACACACGTGGTGCATCATCTAGGCATGGGCGTGCACGATCCGTGCACTATAAATTACATGGAAGTCTATGGGGCTGTTAAGTATGACATCATTTTGTAGGCAGAGGACAATTTCTGCCCCCAGTTTCCGTGAATCTTTTTACTATTTTTACTATTTACACATTTTTCTTCTCTTTGTTGTTGAAAGGAAAGTGTTAGAATTATACTTTAGTCGTTATTTTTGTCTCTGATCTGTTGAAAATAGCGAGGGACAGAAAATGCTCTGGGGGCAGATTCTCCTCTGCCTACAAAATGATGTCACGGCTTAAAAGCAGGATGGAGACCATGGCATAAAGGGACATTGAAGAGAAAAAATCATGGCACCAAAAAAGTTAAGAGGCATCCATTTCAAATTTCAGTTCAAAGGAGCTTTATTGGCATGAGAAAACATAGGTTTACATTGCCAAAGCAAGTGTCGAAATAAAATAAACAGTTGAAAAAGGAGAACATATACAGTCGGAGGGGGTAGGCTACAGCATTGTGTAAACAGAGCTATGTCACATTTTGTATGTAATATATGCGGGTGTAAAGCTTTTTGGAACAAATAGCAGGAATCATTTGCAGTTGCTTTTGTGACAAAAAGCAACACGTTTCTCAAAACGTATAGTAGCTTTACAGATAAAAGCCTGGTTGTAAATGCGTTTAAAGGTAGCAGGCACCCAAAAGTTTAAACTATTGAAAAATAGCAGATATACAAGCTGCGAGCTCGTAGATCTGCTATTTTTGAAAAATCGTGAAAGTGTGTGCAAGTCTTTGAATATTTCAAGTCCTTCTAATGTTTCTATATCAGTGGTGCTCAAACTTTTTCATGTCAAGGAGACCCAAAATGATATGCATTTGGTCACGGACCCCCATCTCAAAATATTTAGCTCCAGGGACCCCCCCAGAAGCGAAATTTGAGTTACAAATGTCCGCTTAAAAGAAAATACATATATTCAAAGATTTGCACACATTTTCACGACTTTTCAAAAATAGCAGATCTACAGGCTTGCAGCGCGGCACTCGGTGCCGCGCTGTGAGCTTGCATATCTGCTATTTTTCAATAGCTAAAGTATAAAATAATGAAGGCCCCTCCACCTTGGGCCCTAGTAACTCAGTCCCACTTCCCCCCATCCCCTTGTGACGCCCCTGCACTTGGGCGGTACGAAGGAAGGCTTCGCTGGCATCGCCGCCGTCGCCACCGTGAGGAAGTCCACTTTATGGAGGAAAAAGCTGGGTTCCCTTTTAATGACACATAATCAGTGGTCAGTCCTTCGTTCGTCGCCCTGTTTTCCGCTGCGCCGTGTGGTTGGTGTGTCATTGTCAGAGGCATGAGAACACTCAGACGGATGAGGATCTTCTCCTTGTTGTGGTTATCACTGATGCGTTGACGCAGTGTAACATGTGTACAGTCGTGTAATCTCACAATGCAACGCATTGTGAGATTGGTACATTTTGTTACCAATACTTTTGTACTTTTAGTCAAGTAGATCTTTTATTCTGGACTTTTACTTGTAACAGAGAATTTCTATAATGCATTATTGATACTATTACTTAAAGGAGCTATAGTCAACTTTTTCTTGAAAAACGGATGCTAAAATAAAAATGTTTTGAAAACATTTTATAAAAAAATAAGCTTCATATATGTGTTTCTGTTAAAAAATGACCACAAAAAGCTTAAAATAATGATAAAATAATCATTTTGGCAATTGTCGGGCTGACACTTAGTTTACATCCTAGTCTAACACTATCAAAGAATAGACTAGAATGTAAACAAAGTGTTGGCCAAAATGACAATTTATCATTATTTTACGCTTTTTGTGGTCATTTTTGAATAGAAACACATCTAATAAAATATTTTCGAAACATAATTTTTATTTTAGCATCTGTTTTTCAAGAAAAAGTTGACTATAGCTCTTTTAAGTTAAACATTTGAGTTATTTTTCCACCACTGCATGTGTGTCAAGGGAGAGTTGGGGTTAGGTGACTTTATCCTTAATTCATGAGGGCGCCTGGGTGGTGAAGGGGTAAAGTTTCCACCGTGGACTGAAGACTCACCTCTTCAGACTCCACCTAAGCCCATAGCACTTACCGTAGCATTCGCCTACCCTCAATGACCAAACATGAAAGCTAGATAGCATTTTTTTTTTTTTTTTTGCTTTTTGAGCGGTGGTCACACCGTCTCCTATACGTGGCCGTGTGTGTGGGTGTGCGTGTCTGTCTGTATGTAGCCTGAGTCTGTATGTAGCCTGCAATACCTTTTCTGACCACACACGTTAAGGGAGGGGCGCTGTTGTTCAGGCCAGGCACACTCACACACACACACACACACACACACACACACACACACACACACACACACACACACACACACACACACACACACACACGCATGCACACGCAGCCTTCACGACCACTGCTCAGTTCACACGGGTGTGATTTTTTTATTGATTAGGTGCTCTGTCTACCTACATCATTTTTTCTAGATTGATATTTCTATGCATTTGATGTATTGATGTATTACCTTGCTTATTGTAAGTCGCTCTGGATTAAGAGGGTCTGCTAAATGCCTAAACTGTAAGTTCATGCACATCACTAGGGCTGTCATGATAATGACATTTTACATGATGATTAATTGTCAATTAAATAATGATGAATGATTAATGATTTAATTGTGCTTTTGTTGTTGACAATTACATTTCTGTTCGGCTTGCAGGCTTTGAAGTTGCACATGGCAGATATGACATAAATATACAAAGAAGATACTGACAACTTTATACTTAAAAATCACACCCAATGTGAAGTGAGCGGTGGTCGTGCTTGCATAACGTCTTCAGACTAGGATATAGGTCTAGGATGTAATTGGTGATGTAATACAGGCTATACACACACACACACACACATTGCTATGGCAAAACGCTGAGGAAAAAGTGGCTACAGATAGGTCTAGGATGTAATTGGTGATGTAATACAGGCTACACACACACACATTGCTATGGCAAAACGCTGAGGAAAACACATTGCTATGGCAAAACGCTGAGGAAGTGTGGCTACAGACACACGCACAGCCACTCTATGGAGCGGTTTACCACCGCTCAAAAAAGAACATTGATAGTGGAAATAACCGATGTACAAGCTCACAACGAGTCGCGTTTCCACTGTTTTTGAAAATGTTTGAAAATAAAAATCGTCATAAACGACTATGACGATTATGACAAAATAATTGCGATTATATCAAATAGTTGCGATTAGACGATTATGTCATAATTCTGACAGGCCTACACAACCCTTGACCCTGGGCTTTGACCTCCTCCCTAAGACCAAACAGAAGGCGTCAGCCGTGACAGGGACTGAATGGGGAAATTGGGAGGTGATATTTTGATTAAATTGGCAGAAAAATTATAAAAAAGATAAAGAAGAAAAAAGATGAGTTGTCTGTCTGTCTCTGTCTAAGCCAGGGGTTTTCAAAGTTGGTGACGGCCGGGGCACCCTGGGGTGCCGTGACGGCAGTCCAGGGGTGCCGCGAGATCATTTGATGATATTTGGAATGTATTTGGAAACTTGAAGTACAAAGTTATTTTCAGTCAGTTCTAACCAAAATGGCTATTATCTCAACGTTTTCCTCGCAACATAATCACTAAAATATCGTCACTGTCGGGCAGAAACTTCGTATCTCCAAGTTTCAAATGTGTACGTCTTTTGGTATAAGTAAAGCCCTGCTTCATCATACAAGACTGTCGCACAAAACTAGTGAAAACAGCCGATCTACAAGCACACAACGCCTCGCCTTGTGTCCTTGTAGATCTTCCTGTTTTCACTAGTTTAGTACATTTTATAGATGATAAATACAAAACGAACGGTTTTGGACATACAAGGTTTCCACCCGACAACGACGATATTCTATAAATTTAAGGTGCTGGGAGTGGAAATTATAATGTAGGGGTGCCTCGGATTAAAACAAATATTTATGGGGTGCCCTGAGACTGTGAGCCCTGAGTTTGGGAACCCCTGGTCTAACAATTGCCAAAACGTTTTCCTTGTGTGAACCTTATACATGGCAATGAAGTCTTTTTGAGTTCAGAGTTCTATACTGCTGATGAAGGTAGCAGACCTCACATATCTCTCCTCTCCTCATCCCTGCTGCCTCTTCCCAACTTTCCTTTCGTAAAGCGTACAGTATCATCATCAATCGCTCCTTCCCATCAGTTTTATGGCGAGTATCTCAGGCTGGCTTAGTCTTTTATAGACTGCTATAACCTGCAATCAGTAGAGGCTCAGCGAAACCTCTTTCCACTGACTGATATGCTTTGGGGATAAGACATTGTAGATAACGCTCCAAGATATGGAGAACCCCCCTCACAATCTCACGTCTCTATGGTTTATTTGTGCAATATTTTTACATCAGTGTGGGACTTTGTCAAGTAATAGTTCCAGTTTTATTGTATTAATGGCTTTGCAAACTGCAGCCGGAATAACTTCCAACTGTTAACAAAGGTTTAAGTTTGTAATTAGATGACACACGCACACGCTCACACACACACACACGCACGCACGCACGCACGCACGCACACACACACACACGCGCACACACGCACACACTGCTCTCCTTTCCTGGCAGCGGTTGGCATGAGGAGGCTTCAGGATAGAGATAAGAGAGGATGCTGGGAAATGTAGTCGTACGGTCCAAGGTTGATGCTCTGATCAGATTCAGACAGCTGCTTTCTTAAACCCATGTCTCTATTAAAGAGCCACAGACCTCCAATCTGCAGTGCTTTAACTGGACTGGAGTCTCATTTCTCTCCAAAAGCCCTTGAATATGATGGAATATGATTAAGGATTACTGTGATTATGGTAAGCTCACATTTCATATCGCACAAACCATACTTGTAACTTTCACTGGCCCCTAAAAAAATGTTAGATCAGTCATATCGGTTGCATATTGGTCATATTGGTCATATCTGTCGCATATCGTCGCATATCGTCGCATATCGATGCATACCGTTATGGCCAAAAAGGCCATATCCGTGGCTGATATATCGGCCGGTCACTATGGCCTCATAACACCTACACACTAGTGACTCACTAGTGTGTAGGTGTTATGAGGCCATACTTGCCAGCATGTGTCCGTCTGTCTGTCCGTCCGTCTGTGTGTTTTTTATGTGTGTTGTAGTGTCATGCCATGAGCCAAGTATTTTAATTCTACAACATTTTTATAGCTCCAAGACGTGAATCAATTGAAAACACATTTGGTTTGGGACTATTGGCGTGGTGCAGTGTGCCATCCATTTGCAGGGGACAAATCCATTTCCCAGAGAGTGCTGTGTTTAACCCATTTAGACCTAGAATTATTGAATGCTTTAACTATCAAAAAATAGCAGATATACAAGCTCACAGCGCGGCACCGAGTGCCGCGCTGCAAGCTTGTAGATCTGCTATTTTTGAAAAATCAAGATTTTCTTTTGCAAGTCTTTGAATACGTCTATCAGAAGCGAACATTTGTAACTCAAATATTTGCTTCTGGGGGGTCCCTGGAACAACATATTTTGAGATGAGAGTCTGTGGCCAAATACCTGTAATTGTGGGGGTCCTTGACGTTTGAGAACCACTGATTTAGAGGAAGGATTTAGAAAAGGGTCAAAGATCGGGTTAAAGATATTCAAAGACTTGCACATATTTTCAAGATTTTTCAAAAAATAGCAGATCTACAAGAGCTTGTATATCTGCTGTTTTTCAATAGTTAAAGCATAAAATAATGGTTAAAGTGGTTAAAATCTAATGCGACTCGGGCACGTTCCAGGTATTTGAGAGTTAAAGTTAGATCTGCTTTCTGATATTTCCAGCTGCCTTGTGGTCTCGGCTGTTTTATTGGCTGGCATGGTTTCGGTGTGACACCGAAAGCCGCAGTACTGTCATTGCATTGTCACCAAGCTGACGGCAATCATGTGTAGGGATGGGACGATAGGCGATATTATCATTTATCGTGATAAAAAAACACTCACGATAATCGTATTGTGGCGATTTAATTTATCGTGATATCGTCCTCCGTCATGCACTGGGATCAATTCACCTTGTATTTGCAGAGCTGCATATCCGGTACCATTTTAAACCCTCTATAATTGATAAAAGGTACTTATAATATACGTACTTGATACAGTCTTTTTTTCATTCTATCAAATGTCTTTGCCAAGAAATAGCCGATCTACAAGCTCCCAACTTGTGAGCTTGTAGATCTGCTATTTTTTGGCAAATGTTCCGCCCCAGGATAATGGATTTTGATGATCGCGATAATATTGTAAATCGTGATTTCTTTTGTCACAATAATCGTGGTATTACATTTTCATATCGTCCCATCCCTAATTATGTGTGACTATTAGGTTTTCTCAATGCAGAACCAGACAATCATAAAGTCATTTCAATAAAATCGTGATTTTTGTCTGTCACAGAATAACAAACTTGCAGAGCAGTAGCATAATGTGGACACATACAGTCTGTGCTCTGTATTGTGTAGATAAACACTGACTGAAGCCATTCTTTATTGTTTGTTCGGATTCTTTGGTCTTCTGTGACTGATCACCCTTTAGTCTACATGTGCTCAACACATGTCCCGCGCACTGTGTTTGGCACCTGACGAGGAGGGAAGGAAGTGCATTTCGTCACTGCCGGGCAGAAACCTCGTATCTCCCAAGTTTCAAATGTGTATGTTTTCTTTTTTCCTAAAGCAAAGCCCTGCTTCATCATTCAAGACTTTCGCACAAAACTTGTGAAAATAGCAGATCTACAAGCACACATCGCCTCGCATCACGTTGTGTGCTAGATATGCAATTTTCACTTTTTTTTTTTTTTGTAAAGATATTTTTATTTATTTATTTATATTTGTTTTATTTAGACAAAAGTTACAAGAATATCAATTTTATACAATAACAAAAGACAAGAACAACAAGTACAATAAAAAAAATAATAATAACAAAAATAACCCACCTGCTGTTTATGTTGCTGGTTTCCTCCTGACTAGATCTTTTCAGGAGTACAATAGGAAGTTAATTTGTTCAACCAATGTCTTTGAGAGCGAGGATTTTCAGCTTTCCAGTTTTGGAGAATACACTTTTTCCCAGCTGCCAGCAAAATAAAGTACTTCTTATGTTGACTTAGCGAGAGTCCCTGTACGTCTCCCAAAATCCAAATCGGATCAGATTTGGATGCCAAATCAGACTCCACTATTTCTGAAGTTGTTGTAACTATATATTTCCAGAACTCCTCCAGACATGGGCAGTTCCACAGCATATAAAGTAAATCACCATCAGAGATTTTACATCTCTGGCAATTGGGGGAATCATTGTTGTAAATGTTATGTAATCTATGTGGAGTATAGTAGGTTCGATTAAAAATATTAAACTGCATTTGTCTGTGTTTAGTGGAGATTAAGATTCCCATTTTTGTTTTATAGGCATAGTGTTAATTTTCACTATTTTAAATCTTTTTTTAAATGATAAATACAAAAAGAGCGGTTTTGGACATACAAGGTTTCCACCCGACAACGACTATGGTTGGTTGTGTGTGTGCGTGTGTTACAGTCGTCATACAAAGTCTCGGGAGGCACCAGGGTGATGTCACGGGGTACCCGGTGGTCTGCTGCACTGCATGTGCGTGCACGTCCTGTGGTTTTCTGGTATACGGGGCACTGCATGGTAAAATACCCCTATACTCGCGTGCAAGCGTTGCGCGCGCGCGTCTTTTCAGTGTTTCTCTCTTTCATTCACATTAATGCCTGCAGTCAGGCACGTGTGACTGCACACCAACACACATCCCCGTCCTAGTACTCACACAAACACGGGAAACAATTAGCTTTCGTTCTTTCACCAAACAAACGCCCACCACACACACGCACGCACGCGCGCACACACACACACACACACACACACACACACCACATTCTCACACTGAATGACAGTGTTTTGAATACTTTCAAGGTTAGATACTATTAAAATATTGCACCTCTGAAAGAGGTCTGTTTTTCCTTTTCTCTCTCTCTCCGCCACGCACGCACGCACGCACGCACGCACGCACGCACGCACGCACGCACGCACGCTTAGTTTTCATAGGTTGTGGGGACATTACATAGACTTCCATTCATTTCCTGTGGCCTTACCCTAACCTCTATCCCTAAACCTAACCCCTCACCTTAAAGGAGCTATAGTCAACTTTTTCATTGTAGGGCCGACACTTTGTTTACATCCTAGTCTATAGACTAGAATGTAAACAAAGTGTCGGTCTGACAATGGCCAAAATGATTATTTTTTTATCATTATTTTACGCTTTTTGTGGTCATTTTTGAATAGAAACACATATATGAAGCTTATTTTTTTTATAAAATATTTTCGAAACATTATTTTTATTTTAGCATCCGTTTTTCATGAAAAAGTTGACTATAGCTCCTTTAAACCTAACCCTAACCCTAACCGTTGTGGGGACCTACTATTTGGTCCCCGCAATGTCTATTTCTCCAATTCTACTATACTTGTGGGGACATTTGGTCCTCACAAAGTAATATAAACCTGTCCCCACACACACACACACACACACACACACACACACACACACACACACACACACACACACACACACACGCACACACAGCTCGAAAAAGCACTGACCACCAAACAAGGGAGTGGCGTCGCCCCGCTGCCAGCCAGCGGGTGGTTTCACCTGGCACCGAGCGGGGCTCTGGGCCGCTGTGTGGCCTGACAGCATGCAGTTTCCGTTAACCATTTGAACCCCAGCATCCCTCTATTCTGGGGCTGGCACTCAGTGAGAATGAAAGCAGTTCTACTGGCAAAAACATTTAGTGTTGAGCCGAAAACAGGAGGGGGCCTAGTATACAGAGCAGAGGTTGGCAACTTTGACGATGGAGAGGGCCACTATATTTTCACACTCACTCCAGAGGGCCACGATGCATATACAAAAATAGCCGATCTACAAGCTCAAAACGCGTCGTAGTGCAACGCGTTTTGAGCTTGCAGATTGCTATTTTTGCTATTTTGGAATTTCTATTCCTGAAAAGTAAATTAAATGAAGGTGAGGGCCGCATGTGGCCGCCAGTTGCCCATGTATGATATAGAGGGTATGTGTGTGACATCATCATCATACCTGGAAGTTATGTGGGAACGCCTACTGAGTGGCAGAAAACTACTTTCTGGCGTTGACAGCCCAGACATCGGTATCGGATCGGTATTGATGTTGCCATATCGGTAATTGGATCGAAAGTGACAAATCTCAGTATCTCTAGCACACACCTCAGACGTCTCTGCTGCATGTCGTACGTACGTACAGTAGGTACAGTAGGTACAGTAGGTACAGTAGGTACAGTAGGTGCAGTACGTTGTACAGTACGCAAATGAAGATGCAGATGTAAACCACGTGACCTAAGCCCTATTTTGCTCAGAAATAGTGAACAGTTTACAGTTTAGGCATTTAGCAGACGCTTTTAATCCAAAGCGACTTACAATAAGCAGGTAATACATCGATATGATAAGCAAGATAATATGTCAGTACATCAACAACAATATAACAAATGCATAGGAATATCAATCTAGAAAAAACAATAAATAGGTAGACCACGCACCTAATCAGTAAAAAAGTTCTAAAACCTAAAAATGCTATCTAGCATCATGTATGGTCATTGAGGGAATGAGATTGTTACAGTAGTGCTATGGGTTTAGGTGGAATCTGAAGAGGTGAGTCTTCAGTCCACGGCAGAAGCTAGGGAGTGAGTCTGTAGTTCTAATGGAAGCTAGGGAGTGAGTCTGTAGTTCTAATGGAAGCTAGGGAGTGAGTCTGTAGTAAGTGAAGCTAGGGAGTGAGTCTGTAGTTCTAATGGAAGCTAGGGAGTGAGTCTGTAGTTATAATGGAAGGTAGGGAGTGAGTCTTTAGTAAGCTAGGGATTGAGTCTGTAGTTCTAATGGAAGCTAGGGAGTGAGTCTGTAGTTATAATGGAAGCTAGGGAGTGAGTCTGTAGTTCTAATGGAAGCTAGGGAGTGAGTCTGTAGTTATAATGGAAGCTAGGGAGTGAGTCTGTAGTTCTAATGGAAGCTAGGGAGTGAGTCTTTAGTAAGCTAGGGATTGAGTCTGTAGTTCTAAGTGAAGCTAGGGAGTGAGTCTGTAGTTCTAATGGAAGCTTGGGAGTGAGTCTGGAGTTCTAATGGAAGCTAGGGAGTGATTCTGTAGTTATAATGGAAGCTAGGGAGTGAGTCTTTAGTAAGCTAGGGATTGAGTCTGTAGTTCTAAGTGAAGCTAGGGAGTGAGTCTGTAGTTCTAATGGAAGCTTGGGAGTGAGTCTGTAATTCTAATGGAAGCTAGGGAGTGAGTCTGTAGTTCTAATGGAAGCTAGGGAGTGAGTCTGTAATTCTAATGGAAGCTAGGGAGTGAGTCTGTAATTCTAATGGAAGCTTGGGAGTGAGTCTGTAATTCTAATGGAAGCTAGGGAGTGAGTCTGTAGTAAGTGAAGCTAGGGAGTGAGTCTGGAGTTCTAATGGAAGCTAGGGAGTGAGTCTGTAGTAAGTGAAGCTAGGGAGTGAGTCTGTAGTTCTAATGGAAGCTAGGGAGTGAGTCTGTAGTTCTAATGGAAGCTAGGGAGTGAGTCTGTAGTTATAATGGAAGCTAGGGAGTGAGTCTTTAGTAAGCTAGGGATTGAGTCTGTAGTTCTAAGTGAAGCTAGGGAGTGAGTCTGTAGTTCTAATGGAAGCTTGGGAGTGAGTCTGTAGTTCTAATGGAAGCTAGGTAGTGAGTCTGTAATTCTAATGGAAGCTAGGTAGTGAGTCTGTAATTCTAATGGAAGCTAGGTAGTGAGTCTGTAATTCTAATGGAAGCTAGGGAGTGAGTCTGTAGTTATAATGGAAGCTAGGGAGTGAGTCTTTAGTAAGCTAGGGATTGAGTCTGTAGTTCTAAGTGAAGCTAGGGAGTGAGTCTGTAGTTCTAATGGAAGCTTGGGAGTGAGTCTGTAGTTCTAATGGAAGCTAGGGAGTGAGTCTGTAGTTCTAATGGAAGCTAGGGAGTGAGTCTGTATGTAGTTCTAATGGAAGCTAGGGAGTGAGTCTGTAGTTCTAATGGAAGCTAGGGAGTGAGTCTGTAGTTCTAATGGAAGCTAGGGATTGAGTCTGTAGTTCTAATGGAAGCTAGGGAGTGAGTCTGTAGTTCTAATGGAAGCTAGGGAGTGAGTCTTTAGTTCTAATGGAAGCTAGGGAGTGAGTCTGTAGTTCTAATGGAAGCTAGGGAGTGAGTGTGTAGTTCTAATGGAAGCTAGGGAGTGAGGGTGTAACTCTAATGGAAGCTAGGGAGTGAGTCTGTAGTTCTAATGGAAGCTAGGGAGTGAGGAGTCTGTAGTTCTAATGGAAGCTAGGGAGTGAGTCTGTAGTTCTAATGGAAGCTAGGGAGTGAGTCACTTGTTTCACTCACAGAATCTGGCAAACGGACCGGAAGTGGAGATTTTACTCAATGCAGTGTTTTTTCTGCTCTTACCAATACAACACACAGCACTATTACTAGCGTTGCTTTGTAGTTGATTAGTTTAGGAAATTGAGAGTTGAGATTGTGAATATGCTATTTAGTAAAAATGTGCGACGGGAAAATGTCTCTGGCTTATTTTGGCTTGTTTTTGCAGCAGTAGCAATAATGGTCCATTCTACAACTCCCTCAATCCGACAGCCAGGGGCCCCTCAACAAAACTGAGCATGTCCAGTCTTCCAGTTTTCCGTCGATACTGGTCGATAGAGTTCCCGACACGCTGCCGAAAACCTGCCGATGATCTCCCTGTCGGCAACAGACGCTTTCCGCCGCCTTCTGCCGCCGATTCCTGGCCGAATCGCTTTGCTTAAAAGTGCACTTAACCCTATCAGTGCCAGCTTTCACCACTAGAGGGCGCCCAGTGGCCAAATAATTCATCATAAAGATACACTGTTACATGCACAAGCCCTGCGCAGCCATGATGCACCAGAACACTTTCCTCTGTTCATTTACAGGAACAGGATGAAGTTAGCTTGAAGTTAGCTATTGGCTACCAAGCATTTTAGAAGACCTATTTTCGGCGATTTAACCATGATTAAACCTTGCACACCTCATGGATATGCTTGGAACAGAGAAAATGAGCTCTAAAGATCCTGGATTGCATTGGAGTGGATGGTAAATATCGGCGGCGCGACGCTCTCGCGGGCGGGGTAAACAGAATATAGTGGGGTTCAAAAAAAAAAGTAACTTCAAAATTTATTTTTATTTTTTCCAAAAAAAAAATAAATTTATATCCCGAACTAGTTCGGGATAGGCACTCAGGACGTTAATACGGCCCAAATTATCCCGAACTAGTTGAGTTAAAGGATTACTTCACCACTTTTCAACCTATCTTCATATAATAGGTCCTCACTGATGTTCATAATAATTGCAACAAAAAATAATTCGGTCCAAGTATCTTAGGAGGGCTGTTGGAAGTTCAGAAATCCATAGTCTTGTGACATCATCAATGGGAATCCAATCTAATAGAAAATGCAGGCTTTCTATTCCTGAAAAGTTGCAATGTTAAAGTCTATTGTTCTCGCGATAATAAAAATCAAAAATATTTTTTCAAAAATATTGGTTGAAAAAAATCCGTCAAATGATGATGTCACAATTCTATGGATTTCTGAACTTCCCAGAAGTTCCCACAGCTCTAAGAGACTTGGACAGAGTAGATTTTTTTTTTGCAATTTTATTATGAAAATGAATGAGGACCTATTATATGAAGATAGGTTGAAAAGTGGCAAAGTCCTCCTATAAGTGCGGCAGGGAGTTTATTCAGTGAAAAGAGCAGATCTGCTATTTGTTGAAAAAAACTTCTCTTGCCAAAATGAGGACAGGTTCAACGTGGTCAAAGTGGTTTATTACCGGTATACATGCTGTATATATTCATATACTGTATATGTTACACGAAATGTCCAAAACACACACACGCGCGCACACACACACACACACACACACACACACACACACACACACACACACACACACACACACACACACACACACACACACACACACACACACACACACACACACACACACTCACTCTCTCACACTGGCACCGTGGTCCACCGTGTTCATTAGGCCGGCACGGCACCGCTGTGTGTGTGTATGGAAAACAGAGAGAGGTGGAGAGCAGGAGTCATGCTTTTTGGAAGGGTCCAACTCTTCCCAAGTAGTAATTAGGTAGGAAAAATATTGCCTCAAATATGATTATAATGATGATACATGAGGTGCAGGAGAGCGAGGCAATTATCTCATTGGAATAAATCAAGCCGAAGCGGCGTTAGTGGAACGCCCGGTGGCATTTTGAGAGGCGGTCCAAAGTAAAAGGTCTTCGAAGTGAGAGAGTGTTGTTGTGACTGGCCCTCAGCTCAGTCCCGAATTACCCAGTGCTAATTCAGCTAATTCAGTGCATTTACTTAACCCATGCATTTAGGCTTGGGAATTATTGAATGCTTTAGCTATTGAAAAATAGCGGATATACAAGCTTGCAGTGCGGCACCGAGTGCCGTGCTGCGAGCTTGTAGATCTGCTATTTTTGAAAAAGTTGTGAAAATGTGTGCAAAGCTTTGAATATATGTATTTTTAAAGCGAATGTTTGTTACTCAAATGTTGCTTCTGGGTGGTCCGTGGAACTAAATATTTTGAGATGGGGGTCCGTGGCCAAATGCATATCCTTTTGGGGTCCTTCACATGAAAAGGTTTGAGAACCACTGACATAGTAGTCTCTAAAGAACAGACTAACTGACCTCCAGTTAAGTGAAAAGGACCTTTTCCTTGACAATGGCTGGCCAGATTGCTGACATAGAAACATATTTTTTTTTCAAAAAACCTTTGAAGGATTCAAAAGACACTTATAGAATCGGGTCAACATTCTAATTTTCACGATTTTTCAAAAATGGCAGATCTACAAGCTCGCAGAGTGCCGCGCTGTTAGCATGTATATCTGCTATTTTTCAATATTTAAAGCATAAAATAATGATACACAATAATGTGTACCCGTTCTGAATGGGTTAAGAACAATTCTGAGGTAATTGTACTTTACTTGAGTTATTACAGTTTCCGATACTTTTACTCCACTACATCTCGGTCCAAATATTGCACTTTTACTCCTCTACATTTATTTGAAAACTTGAGTTACTAATTACTTAGTTATTATTACTTCAACTAATTGCTAATTACTTCAACTTATTGCGACTGAAGGTCGCAGTTTAGTATGTGAAACTTTTTTTACAGTGGTCTATGGGTTTGCCGCTCTGACGTCACTGTGATGTCAGGGGAACCACTCTACCAGAATGGGTTTGCGGCTGTGACATCACGCTCTGGCTTCACTGTGATGTCACACTAACAGAATCCCTTTTATGTCCATACATGGAGTTCCCTGATGTCATCAATATTAAGACCATATCTAACAGGACTTCATATGGGAATGCCCTTATATGGAGGCCACATCGGCCACATACCACACTAACATAATCCATATATGGTCAAGATGGCCCATATCTGTTTGGCTGGTTCTACTACAGACAGGGATCTCCATGTATGGGCATAAAAGGTGATGTCCTAGTACATGGATCTCCATATACTGTATGGGTAACTGGTCCAGATGGCCAAGACATGGCATGTTGATGGTGACGTCACCATGAATGCTGGTCCCTGATTGGCTACGAGCGTAAACACAGAACGCAGTACTTGCACGCTCTGCTGGTGCAAATGATAACACTGGCGCTTTTAAAACCATTCAATGAATGCCAACAATGTCCACACAGTGTTGATGGGCTCCTTTTGTTTAATATCCAATAGATCAGAGGTCTTCAACATGGGGTCCGGGACCCCTAGGAGGTCCTCAGAGTTACTACAGGGGGTCCTCCAAATCTTTGTGTGATAGAAACTTTTATTTCTCCTTTTTTATATTAACCACTTGAACCCTAGCGTCCATATTCCGAGAACTTCAGCCAAAAAATAGCCGATCTACAAGCTGCGAGGCGTTGTGAGCTTGTAGATCGGCTATTTACGGCAAAGATGTTTGGGGTAGTGGAGAAAAAGAGCAGACCAAGTACAGAGTGAAAGGACAAGTTTATTAAGTATTGACGGTTCAAGTGGTTAAATATCTGAAAACACAGATTGACATGAATCCAAAATACACTGACGATCGTGCCGTCTATATGGAATCTATGGGTTGTGTGGGGGTCCCTGCTTCATCTCTCTGTATCTCTTGTATCTCTAAGGGGTCCTTGGCCTGAAATAGTTGAAGACCCCTGCAATAGATAATAGTGACGGCGAGTGAACAGTCAGTGTGACAGTCCGGCATTACAGTATGTCTGGAATGGATCATCTGTGCGCTGAAATCACACCTCTCTTCATGTCAAACAGAGTTCTATAAAAGCCTTCTGCCGGAATCTGCCCTGCAGGGCTCATGAGAAAACTAACATGCTTCAGTGGTCCACACAGTACAGTACAGACACACGTTGTGCACACACCTCGCACCCCCACCACCCCCCCTCCGTGGAAATATTTTACGACGTGGTCTCCATTTTGACAGGGCTTTCCCAGAGAGCCTATTAAAGCTATCTGACACTTTTTTCGTATTTGTACATTTCTCATTCCGAGCCGGTCTGTGTCTCTCTCTCTTTCTGTTTCATCTTCTTGTTGTCTCTGCCTGTTACAAATCTTCCTCTTCCTATTATATATGTTCCTGTCTCTTTTCTCTGGCTCCCCACCCCTCCCTCTCTTTCTCTCTCTCTCTCTCTCCTCTCTCCCACTCTCCCTCGCCCCGGTGTGAGACGGCGCTTCCACACAGGCTGTCTTTATGCGCTGACTGTTTGTTCTGCCGGGGCTAACGCTGCAGAAACAACCCCGCTGCGCTCGCTAGCGAGCGAAGGCTACCTACACACGAAGAACATACACTGAGTCGTTTCCTAAACGTTAAGCGTACGCACGGAATCGCCTCACGAAATGCTTGTGTCCTCATGAAAACACTGAGAACCCAACTAAACAACTGTATTACATATGCCAGGCCTGAGGGTGGCACTGTAAAGCTGCCATAAAGCACCAAAAAGAGAGAGGAAGAGAGCAATGTGGGGTTTGTTTTCAAGCCCCCAGAACCACGGTAGAGCATTGAAGCCATAGACATAGAAAGGTAGACGCCTCCTTCGGCTAAGGGGCGTATGCATTTAGCAACAAAGGGAATCTTCATCACTTCCGTGTTCATTGCTTCCGCGTGCGTCACACATAGAGAAGTTGCCAGGCCAATCAGAGGCAGGTGGGGGCGGGTCTCTACGTACGCAGCCTGTGAGAACAGCTGAGCCGCGCAACATCGGAACTGGCTCCGTTGAATTGAATTGTGGTCCTTGGATAAGTCCCGGAAAAGTTGTGCTGTGATTGGCCGGTAGTCACTTTGACTGATAGCGTTCCCTTGGTTTTTCCAGGAACTCCGGACTAGAACTTTTGCACATCGCTCCAATTAACTGCAGAGGTGACCGAGGCATCTAGCTCTTTATATCTGTGATTGAAGCAGCCTTAGCCTAGTGGTCAAACGTGGGCCTGCAGTTAAACGCTACTGCGCCTGCGTATGCTAACTGCTAAGGCTACTGTTTACCCTAGTGCGCCTGCTCAGGCCTCGGCCAATCAAAAAATTTGGCACATAATCCAAACCTACCAATCAGGGTGCCGCATTTATGTGCCAAAAACGGCTGCTCCTGCAGTCTTCCGGGTGCTTCAAACGCCACTGATTAACTTGCATTGAAATGATAGCTGGGGGCGGGGCTGGTCCGCTCTCTATTTATATATGTCACGTTTTATTTGAGTGTCAGTGAAATTGAGAACAGGAGCGCGGTTAGGGTTAGGGTTGGGCATAGTTTTACAGAGGATAAGGTTAGGGTTAGAGTTAGGCATAGTATGGCTAATGGCTAAACACAGCCGAGCTGGGCTAGTAGATAAACAACGAAAGAGGTGTCGCAGACGAGTGACGTCAGCGACTGCACAAGTGAATGGCTGTTGTCGCCATCTCATGGTGAATACGTAGAATTACACAGGGGCGCTGATAAGAGACTATCAAGGTGAATTGATCCAGGTGGTGTTAGGGGTGTGTGGTGAACGACAAAATGAACGATCTTACCCCAATCTCACTGAGTTACCCAAACTGACTGTAACATATAACTCGTTTGTTTTGCATTTTCTTTATGTCCACTTGTTGCTGCCTGTGGTAGTGTAGGAGGGAGCTGTACTATTGCACTCAGTAGCAGGAGCGCAAAGCTGACCTTTTGCGGATTCACCTAAAATAGTTTTCGCATGGACGGCACCTAAAGTTTGACACGCGGCCGAGGGAAGGGAAGATGAGAGAGATAAACCTTTGAGACTGGTCTGGTTGAGGACGTGAGGCAGATTTACATCCCAATGGATGCTGGTGCACATCTGGCAATGGCACACACACACATGCACATACACACACACACACACACACACACACACACACACACACACACACACACACACACAGGGTGGGGTTACAACGTACTGGTAGAATTTTCTAATGTTATGTTAAGTTAAAAATTGCACTGCTGCATAATGCATATCGTCGTTGTCGGGTGGAAACCTTGCATCTCCAAGTTTCAAATGTGTACGTTCTTTCGAGAAGTAAAGCCCTGCTTCATCATACAAGGCCGTCGCACAAAAGTAGTGAAAACAGCCGATCTACAAGCACACAACGCCTCGCGGTGCGAGGCGTTGTGTGCTTGTAGATCGGCTGTTTTCACTAGTTTAAATCATTTTAAAAATGATAGATACAAAACGAACAGTTTTGGACATACAAGGTTTCCACCCGACAACGACGATATAGTGAACAACATTAGAACGCCAAATGTGATGACAGGCTTCATGTGCACAGGTTGGTGGCAGTGTGCTTCATGTTTGAACCATTTTGTATAACACGGTTCTATTGTGAAAATAGCAGAGCATGTAGATTTTCACAACTTCTGCCTCTAATATTTGACAATTTGACCAATATTTAATTATTATTTTTTAAAAGTCCTTAAATTGTCACTTTAGAAATTTTCAGATACCCTCTATCTATACACTTAAACTTTATGCTGGTTTGTTTACTGTTGAGTGAGTAAAACAATGTTGCACATTAAGTTAATCATCTGGGGACCCCCCCAAAATAATTTGGTAACGCCCCTGGGGGTCCCGACCCACAGGTTGAGAACCACTGCATTAAAACCCATTTAGAACGGGTACACATTATTGTGTATCATTATTTTATGCTTTAACTATTTTTGAAAAATCGTGAAAATTCGAATTTTGACCCGATTCTATAAGTGTCTTTTGAATCCTTCTAAGACTTTTTGAAAAAACGATGTTTCTATGTCAGCAATCTGGCCAGCCATCATCAAAAAAAAGGTCCTTTTCACTTAACTGGAGCTCAGTTAGTCTGTTCTTGAGAGACTGCTGTGTCAGTGGTTCTCAAACCTTTTCATGTGAAGGACCCCCAAAATGATATGCATTTGGCCACGGACCCAGATCTCAAAATATCTAGTTCCAGGGATCACCCAGAAGCAAAATTTGAGTTACAAACGTTTGCTTTAAAAATACATAATTATATTCAAAGATTTGCACACATTTTCACGACTTTTTCAAAAATAGCAGAGCTACAAGCTTGCAGCGCGGTACTCGGTGCCGTGCTGTGAGCTTGTAGATCTGCTATTTTTCAATTGCTAAAGCATTCAATAATTCTAGGCCTAAATGGGTTCAAGGACGCTATACCATTGCCGGGTCGTATTCTGTGCAACTCCGCAAGACACTCACACAAATTCATCAAATATACAGCGGGCGAACATTGGCTCTTGACGCTCTTACAGATCCTCTCCGTCGGGCTGCTGGCGTCACATGACCACCCCAGAGGAATTCTGGGTCTCCATAGGTATTCAGCAGCGCTTGGCCATCCCTTCTTGTATACAGTGGTGGGAAAAAGTACTCACATATTTTTACTTAAAGGAGCTATAGTCAACTTTTTCTTGAAAAACGGACGCTAAATGTTTCCAAAATATTTTATAAAAAAGATTAAGCTTCATATATGTGTATCTATAAAAAAATTACCACAAAAAGCGTAAAATAATGATAAAATAATTATATGTCAGGCCGACTTTGTTTATATCCCTCTTCTATTCTTTTATATGGATTGATAAGGAATGTAAACAAAGTCAGTCTGACAATAGCCAAAATGATTATTTTATCATTATTTTACGCTTTTTGTGGTAATTTTTAAATAGAAACTCATATATGAAGCTTAATCCTTTTTATAAAATATTTTCGAAACATTATTTTTATTTTATCAATACGGCAATATAGAAATACTCTGTTACAAGTATAAGTCCGGTATTCAAAATGTACTTGAGTGAAAGTATCAAAGTGTTGGCATCAAAATGTACTTAAAGTACCAAAAGTAAAAAGTACAAAATGTTTGAAAATAGCAGATCTACAGGCTTACAACCCGCGTTGTGAACAATATTTGGAGCTGAGATAAAAGTATTGGAAATTGGAAATACAAACACCTCAGAATAGTACTTAAGTACTCTCCGCGAGGCGTGTTTGTAGATCTGCTGTTTTCACTACTTTTGTGAGACGGCCTTGAATGATGAAGCAGGGCTTTCTACTTTGCGAAAGAACATACACATTTGGAGATACGAGGTTTCCACCCGACAACGACAATATACTAGTGTTGTTGCTGCTCTTATACCACCATTATTACTGGGGTTGGTGGGGGCCTGACAGTAGCCCCCCGCGGGCCGCAAATGGCCCGCGGGCTGCCTATTAGGGAACCCTGCATTATGCACTGGCGTATGCCCTGGACACATATAGCCGCGGATCATAGATTATAGTATGCCCTCAAAAAAAGTCTAGAACACCACCACACCACTGTACGCGTGTGTGCACACGTGCGTTTTATTTTGTTTCCGTCCTCCAGATGCATGTGTTGCGTGCCTCGCTGTAATTCAACTGCATCCCTACCACTTCCAAAGTCAAGAGTAGAGAGTAGAGGCAGCCTAGAAAGACGGATGTCTCTCTCTCAACTGGTCTCTATTTTCAGCTGTTGTCACGCTGCCACGATGAAAAGGTTCTTGTAATTACAGGTTGACATTTTTGTACTGTTTAATCCTGGCCCCACGTCTCGCTAGTGTTGGTCTCCAAGGCGACGAGGGAAAGAATACAATAACAACATGGACAGAAGGGGAAAGTTTTCTTTTTTTTTTTCTTCCTTTTTTGGGGTGGGGAGGGGGAGGAGGGGGGCTGGCCTCTCAGCTGGTGCTGACGAGGGTGATGGTTCATAACAAGCAGGTGTGACGTTACTCGAGGCAAACACTTCCTGGTTTACCCTGGTTGCCGTGGAAACCCATTAAAGCCCCTTTTTCCACACCGCCCACTTGTGCCAGGTTTTCCACTACAAGGACCTGAGTAGAGTGGTGTGAAAGTGGTACTAAAAACGTATCCAATCTAGAGTACTGTAGGTCTGAGCTAGGCGAAACAGGGCCAAACACTTCATAAATGACTGATCACTCACTGACTTTTCATTTAGACCACCAGGATATAGTTGTAATGCATGATAATAGATTATATTGTGTTAGTATCTATAACCACTATTATAATCTATTATATTGTATTATAGTTATCATAGTAATACATTAATAGCCTACTATATAGTGTATTATAATCACAGTTACAATCGATTATAGTGTAGTATAATTAGGATAGTTGTAATACAAATTTATATTGTATTATAATCACAGTTAAAAGGATCAATTTGTTTCTTACCAATAGGGGTACTTTTCTGTAATGGAAAATGTAGATATTTTTATGTGGTGTGGTGTGGTGTGGTGTGGTGTGGTGTAGTGTTGTGTAGTGTGGTGTGGTGCTAAAGCTGCAGTCAAAAAGGGGCTATAGATAGATCACTATCGGCAAAAGTGAGGACTTGATGAGAAAAGCACAGACTGGCTTCAGCCAGAAAGAGAAGGAGTCAAGCTAATTCTTTCAAAAATGATTTAGCAGGACACGGTTCATGGCCGAGGGAGCTGCGCTGCGTACGCACAAAAGAAGCAATCTGTTCATATAGGCTGTAGGGATGGGACGATAAGCGATATTATCGTTTATCGTGATAAAAAAACACTCACTATAATCGTATCGTGGAGATTTAATTTATGGTGATATCGTCCTCCGTCATGCACTGCGATCAATTAATCTTTTATTTGCCGAGCTGCATATCTGGTACCATTTAAACCCTCTATAATTGGTAAAAGGTACTTATAATATACGTATGTGATAGTTTTTTTCCCACTCCCTAAATGTCTTTTGCCAAAAAATTGCAGATCTACAAGCGACGCGTTGTGAGCGTGTAGATCGGCAATTTTTTGGCTAATGTTCCGCCCCAGGATAATGGATTTTGATTATCGTGATAATATCGTAAATCGCGATTTCTTTTGTCACAATAATCGAGATATGACATTTTCATATCGTCCCATCCCTAACAGGCTTCCGCTGCTCAAAGCGAGAGCTATCTCGTCTCGGCACGGCGAGGTGATATGGAGCAAAACCAAATAACGTAAAAAAAAAAAAGAGTATTTTCACAAATCCTTATGAGGGAGATTAGTGTTTACTGGAGTTGTAAAGACACGCAGTGTATCCGCCAAATAAAACGTGAGTGCGATGCTTTCAGGTGAGCCTCCCCCGTCACTGAACCTCCATTCTCCATTCAGCGCTGGCGTCTGCAGACTCTGCACTCGGGGCAAGCGGACATGTTCTGTTTGGATAGCGTCCTCCGAGACCCGCCTGAGAGAGGAGAGTCAGGAAGGGTTGCCAGAGCCGTGTCTATTTCAGGAGGTTTGGTGGGTGAAGACAGAAGTCAGGGTGCTAATCATCTTAAAGCGTTACTTTCCCCTTCTAAATTGGGGATGTAACTCAGTGTGTGAGATAACTTGAAGATTAGTTTTGTTCATTGCGACCCTAGCAAATTCACCCTTTGTCAAGTCCCGCCCGTTGTCCCGCCCCTCTTCACACCCATTGGTTGCTGTGTCTTGGTGGGACACTCGGTGGGACACTCCATCCACTACCATTTGAATTCACTTGCTTTGTATTGTTATTCTGTGTGTTCAATTCTCATTTGGCAGTATAGTGGCAGTATAGCTGCTCAGTGGCAGTATAGTGACTCAGCATGTTTTTAAATGTTTTTATTTCTCCAAAGATTATGTTTTAGCAAATTCAACATAACAAAGGCGGGACCAGGGCGGGACAAGGCAGATAGAGCCTGCTGGTTGGTCCGTCCGGGACCAACCAGAAGGCTAACAAAAGGTGAATTGTCACAGCTTGTCACAGCTTGTCCGTGTCTGGGACATCCGGACGGGTAACGTCTGACACTGTGGTTCCCCTGACACATCACTGTGACATCACAGGTGACATCACAGTGATGTCAGATACTCAGAGCAGGGATCTCCATACATGGGCATGAAAGGGATTGTATCCCGGAGACAGGGATCTCCATGTATGGGCATAAAAGGGATTGTATGTATGATGTCATAGACGTCATAGGACTTTCACATAACGAATAACTGAGTAAGCATGTTTGGGCTCTCACAGCATATCTCCATATACAGTACATGGATCTCCATATATGGGTACCAGGGGTCTCCATATATGGGTAACTGGTCTGATATACATCACTGGCCAGATGGACAAGACATGGCGCGACCTCGCGTGTCGTCTGGCTTTGTGTGTGCGCATGAGTACGGATCTCCATGTATGGAGATAACCGACGTCGAGTGTCGGGTGTTTGATACCATGCGAAGTGAGCACCAGCGCTCGCTTGGCGCAGGTGTGATTTTTTCTTATGTATTTCGTCTTCCCTCGATGACCATACATGAAGCTAGATAGCATTTTTAGGTTTTAGACGTTTTTACCGATTAGGTCTACCTATGTTATTGTTATTTGTTCTAGATTGATATTCCTATGCATTTGTTGTATTGTTGTTGATGTACTGACATTATCTTGCTTATTAAATTGACGTATAACCTGCTTATTGTAAATCGCTTTGGATTAAAAGCGTCTGCTAAATGCCTACACTGTAAACTGTAGACATAATCGGGTTTATTTGAAGTATTGCTCTGTGAGGCCCAGGTGCTGGGAAGGGACGCTAGATGTTGGCTCGATGTTTGTCTGTAATATTCATCTGTGTTTGTGCAGGCAATCGTTTGCATACGTGTGTCTGCATGTGCCTGTGTGCCTCAACCATTCCACGCACGCACGCACGCACGCACGCACGCACGCACGCACGCACGCACGCACGCACGCACACGCACACGCACACGCACACGCACACGCACACGCACACACACACACACACACGACCCAGCAGGCTAGCAGATAATGTCTGTATCACTTCCTCATATCATCCTATCTGCTCTGCTTCTGTAGCGGTGATGCACATCTGGCTTTGGTCTTACAGTCTATGTGAGTTCTGCGCTAATATGTGTTTCTGCGCTAATATGTGTTTGTGTCCATCACATTACCACTGGTGTCCATATTCTGGGCATCTCCATATAGGCACAAGTTGTCTTTCTTTCAAAAAATGTACGGAAAACTTAAACAAATCAGATCTTTAAAAGAAATACCCGCTTTACATGCCCAGCGTGTAGATCAGGGGTTCTCAAACTTTTTTGTCCCCATAAATATTTTTTTAATCCGAGGCACCCCTACATTATAAATTCCACTCCCAGCACCTTATATTTATAGCATATTGTCGTTGTCAGGTGGAAACCTTGTATGTCCAAAACCGTTCGTTTTGTATTTATCATCTATAAAATGTACTAAACTAGTGAAAACAGCAGATCTACAAGCACGCGAGCCGTTGTGTGCTTGTAGATTGGCTGTTTTCACTAGTTTTGTGCGACAGTCTTGTATGATGAAGCAGGGCTTTGCTTTACCAAAAGACGTACACATTTGAAATTTGGAGATACAAGGTTTCTGCCCGACAGTGACGATATTTTAGTTATTATGTTGCGAGGAAAACGTTGAGGTAATAGCCATTTTGGTTAGAACTGACTGAAAATAACTCTGTACTTCAAGTTTAAAATGATGCTAAATATTTTTTTCAAGTGTCCAAATACGTAAATTCCAAATATTATCAAATTATCTCGTGGCACCCCTGGACTACCGTCGCGGCACCCCAGGGTGCCCCGTCACCCACTTTGAAAACCCCTGGTGTAGATCAGCTATTTCCCCAATTTGTCGTAGGACAAAGTACAGAGAGCCTGAGTGGTTTAAGCAACGGAGGTTGACTTCTTGCAAGTGGAAGCCACAGTTGTGGTTGGTGTTCCTGGGTTGGTGTGATGTCTGCTGAGGCTGTGGTTGTACTAATGATGGCCCCACGTTATGTCTGCCGTTTCCTCTTCTGATTTCCAGGGATTTAGAGGATCCACAGTGAAATCCTCATTTAAGGGAAGAAATGGTTAGCACTCAAGATTTGAACGTGTAATAATAATAATGATAATAGTAGGGATGTGCCGATAATGCCTCTATCGGCTTTGATCTACAAGCTAGATCAGCTATTTTCTCAATATGTATTTATATGTGGGACTGAATGTAACCTCAGCTTCAACTCCTACAAGCTAAATTGGATACTGAAGGACCTCAGCCTGCAATCACCTAATGTTTATAATTAATATACAATGTCAATGTTTTGTAAGAAGAATCATTACATATATACATGCTGCTACAGTAACACAATTAATAGAAGAATTTATGGATTTGACGCTGTGATCGGGAATATCGGTATCGGCAGATACTGATTCCAGTTGATTGGTGAAATCGGAGCATCTCTAGATAATAGCTTAAATTTAGAGTGCCTTTCATGAACCCAAGGACGCTTTGTACTCCTGGGGTTTTGTTGATACCAGCCAAGATTACCTGTTATACCAGGTAATCTTGGCTGATATACTGTATGCGTTGTGCTTTACATTTTCAGTTAACCTATGAGTAGATACATTACATTCACGCTTTCCATTTGGCCTCTTTTTTTCCACTTACATTGAGAAAAAAAAACGTTGCTTCTTCTTACTGTACAACCATACGAGTCATCTTAAGAAAAGAACAAAGCCAAAGGCGAGGGGGATTAAATGACAATAATAAAATGACAAAATGAAAATAAAACCACATTTGGCTTCTTTTCATAGGGGTGTATGGGAAAAATCACTGGTCAGTCAAAATGGCCACCCATCACGGCTGGCTCTTTATCCATAAGGAAAGGCTAGCCAGAGAGCTGGTGTCGCGTCCACGTGTCCCCGCGGACCCCGCGGTCCCCGCGCTGAAAGGAGTTACGTACGTACGTGTCTGCTGTTGCCAGGGGCGTCACACCAAACTGTGGGCCCTGGTACAATTTTGTGCTATTGAAAAATAGCAGATCTACAAGCTCACAGCGCGGCACCGAGTGCCGCGCTGCGAGCTTGTAGATCTGCTATTTTTGAAAAATCGTGAAAATTTGTGCGGAATATTTCAAATCCTTCTCACGTTTTTTTTTTTTTTTCTTTTTGAAAAACCTATGTTTCTATGCCAGTGATGCTCAAACCTTTTCATGTGAAGGACCCCCAAAATTATATGTATTTGGCCACGGACCCCATCTCAAAATATTTAGTTCCAGGGACCCCCCAGAAGCAAAATTGGAGTTACAAATGTTTGCTTAAAAAAATACATATATTCAAAGATTTGCACACATTTTCACAACTTTTTAAAACTAGCAGATCTGCAAGCTCGCAGCGCGGTGCCACGCTGTGAGCTTTTAGATCTGCTATTTTTCAATAGCTAATTAAGGCCCCTCCACCTTGGGCCCTAGTAACTCAGTCCCACTCCCCCCCCCTGTGACGCCCCTGACTGTTGCAGCAATCTTTGGTTCTGTCAAATAGGAAATGAAACGTCGAGGACAAAGCTGACAGAGCATAATGTCATAACGCTATGCCCTGGCCATGTCACTTCCTGTAATTAAGAGCAGCTTCCCTTCCCCGATCTGCGTGAACGACCCTCGTTGCCGCGAGAGAGAAGTGAAAGTTCACGGACGGGGCATCCATCCATCCTGAGTCTGACGAAGGCCTTGTGCGACTCAGCGGTTTCCCCCCTCGCTTGTTGATGCGTGCCTTTCTTCAATGATTACAGCTTTGACTGCCTGTCATCTTCTTAGAATCTCAGAGTCTTTACCCAATTTTCTACTTCACAGCTCATTTCTTAAATTTCAAAGCTTTGCTGATTTCAAGGAGGCAGTCAGAGACGAGTCACGCAGATAGCATGCAGTCTTATGGGGTCGGCGTTTGTTTTTTTACTCATTTCTGTGGAAAAGTTTGAGCCACAAAAAAGAGAAGAAAAACGCAGGTAAAATCAGAGCGTCAGTTACTCTATGTACCTAAACTAAATGGATAACACACGTAAAACAGCCCATAATATGGTCCTTCTCCTTAATGCCCTGGCAACGGCACAGGGCAGGGGGACGGAGGGTCAGAACACACTGGCGCTGTGTAACTCCCTGTCCTGGAGCTGGTCTGTGCTCGCTAAAAGACGATGGAAAGAAATATCCCCTTCCCGGGGATTTTAATTTTAGGAGTCCTGCCACTGCCTTTAGGGTTGTCACAGAGGTGACAGGGTTCACCGCCTCCACTCACTTGAACTGACTCACATCATGTGAACCACTTACAATTTACAATCTAGGCATTTAGCAGATGCTTTTAATCCAAAGCGATTTACAATAAGCAGGTCAATCATCAATATAATAAGTAAAAAAAACTTTTCTAAAACCTAAAAATGCTATCTAGCTTCATGTGTGGTCATCGAGGGAAGGGGAGTGTTACAGTAGTGCTATGGGATTGAAGATAGCCGAGTTACAGCTTGTTGCAACGCGGTACGCTGTGAGCTTGTAGATCGGCTATTTTCAGCAAAGAGTTTGGTGTAGTGGGGGAAAAAAAGGAGCGGGCCAAGGATAGAGCCTGGGAGACACTGGACAACGAAGTCTCTAGGGTTTAAGTGGTTACATGTTATTTTTTTTAATAGGCACAACGCATCAAAGTGTCCAGTCTTCTCCTCGCATTATAGCGTAAAAGCACCGCTGAATCCAAGACAGGTGATCAGCTGTTAGCCTTTCACCGCCGGCTACCAGTAGATCTTAGTCATATTTCCCTCGCCATAAAATCTATGTTTAGTTTATAGCTTCCAGTCACTTGTGTCCGTCTTTGCTACAACAGGTTGTCACGTAGCATCAGCATCAGCCTCCACTCCAGCGCTTTCATCGTATCGTTTTTCGCAGAGTCAGCGATATGGATTCACTTTGGATTGGCTGTTGGCTTCGCCCTCTTCCATCTCTCCTCTCGTCTCCGCCATCCTTCACAGAGATCAGGGACGTGCTGGCCATTGGGAAAAGCGGGACAACTCCCGAACGGCCGGTTCATTCCAGGCCGGCCATTAGAAAGAAAAAAAAAATTAAATGTCGGCCTTCGTTCCATTTTGGGGGATGGGCGGCCAACAAAGTAAATCGACACTGTCGGACAGAAACCTTGTATCTCCAAGTTTCAAATTTATGAATTCTTTCGCAAAGCAAAGCCATGCTTCATCATACAAGGCCGTTGCACAAAAGTATTAAAAACAGCCGATCTACAAGCACACAACGCCTCGCGGTGCGAGGCGTTGTGTGCTTGTAGATCGGCTGTTTTCACTAGTTTAAATAATTTTTAAAATGATAAATACAAAATAAACGGTTTTGGACATACAAGGTTTCCACCCGACAATGACGAAATATAACTCATGTAATTGGCCCACTGGCTTTCTCACTTGTCATGATCTGAAATGGCAAATCTTTGAGTAGCAGCAGCGCTATAGAGAGAGATCTCTCTCTATAGCGCGCAATGAGGGCCTCTCCAACTCTTTTTCCCGGGCTGAATCAGGTGCCTAGCATGTCCCTACAGAGATGCATGACATATCGCTGATGTTCCCTTCCTGCCTGTTCTCCCAAGCATGTCTTTTATTTAGACTACTCCGCTCCCCGCGGTCTTCTTGTGTGTTTGACTCTGAAGCCACCAGAGTCAACACGGCCGCCGCGCCGCGTCATCACGTAGGCAGCCCCTCCCTAGCCTGGCGTATACGATACACTGTGGCAACCCCTGACCGGTAGCCACAAATGACATGCTGACATGTCCTCATGTATCCCTGACTCCTGTATGCCTGAGTTGAGCATAGCTCCTTTCGGAACCCCTCACTCCACTGCTACGCAGCTCCGAGATGGGGTTCCTACTGGTCGCATGCCAGAATCTTCCGGCTGGGTGGACGATCCGCCGTTAGCAAACACGTCTTACCTTTGGTGAACACTCTATCCAAAAAGTGTATATACCACGTGACCAGGGGAGGGACCAGGGGAGGCAGTAATGTTTTCCTATGCGGCCGCAACTTCCGGAATGTCTAAAAACACAGAACCGGCTGACCTTCTGAGCGATATAAAGTCTTTATTTCACCCCAGTGCTTCGGTTTTCTTCCACGATAAAGAAGTAAAACGATTATAGATTAACAGAGACCCGTCACTTTTTGGATAGAGTGTTCACCAAAGGTAAGAAGTGTTAGCTAACGGCGGATCGTCCACCCAGCCGGAAGATTCCGGCATGCAGCCAGTAGGAACCCCATCTCGGAGCTGCGTAGCAGTGGAGTGAGGGGTTCCGAAAGGAGCTAGGTTGAGCAGTTGTACAAGTCAAGATATAGATGTAATTTGGTTTAACAATTTACAGAAGAACAGGTTCTGTTTTATCATTGATCATAATACTAAAATAAATATTCCCATTTCCTAGTTTTTTCTCATGTACCCCCTGCAGTACTCCCCCCCCCCCCCCCCCCCCCTCCCCCCCCAATTGAGAAACACTGGGTTAAAGGGTTAACGTTAGAGCTATGCCATTTATAAATTTGAGTTATGCCACACACTACAGGGTTGGAGTTAAGAATGGTAAAACAAAAAGAATTATCCACAACTTTCCAACAACCCATCGTGCATTGCACAGAAGGCGAGCGGCATTTCCGGCGTCGCAGCCAAGTGTGATCTACAAGCTCACAACGGTTGCATCTGCGACGCGACGTGAGCTTGTATGTCTGCTGTTAACTGGAAGTGTCCCGCAGATAATGCTACAGTAAAGTGTTGCAGAAACAGGTGGACACATGGCATTCATAAAATTGCAAGCTTAAAATGTGATGTCCTCACAAGAATAGTTGTAAGTGTGTGTGTGTGTGTGTGTGTGTGTGTGTGTGTGTGTGTGTGTGTGTGTGTGTGTGTGTGTGTGTGTGTGTGTGTGTGTGTGTGTGTGTGTGTGTGTGTGTGTGTGTGTGTGTGTGTGTGTGTGTGTGTGTGTGTGTGTGTGTGTGTGTGTGTGTGTGTGCGCACGCCCAGGCGCACACATGTTCTCTGTTCCTCCCTGCTCCCGTGTGTCAATAAAAGGAGACCAAAATTTGAGAGCAGAGTAGAATTCCGCAGATCGGTCACCCTGCCCAGCTCAGGCCAGTGGGCACCACCTGCAATCACACGGTGACAGCGCGAGCTTTTATATTTAAACGTCCAAAAGATGGCTGACCATCCTGACCATCCCCTGCCGTTCCACAAGAGAGACTGCGGAGAGATTGGGTGGGTGGAGACCCTCGTCCATAACCCTTAGCCCTAGCGGCCCCCTGTAATTAGCTGTATAGAGTCCCTAATGGAGGGCCACTCCTACACTGCAAATCAAAGGGTTGGGTGACCACATACACACACACACACGCACGGACGCGCACTCACACACACACACACACACACACACACACACACACACACACACACACACACACACACACACACACACACACACACACACACACAGTGTAAACACACACTTATTCATACCCATATGGACACATACAAACAGTACACACTTGTGAATACACATGCGAGCGTGCATACACAGGCACACACACACACACACACACACACACACACACACACACACACACACACACACACACACACACACACACACACACACACACACACACAAACCCATAAGTGCAAGCCTGTACAGTATGTGTGCATGTGCATATGTGCGCATGCATACACTGGCTAGAGCTTGTTTGCATATCTTTTTTTGGTCCTTGTGTAGAACCAACCTTGTAATACAGCATAATTGTTTGGTGAGGGCTATAAATATAAGCGTTAACTGGGCGTGTTTTAACACAGAGGAGTCATGTCATGTTCTACCCGCCCTCATAGAAAGAGAAAAGTCTGGCACGGACTGCTTTTACTGGTCGGCCAGGCGCTGTGAGCGTGTAGCGACAGGTGTGTGTGTGGTTGGTGAGTGTGTGTGTGTGGTGGGTCAGTGGCGTCAGTTCAGCAAAAGCTAGGGTATGGCAAAGATGGGAGTCCTCATGGAAAAGAGGCATTACATTTTGTATAACACGGTTCTGTCTGAAAAAAACGAGTTTTGTCAGTTTTGTACACAGGTTTCTACGGTTTCTTGGGCTGGATATGGCAGCCTGGAACGGTTGTTCAAGTGCAGCTAAACTTGGCATGTTTGTAAACGTGCCACAATTAACAATAATCATTTGCACCTGTGCAGCTGACTTGCAGAACCTGGGAATATAGGCTACCATTTTGTCAAGATGGGGAGAATACAAGTGTGGAGAATACAATTATAATACCTTGTTAACTCATTCGTAGTTTACGGCCGAGGAGCCCGAAGATTGTTCTATGTCTATCACTGCTGGCTTCTCCTACCTGTTAACGCGGGCGCTCATCCAGTTCCCATCGTGCTTGATCGGACACTGCTATGCATCGTGTGTTCGCGTATTCCATCAGCTTCTCAAATCCTTTTAAATTTTTTCAATTGATCAATAAGTTCTCCGTCTGTAAGCCGCAGTGTTTACACAGAAAGCTAACGGGCCAAAATAGAGGACGGACCATCCGCTTCCGGTTCACGGTCTCAATGTTAACTGGTCCGCTCAATAATGTGTCCGTGTAGAAACCGATCACGGAGCATTAGTTCCGGCCTATTTTAGTTCCGCTTCGATAAAAAATATTTTTTAATTAAAGCTTATTAAATCTTCGGGTTCCTCGGGCATGGCAGAGAAGGGGTACAAAGGGGTATTTTTTTGGCAGAGGTTGAGTTAAAGTGACCATTTTGTTACATTTTGTATTTGTCGTCATTTTACTGTAATATAACAACATAATAACCAGAACAGATAGACAAAGAGAATAACTTTTATTTTTCCCCCCTGGACCCAGGGTATGGCAGCTGCATACCCCTGCCATACCCAATTGACGCCCCTGTGGTGGGTGAGTGTGTGAGCGTGTAGCGACAGGGTGTGTGTGTGTTGGGTGAGTGTGTGTGTGTGAGTGTGTAGTGACAGGTGTGTTTGTGGTGGGTGTGTGTGTGTGCGTTAACACATGTGAGTCTGACAGGTATAGGTCTCTTCAGGACAATGATCTGTCCTGTCAGTCTTTCCATTCCATCTGTTCATACCAGTGGTTCCCAAACTAGTTTCATGTGAAGGACTACACATATTTTGTTCCAAGGACCCCCATAAAATGTTTTCAAGGTTTTCAAGGATCTCCATGTATGTATGGGCATAAAAGGGATTGTATGTATGATGATGTCAGATGTCATAGATGTCATGGGACGTTCACATAACGAATAACTGAGTAAGCATGATTGGGCTCTCACAGCATATCTCCATATACAGTACATGGATCTCCTTATATGGGTACCAAGGGTCTCCATGTATGGGTAACTGGTCCGATATACATCACTGGCCAGATCGCCAAGACATGGCGCGACCTCGAAGGGCGAGGTCGCTTGTCGCCCTGAGGCATCTTACTAATATTAAGTAGAACGTGTGTACATACTGTACTGTAGTACTCATTTCTAAACATCAACAAAAGTTGCACTTTAACAGGGTGAATAAATGTGATTCTGGTATGCATGCACCGCTGAAGGATCTTAACTCATTGCATGCCAGGCCCGATAGTCCCGAGATTATTTCAATGTCTTTCCCCGCCAGGCCCGATAATCCCGGGCCTGGCCAAAAATTCTTTTTTTCAAAAAAAAATGTTGACCCCAAAAAATGTAGTAGGCATGATAGCAATCGCGAAATTGCATGTTTAACCCCCATAGCAACCCCATCTTTCAAACATGGCAGCCATCTTTGTTTACATTTTAGGAAAACATAATGGCTGCTATCTCATGAATGCCTGAACGGATTTCCATTCAGATTTTTTTGTTTGAAAGCTGTGAGCAATGTGGACACATGTGGTGCATTATCTAGGCATGGGTGTGCATGATCCATGCACTATGAATTACATGGAAGTCTATGGAGACAGGGGCAGGGGAGAGTACGAAGGTATTGTTAAATGGCGGGGAATGTGTTAAAGAACGTCTCGAGCCTCTACAGAATCCACCCCAAACAAATGCTTCAGACAGTGGAATTTTCCCTTTGGTGTTGGGGGCCCCCCCACCATGGAATGCTGCTCTAAAAGTTGGGGAATTTCATAAACATGCCA